>NC_073692.1:363293779-363636595 GCF_029784155.1 Uranotaenia lowii
ATTTTTTGAGTATGTAATGCATGAGCTGCAATAATTTTTCTGATGTATGTTTTTTTTCGGATTTTTTTTTCTTTCGTGCTGAATAACGAGAAAACTAGTAGCTTTAGCTGTATATAATGTTCCAAACATATTTTACTAACATTACAAGGTTTCTAGTGATATAAGTTTCGTTGTAATCAGTTAGATATGAAAAAAGTTATAACGATTTTAGCTTGGAGTGTCAAATTGACACTCCTAAAGGGTGATACGGTCAAAATTTGGTCAAGGGAAAACGCGTGTGAATCGGTGAAATCGTTTATTTAAAAAATCAAATTAAATTTCTTTTTCAAGTTTAATTAGCATAAAATTCAGGAAAAATATTCAGCTAGGCTTCCGCTTTTCCAAATCAGAATTGCCGGGCCTTACGCTTAACCCCTAGAATCAGATTTTGTACAGCCACCTTGTCCACCTTCTTCGACGCAGAAAGCCAGTTTGCCTTGAACTGCTGCTCGTCCTTAGCAATTTTTTTGGTCTTCTTTAGGTTCCGCTTGACAATAGCCCAGTATTTCTCAATTGGGCGGAGCTCTGGCGTGTTGGGAGGGTTCTTGTCCTTGAGAACAACCTGCACGTTGTTGGCGGCGTACCACTTCATGGCCTTTTTACCGTAATGGCAAGATGCCAAATCCGACCAAAACAGTACGGAACAACCGTGTTTCTTCAGGAAAGGCAGCAGACGTTTATTCAAACACTCTTTCACGTAAATTTCTTGGTTGACAGTCCCGCAAGCTATGAAAATGCTGCTTTTCAAGCCACAGGTACAGATGGCTTGCCAAACCAGATATTTCTTCGCGAACTTTGACTGTTTCGTGTGCTTGAAAATATCTGCTACCTTTCCCCTTCCTTCTGCCGTATAAAACTCCTGTCTCGGAAGCTGCTTGTAGTCGGCTTTGACGTAGGTTTCGTCGTCCAGTACCACGCAGTCAAACTTCGTCAGCATCGTCGTGTACAGCCTCCGCGATCGCGCTTTGGCCGTCGTATTTTGTTTATCATCGCGAGATGGAGTCACTACCTTCTTGTAAGTCGATAGTCCGGCTCGTTTTTTGGCTCGATGCACGGTTGTAGACGATACACCCAGCTTATTTGCGGCATTTCGGAGAAAGAGGTTAGGTTTTCGCTTGAAACTACCGGCAACTCTCTTTGTCGTCTCAGCGGCTTCCGGTTTTCGATTTCCCCCTGATCCAGACTTCCTGGCTGTCGACAAACGTTCCCCAAACACTTTAGTTACATTTATAACGGTTGATTTGGCAACTTTTGACGATTTTGCCAGCTTTTCGTGCGAGTAGCTCGGATTTTCGCGATGCGCGAGCAAAATTTTGATACACTGCTCTTCTTCCTTGGACGGTATTTTGACAACTGAAGAGTGAATTACAAAATCAAAATAGGAGCAACATTCTACTCACACACACCTTCAAAATGAGGGGTGTGCGAAATTGAAAGAAATACGTCAAGTTGATATTGACCTAATTTTGACCGTATCACCCTTTAAGTCTGATAAGAGTAACGAAATCTAGTGCGGATGAGGGTTAAGACAACCTATCCAAAGAACTTCAAAGCATAACTTTCCATTTGCATGAGATGATTCCATGGATGAGCTTCAGCTAACGCGATCAAAAGTTTTCGGCCAAAGTGATCGGCCAATCGAAGCAAAAAAAAAACGAAAAATTGGATTGAAATGAAAATGTGTGCATCAATCTGGATCCGAAAATAAGCGAGGCGCGGGCATATTTGATTGAGGGGGGAAAATTCACATCTTCCATGATGATGATAGCATAGTTTTGAAAAGGAAAAAACCATATCCATTCGAAGTTGTGGGGCTGAGGTTTGTGGGTGGTAAACCAGGGGAAATAATCAACTGGCAATAGAAGAAAATAAAACGCGATAATGAATGAACAAACGAGCTAGTTTGGTAAAGTTGGAAACTTTTAACAATGCTGGCGCTCTGCTCGGGAGAAAAAAAAAAGAAAGACTGGAAATAACAAAAGTAGAAGTGCATTTCTGCTGTAGGTATACGGCAAAGGAAAGCAAAATCCATTCGAAAGTAAAAAAAATAGTGCTTTCTTCGCGGCGATGTAATGGATCGCGAGTAGATGTTTTGCATGCACTCCAAAAAAAAATAGAGTCAAATCGAGCTCGTCTAATAATGTGCGCGGCGCGGTGTTTTCTCTTTGCAATCTCGCGCTGTTTTACAAGGTTTCTGGAGCTTTGGGTCATGGTCGATGTATTTCCAGCGATGAAAAGACCGCAAACAACTTCATTTGAATGTTTTGCTGCCGGAGATGCAAATTATCGTCGTTTGATACAATGATGCCGGGTAGTTTTCGGAAACTTTTACTTTTGCCTTGGGGGAAGTCCGTAAGTTTCGGTAAATTTTGAAGGTGTTGTGTTCAGTTTTCCAAAATTCAAGAAGGGTTTTGAAACATTGGTAAGTCAATACAATATTATTTTAGCACAATATTTATGTGCATAATATTTTTTTTTATCTTCAGCTTTCTTATGCATAACCTTTAATATTTTATCATTTCATGGTTGAGAGCTTTTTTTCTGAAATATAATGTTTGCATCTTTTTTGCGTCAACTCTGTATTATGTTTACAAAAAATACAAAATATCGAAGCTGAAATTTTGTGTCATAATTCAGAAATGAAATTAATATCCACTATCATTTAAAAATGGCTCAACTTATATATTTCTCCCATACATTGGGGTAAAAAAAATCCTTTTATGCATACCCTTGGAAAAAATTACTAGTTTTCGAATATTTATATTCAAATTTACACGCTATATTTCTGGATCAGATCAGGGTTATTTAATTAAAAAGTAACGTTTTTTCTGTATTTTTTCAAAACACTGCACTACTGTAAAGTGATATCTGACGAAATACCTATGGTTTGAAAAATTAAAATTTCGATTTGAGTTCTCCAGCAATACCTCCGGGGATTTGCAAGATTTCCAGTTCATTATTGGAGTTTTTATAGAGCCTAATTTGTGGGTGTAGCAAATCGGACCCAAAATTATGCTAGAAAAGATCCAATGTACCGAATGATGGCATTTCATAACGCAACGTCGATATTATCCAACTAAGCATGACTAGATGACAAATCAAAAGTAGAATTATGCAGTGCTCTTTTACCAATTAACAATTTGAACTTGATTGCGCTCAACAAATTTAAGTCTAATTAATATTTTTTAGCATCTTCTTAACTATAGGGCGCTGAACAGTTCATTATTGAGCTGAACACCTAATTTAATGTAATAATCTAAATATATAAAAATGTCTGTCTGTTCCCTACATTGAACCAAATCTGGGAATGAAATTTATAGGGTCAATCTAATAAATCTTAAAGTTCAGTGTGTAATAGAGGCTACTGATAAATCCAGTACAAAATATAGAAAATTCCAATGAATTATGGTAATTTTATTTTGGGTTTTTCGGTCTTGAAGATCAACGGTGGGTATTTCAAAAACCACTGTTGTTAGATCTACATTCAAGACCGAAAAAGCCAAAATAAAATTACCATATATCATTCCCGGTCGAAAACATAAACCTAATTCCAATGAATCTAAGCAGCTTGTTACAATCACTACCAATTACAAGAATTTCTATAGAAATTTTAGCAGTTTGAAGTTAATATATTTTTTACAGAATAGCTATTCCTCCATTTAGTGTGCTTAAAATTCGTTATAATTCATTTCATGTTTTAAACCTCATAGAAATGGTTATAATTGTTTTAAATTGATTTTTTCGAATAGATACGGTTGCTACGAGATATATTAATCGATAATCTCTCCATGCAGGGGATGTCAAAAAGGCATTCGATCATAGACCAGTTGTTAAACAAATTGTTCCCCCGCTGGGCGGCTGGATACAACGATGGAAAATCACCTTCATTAGGGAATTGGATTGTTCTTCCCGGAAGAGTCATCAGTCTATTCATCATAGGGTATTGAAATATGAGGAATGTTTTCATGATTATCTCAGACCCCTCCCTTCTTCCAGTGAGATATAAAAAGGGAAGAGAGGGGCTTCCATACGTTTTTTATTGCATAACTTGAGAACTGTTCGATCAAAAGGAACCAAATTAGGCTTGGAAGAGTACGAGAATTGGTTCTATGAATATTTGGTACGTCTCCTTTCTTCCAGTGGACTGATAGAAAGGGGGAAGGGGTTGCTTTACAAGCAAATGGCACCAAATTCAACATGGGAAGTTATTGGAATAAGAGAAATGTTTTTATGATATTTTCTAAGATATTTTGAAAACTCTCTGTTCTGCGGGGAGGGTGCTCTCATAAAATTTTTACATTACTTGGGAACTTATCTAGCCAAATGGAATCAAATTTGGCATGGGGGAGTATTTGAGTACGAAAGATATTTTTTGTACTACTGCTCCTTCCAGTGCAGTGGAGGGATAGTAAGAAGAGAGATAGGGGAGTGGGAGGGGGGGATGATCTGCTTTACAATTTTTCGCATATCTCAAGAACTAATCGAGCATGGCAGGACTTTTCGATAGGAGAAATGGTTATTTGCTTATTTGAGGGGGGGAAAGAGGGAAGCTCCCATACAAGTGTTTTGCATGAACCAAGATTTTATCCAACAAATGGAACCAAATATTAAATGATAAATTATTTGGGTACGAAAAATGGTTCTATGACTATTTGAAACACCATCTGTCTACCAGGGAGCCCATAGGAAGTAGAGAGATGGCCTTAATACTATTTTGTTGGTAGAAATAACTGGAGAAGTAATTAAGCAAATAGAATTGAGTACGAGATATGTTTTTTGAATGTTACAGACCCTTCTGCCTTGCAGTGTGGAGATGGAGAGGGACGAAAAGGGTTTTATATAAATGTTGTCGTATTGCTTAAACACTTATTAACCAATGGAACATAATTTGATATGAGAAGATTTTTGATTGCGAAAAAATACCTCCTTCCAACACTTCCTTGTGGGAAGGGGAAAGGGCGGCTTCCATACAATTTTTTTTTGCACAAATCGAGTTCTTATCAAGCAATGGAGATGTAAAAGAGGTTGTAGTTTGACACCTTCCCTTGAATTATGAAAACGAACGAAATGTATAACATTATTTAAATATTAAAATATATAAATAGTACTTCGTGAGCCCTTTCCGCATTGAAAGGGTAATGAATCCATATCAGTAACACAAACATTTTGGCATAATTAAAGAATCAATTATGCAAAAACAGAGCAAAAATTGCAGATTTTGGAAAACTAATAAAGAAATCCAGTTTCAGAAAATAAGATTAAATCATCTTAGTATAGTGCAATTCGAGACTCGAGATGCAGCTCTCATTTTAAAGCTGTTGCTTTTGAGTTATGTTGAAATTTGGTTTAAAATTGTGTCTGCAAATAAAACATAATAAAAATAATTTCCAAAGATTTCGTTTTTTTTTTGGAAGGTGTAGCAAAGCACACCGGGTCAGCTTATAAAAGCAAATAAAAAATATAAGATCTTGAGAACAAATTAAGAGATACAATTCCAGAAAATTGGTTTAAGTCATCTTTGTATGCCATTCGAAACTCCAACTACAGCTCTTATTGTCCACAAAACAATCAAAATTTGAATAATGTTTAGAAAATTTCATTTGTTTTTGAAAGGTGTAGCAAAGCACACTGGGTCAGACAGTGTGAATAAATTATAATCCTTACCAAGCTTTTGTAAATTAATATTTTTATCAAAGCGTTTGAAGTCATTCATTTTGGCACCCCGTTAGTGGGAAGAGCAAATCGCATTAATTTTCGTTTAAATAATCAAAATGATTAGAATTAAAATTATTTAAATAATTAAAATTAAAAAAATAATTAATTAAATTAATTTAAACTATCAGCAATAATATCGCAAAAAAAAGTAAGAGAAACATGGTGAAAACAAATCTGAAATCGTGAATTTTTTTCGATGTGATGTTCAGCGAATTTCCTTTGACGTCGATATCGTTGAACGTCACAACGCAAGTCCTTGTGCTGCTGAATTGATACGGTGAGATGAAGAGATGAAAATCGAGCCCTTACCTTCTTCAGAGAATCCTGCATTTTCGTCAACAATTTTGTTTTAAGGTTGACAGTTTTCTTATCAAAATTATTTTACAACAATGTTGTTTTTTTCTAGTAGTTTCAACAACCTATCTGTTGGAAATTCATAACCATCATCCAGCTGTGCTAGGCTAGCGTGAAACAAATAATTCGCGTGGGTGCTCGTGATGCGATACTTCGAAGAAAAGAGAATCAATCGATGCATGGCAAGTTAGCGAGCAAGCAAGCAAGTAAGTAAGTAAGCGAGTAGCTATAAAACAAGCGGAACATTATTTTGCATTCGGTTAGCAACATTTTAAACGCTCAAGGGATTCCTGTTTCCACCTTCTCCTCTCACTTTTACTTTTCCCTTAGTCTCAAATTCAGTTGCAATATCAGTCTCATAATAATGCAGCGACGACGAGGTTTGGCGGCCTGGAATTACAATCGCGATTGATTGCAACCTTGAACTTTTCGTCGATGAAACGCTTCCTCCAACTCCAACTGGGCCAAGCCAAGCCAGGCCAGGCAATTTCAAACACCCGATCCCTCTCCTCATTATTGGTTTGTTTTGTTGATAATGAAAAACTAAACATGCAGCACCAACTCAACTCAGTCAACAACACTCACACAGAAACATAAACAAGGCGGAAAATCGCGGGCACCACCGACAATCAATTGGCGAACCCTGCCATTATTTGTGTAGGTCTTACCGATTGGGACTGGGTTCGAACTTGTTCGTGCCATTTTATGCATTTCCGATAGCTTCGTTTCGGATTGTTATTTCTGATCAGCCGGCTAGCAGGGGCTAATTAACTCTGTCTGACCTAAAAGTAAAACCTTTCTGCTGACTGGGTGGGATGGGGACTAAAAAAAACAGCACGAAACCAATCGATGGAGCCAACCGGAAATCGGCTGCACAAAGTTTGGACTACTAAATTACCCCCCGCCTGGAGTGGACTCCCCACTTCGAGGATTTTGCGGAGGGGAGTCACAACAAAAACAAGAACTCCCAAGCCATCGAATCGTGAAATTGCAGGGGGAAGTGATTTTCGAACACTCCCACAACCCACAGCTGGAAGAAGACAAACCAGAACAAAGAATGTCCAATGAGGCCCATGACCTATGTCAACTCAACCAGAATCGACAATCTACATGCTACATACTCAGAACAACATGCTACAGCTACACGTTTTGGAGGAATTCATGGGAGCGAGAGAAATAACTAGGGAAAGAAGAGTCAATGGCGTGTTCCAGTTTTTTTTTTCGCTACACCCACGGTCGTTTTGTGTTATCAACAACACTACTGTAGGGTCGATCAGAAATGTGTGTTACAATGTCTTTAGAAGCCTATGAGCTGAACTATTTATAAACATACTTACATTGTAATAAACTTTAATGAAAATAAAAAAAATTACAATCAAATAAAACAACCTTAATGTGTTAACCCATTCATATGGATGGGTAGGTTCGAATTTGGTGGTGAAATATCACCGAAAGACGAAAGTGATCCACAGAGGAGTCACCTGGGCTTTCTTCCTTCGATTACTGGTATGAACGAATTTCCGTAAGTGCTACGTGACATTTACTCTTCCGTTTTCCTGCCTTATCCATCATTCAGATAAGTGTTACCTTCTTCAAAATATTTTCAAGCCTTCCCTTTTTAAGAGTTGGAAGGATGAACAATGACTTTCGCACTTGGTACCAGAAAGCATAAAGTTTATGAAAATACCTCGAATATTCAATGCTCCCAATAAAGTTGAAATTTCAGTAGTTACAAATTAACCGAAATACCAATTTTTCGGATTGGAGGGCGATAAACTGCGATATAGATTTCAAATTTCAAAACATAGTTTACTGCACAAAATATTCAGCATAAACTGTTGAATATCAGATCTCTCTCGATGCTCTCCGTGCATTTGGTTCGAAAATCGATAGCCAGATTATTAGTTCTAGGATTGGTTTGGTCCAAATGGGCAAAACTTACAAAATTAACTGAAATGACAAAATTGGAAAAATAAAAAACTTAAAAAAAGACAAAATATTTCAAATGAACAATTATGACTAAAATTGACAAAATGACATAAATGGCCGAAATGGCAATAATCGACAAAGATGACAAAAATAACAAAAATGGAAAACACTAGACAAATTAAGAAAATTCAAATAAGACAAAATTGACAAAAATGGCACAAATGAAAAAAAAATTAAAATAAGAATAAATTACCAACCAGGCTAAATTGATAAGATTGATTAAATTTTCGAAATTGATAATATTGACATAATTTACAAAATTGACGAAATTGAGAAAAAAAAACACCACTTCAACAAAATTGAGAAGATTGGCAAAATTTCTTATTTTTTCAATTTTGTCAACTTTTTAATTTTGTCATGAATATCAGGTTTTCTCCGTTTTGTCATTTTTGTAAATTTATTATTTTTTTCCATTTTGTATTTTTTTTTAAATTGAACAATTTTTTTAAATTTTCAGTTATATTATTTTTGACAATTTTGTCATATTTTGCCTTGTTCATCATCTTTGTATTTTTTTTTTCATTTTCATCAGTTTTCCATTTTACATTTTTTTTGCAATTTTGTGAATTTTGTCAGTAACGTCTATGTTGTCAACTTTCTCAATTTTATCAATTTTGTTCTCTGTTGCACTCTATTCTATTGTGCGAATTTTGTCAATTATTTTTAACAGTGTTGTCATTTTTGTTTATTTTGGTCATTTTTTCTTTTTTGTATTTTTGTCATATTCCTCATTTTTAATTTCTGTTGTTTTTCGACTATTTGTGTCAATTTTTTTGTCATTTTTGTATTTTTTTTTCAAATTGGTCAATGACTTCTTTATCATGTTTATATTTTTTTTTCATTTTTTATCAGTTTTTTCTCTTCACTGTCATTAATAGTCATTCAGCCTCTTTTGTCATTTTTGTCATTTATATCAATTTATATCAATTTATTGTAATTTTGTAAATTTTGTCAGTTGCGTCAATTTTTTCAATCTTACCAATTTTGTCCATTTGTTCCTTAAATTGTTATAAATGAGTTATGTCAATTACACTAGTTTACAGCATTTTTGAACTCAGTAAACTGAAGGTCATTTCTAATGTGAAATCGGGCGCTGAATCTGAAAATGATATTCAAAAAAATCTCAGTAGAACCGTTTTTGAGTTATGCTCCAATTATGAAATTTCGAAAAAACTAAAAAAGTTCTTGTACTTAGATTAAAATATCTCGGACGGCATAACAGTAATTTGAAATCCCTCTTTTGCATATTGAAGGTGAATAAATTTTCTATCGATCATCTGAACACTGTTTTTGAGTTTGACCAACAGTATTGTTGATATTAGTGACTTTATGAGAGAAAAAATTATGAAAAACGCATTTTTTAAGAGAAAATTTTGTTTCAACGAAAGTTTTAGACTTAATGGTAGCATTTAAAAAATCTGATTTTCTTTTGCGCTTGAAAATTTATTCAAAACAAAGATTTCAAGTGGTTATAAATCGAAATCGGTTAAAAATTGAAGAAGTTATGGCTACTTTACCATAATAGTATTTTTTGTAGTTTTTCATAATTTAACGAACCGCAGTACACTCTTCATAGTATAGGAAGAATGAAACATGATAAATCTCACTCGCTCCAAGTCAAAATTATTTATTAGCTTACCAGAAGGTCACATGCCAAGTTTCAGGAAGATCTGACCATAGGGAGGGGTTGCTTGAGTCTCAGACGTGAATAAAATTTTGAGGTATTTTGCCCGGAAGGAACGAAAAATACTGGTTTTTCATCAATAACTTCTCTCATCACTAGCAGATTGTTTTTTATGATTGATTTTATTAAAGCCTAAGTTGAGACAAATATTTCACCCGAAGACTGTAACTCGATTGGATTTGAAACAGAAAAGTTATTGCGGTTCAAAGATTGTATTTTGGTCGAAAATTCTCGTATAAAACGCAATGAGTAAAAAGTACTCATTGCGTGTTGGACAAAATTTACGGCCTTTGAACTGCAATAACTTTTTTAGTTCAAGTCCAATCGTGTTGCAGTCTTCGGGTGAAATATTTGTCTTAACTTAGGCTTTAAGAAAATCAACCATAAAAAACAATCGGCTAGTGATGAAAAAAAGTTATTGATGAAAAACCAGTACTTTTTGTTCCTCCCGGGCAGAAAACATTAAAAATTTATTCACGTCTGAGACTCAAGCAACCCCTCCCTATGGTCAGATCTTCCTGAAACTTGGCATGTGACCTTCTGGTAAGCTTATAAATAATTTTGACTTGGAGCGAGTGAGATTTACCATGTGTTATTCTTCCTATACTATAATAAGTGTACTGTGGTTCGTTAAATTATTAAAAACTGCAAAAATTACAGTTATAGTAAAGTAGCCATAACTTCTTCAATTTTTAACCGATTTCGATAAATAACCACTTGAAATCTTTGTTTTGAATAAGTTTTCAAGCGCAAAAGAAAATCAGATTTTTTAAATGCTACCATTGAGTCTAAAACTTTCGTTGAAACAAAATTTTCTCTTAAAAAATGCGTTTTTCATAATTTTTTCTCTCATAAAGTCACTAATATCAACAATACTGTTGGTCAAACTCAAAAACAGTGTTCAGATGATCGATAGAAAATTTATTCACCTTCAATATGCAAAAGAGGGATTTCAAATTACTGTTATGCCGTCCGAGATATTTTAATCTAAGTACAAAAACTTTTTTAATTTTTCCAAAATTTCATAATTGGAGCATAACTCAAAAACGGTTCTACTGAGATTTTTTTGAATTTCATTTTCGGATTCAGCGCCCGATTTTACATTAAAAATGTTGGTCAGTTAATCAAGTTCACGATTTTTTTTAAATTTTGTAAACTAGTGTTATTTTCAATAGTGTTATCATTTTTGTCGTATTGCTAATTTTTTCCTTTTTGTTATTTTTGTGATTTTAGTCAATTTGCCATTTTTGTTATTTTAGGCATTTTCATAATTTTTTGTCATTTTAGCCGTTTTTGCCATTTTATGATTTTTTTTTTTTCAAATTGGTCAATGTTTTTTTTTAAGAAATTTCAGTTTTGTTATTTTTGACAATTTTTTCAATATTAGCCATTTTAATAATTCTTGATTTTTTTTAATTTTTAACAGTTTTGTCTTTACTGGCATGTATTGTCATTTCAACATTTTGGTCAGTTTTTTTTGGTCATAAATAATAATCTTGAAAATTTTGCCATTTATAGTAATTTTTGGAGGGTTTTGTCAGTTGCGTTAATTTTTTTTAACTTTCTCAATTTTATCAATTTTGTCAATCTGGCTAATTTTGTCAATTTTTCCTTATAATTAATGTTGCGAGTTATGTCAATTATTTTCAACAATGTTGTCAATTTTGTCGTTTTTAATTTTTTTTTTGTCAATTTTGTCATTTATGTCATTTTGGTCATTTTTGTCATTTTTTTTAAACTTATGTCTTTTTGTTATTTTTGTCACTTTTTGACATTTTTGTCATTTCTGTCATTGTTGTCATTTTCATCATTTTTGTTCATTCTTCTTTCTCAGTTTTATCGATTTTGTCAATCTGGCTAATTTAGTCAATTTTGTCCATTTTTCCTTATACACTATTTTGCGAGTTAGGTCAATTATTTTCAACAATGTTGTCAATTTTGTCATTTTTGAAATTTGTTTGTCAATTTTGTCGTTTATGGTTTTCGGTCATTTTTGTAATTTTTTGTCGTTTTTGTCATTTCTGTCATTTTTGTCATTTTTGTCATTTTGTTTCATTTCTATTACGCCAAAATTGAAAAAATTACCAAGTTTTGCAAAATCGACAAAGTTTTATTAATTCTTATATTTTTATCAATTTAGTCTTTTTTGCCATTCAATTCTATCAATTTTGTTTATACAATCAATTTTGTTTATACAATCAATTTTGTAAATTTTGTCAATTTTCACAATTTTGTTAATTTAGATAATTTTGTCATTTTACCATTATTGTTATTTTTGTCCATTTTTGTCATTTTTATCAATATTATCATTTTTGTAATTTTTGTCATTTTTTGTCAATTGGATCATTTTTGTAATTTTTTTCATTTCTATTATTTTTGTCAGATTTGTCATTCTCATCATTTTTGTCATATTGGTAATTTTTGTTATTTTTGCCATTTTTGTAATTTTTGACATTTTATCATTTTTTGTCATTTTGATTGTTTTCACCGTTTTTTTCAAATTGGTCAATGTTATTTTTCATTATAACCCATTTTAATAATTCTTGATTTTTTTTTTTCATTTTTATCAGTTCTGTTTTTATTGTCATGTATCATCATTCAACCTATTGAGTCATTTCGGTCATTAATAATTATACTGAAAATTTTGCCTTTATTGTAGTTTTGTGAGTTTTGTCAGTTGCTTAAATTCTTTCAGCTTTCTTAATTTTATCAATTTTGTCAATCTGGCTAATTTTGTCAGTTTTGTCTATTTTCCCTTATAATTAATGATGCGAGTTTTGTCAACAGTGTTGTCAATTTTGTCGTTTTTGATTTTTATTGTCAATTTTGTCATTCATGTCATTTTGGTCATATTTGTCATTTTTTTAAACTTTTTTTTTTGTCATGTTTTATCATTTTTGTAATTTATGCCATTTTTGTCATTTTTGTTCTTCAACATTCTCAGTTTTGTCTTTATTGTCATGTATCATCATTCAACCTATTGAGTCATTTCGGTCATTAATAATTATACTGAAAATTTTGCCTTTGTTGTAGTTTTGTGAGTTTTGTCAGTTGCTTAAATTCTTTCAGCTTTCTCAATTTTATCAATTTTGTCAATCTGGCAAATTTTGTCAATATAGTCCTTTTTTCCTTATACATAATTTTGCGAAATATGTCAATTATTTTCAACAGCGTTGTAAATTTTGTTATTTTTGAAATTTGTTTGTTAATTGAGTCATTTATGGTTTTTTTGTCATTTTTTGTCATTTCTGTCATATTTGTCATTTTCGTCCTTTTTGTCATTTTTTTATTTTTGTCAAATGTGCCAAAATTGACAAATTGAAAAAAAATTACCAAGTTTTGCAAAATCGACAAAGTTTTACTACTTTTGTTATTTGTATGACTATTGTCTTTTTTGCCATTTATGTCAATTTGATCAATTTGGGGTGTGCTGATTTTTAACTTTGATGTTTTGCCCAACAAGGCACGAAAAAAACAAATTCTGTTTGTAGCTATATGCTTATTCATTTTTAAGTACTTTAACATTAATAAATTTCGTATTAAATCGTAACTTTAGAAAGTTAGTCCTAAACTTAAAGGGTGAGTCAATTTTTTTTTAATGAAACCTTAAATAGCAAAGTATGGAATTCGATAACATCGATGGTTAAAATCTTTGAATTTGTTTAAGAGTCTGGTAGATCAAACTTATTTGACTTGAGCATAAAATAAGTTTTTTTTTGGTTTTTTTTTTCTTTAAAAAACTTATTCTAGGCTGAAATAAAAAAAGCCCAATCTTCTAAACTCTTTTAAAATTCAAAGATTTAACCTTTGATGAAAATAAAAATTCTGCCGATCAAATTTGTTTGACGTAATCTTGAACTAAATTTATGATTTTAGTTTGAGATTTGGCTTTTAAAAAATTGCAATATTAATAATGTTGAACGATACACCGAGAAAATATAGAATTTTATGCAGATTTCTTAGGTTAATGACAGGTACATTAGACCGCTGCAAAAAATGACTTTTTGCTTCAATATTTTTTTTCGATGCCTTTTGGGTCACCAAGCATCAGTGTAAAATTTGAGATGATTTGGTTGACTCCTGAGTTAGCGCAAAGCGTTCCAATTTTGTATGGAAATTTGTATGGAAGAAGAAATTTTGGCACATTGAATCATCCAAGAAATTCAAATAATCTTGAAATGAAGTCGGTCTTTGATTATTGGTTTTGACTGTTCTTAAGCTTCATTTTTTGCTAACATGACAAACAGCTAGGAACTTCATGAAAAAAGTTATAACCATTTCAAAATAAAAAAATCTGAATCCATTGATAAGTATTCAAAAATAGCAGACTTTGCTTGCTAGAGCTTTTAATAATTTCATGAAATGTTTTTGCAAATGTTATACAAATCAATAAATTTCCTGGCTATGTAATGCAACTTTTTGAGATTTTTTATTCTCATCCTACGGTTTCACAGCTTTCAAATAAGCAGTCAAGAATGCTAAAATAAAAAAAAATAATTTTAAAAACAAATATCTTTCCTGGGATAAAAGTTAGGTTTGGGGTTTGTTCAGATGAGTTTTACTGTAAGAATCAAGGAATATTTTTCATCCAAAGTTTTATTTTTTGGAACTTTCAGTACAGCTCTGGCGATTTTCAAATGAAAATTTTCGATTTCCCATACAAATTTCCATACAAAATTAAAACTTGTTGCGCTAATTCAGGACTGAATGGATCGCTTCCAAAATTTTTATTGCTATTTCTGACAACAAAAACAACCAAAAAAAGTTATGGGAGGTGTAAATGCTTAAGAATTTGAAATTTTCATACTAAGCTTACAGCGGTCTAAGGTACATGTTTCATTAACATAAAATATTTTTCATTAAAAATCAATTCCGTAATGAAAAACTTAGAAAACTAACTCAATTTCTGCATTATATTTTGGATTTTCAGCTGAACTGCGTGTACAAGCTAGTCTCTATTAAAAATTTCTGGAAATTGAATTGAGAAGAAAATTTTTTTGTTTATGATCTCTTCAATTCCTGAAAAATGTTATGTTGTTTGTAAAACTCATTTACAAGCTAAATTTTTTTTCCGAATTTTGAATCTGCATTCTGAATCTGAAAATTGAACCTGAATTCATAAATTGAACATTGAATCTGTTTCCTAGTTTCCTTACAATTTCTGAAATATACAAAAAAAAGTACGATTTTCGAATTTCAATTCCAGATCAGAGTTTTACGAGCAAAGTTTTAGAGCCCTCATTCATGAATCTATCATTTAAATTCTGTAGCTCTGATTTAATCTAAATTCATTATTTAAATAAATTATTTATAATCTGTATTGTGAACCTGAATTAAAATATGAATTTCAAATGAATCTGATTTTAAAATTTTTGATCGTCATTTATAAGCTTTAAATGTTTGAATTTTTTTTTTTTTACCATATTCCGGAAACTATTATCAAATTGAATGAATAATTACTAAAATACTTAAGGAACCCAAGGTTTCAATTTGATCCCAGTTCAGCTACAAATCCAGTACCTATATGTTAGGATGTTAGTTTTGTTCGTCAGACTTTGAGATATTCTCAGTTTGTTGGGGCACCCAACATAACTCAACCGTTGCTAGTGTGGAAAAGAGCTTGCGCCACTCTGTGTACAAACATTTATGTTCGAACCTGAGTACGAACATCGATACAAACTCGCAGGTACAACTTTTATGCTTAGGTTGCTGTTTTAAATAAACCTATGTGAAGGATTGTTTGCTAGCTCAAGATCAACTTGTGCCTTGAATTTTGCACACAAGTTGAACTTGGTGCATGTTTTCGTGAAGACTGTATCAAAATATTTAAAACGCATATGATTTTCGGCAAAAACATGACTCAAATTTAATATATAATGCAAAACCAAGTTTGAACCAGGTTTTCAAAGCCGAAGTACGAAAATAGAAATACAATTTTGGTTATTAGAACCTCCGAAATGGGTTTAATTTAATTCAATATTCAGACCTGCAGTTTTAAGGACAAGTGAAAAAAATTTGAAAACGGTAGCAAAACTTGGGATGGGGTTTTTGAGGTTTTGACATTAGTTTTTAGTCCAGATTGTTACTCTTGAAAAACCTTACTTCATTATCATAATTTAATTTTGGATTTTAAATTTTGAGTGTAGAGAAAAAATACCTCGCTTCCTTTTTTGAACCCTCATGGGGGGATGTTTAACTAAATATAGCTATTAATTGATAGGAGCATACTTTATTTCACACTTTATTGGTGATGTTAAAATTGATTGTGAAGAGAAACAACAAATGATTTTAGTTTTATGCAATAAACAAAGTGTGTCATTTTCACGCTACCACTCTGTAAATGCAACATACTTTAGTCAGGAAATGTTATTCATTCATGGTTGGTTTAGTTCAGACCGTAATTGGGTTAACATATGACGTATTTCCTCAAGAAGGAAAGATTAACTTTTTGTGTTTATCGTAGGTCAAGGTTTTTGTTGTTTTTAGTTATTCCTACAGGTTGTTCACCATATGGTTTCATTTGTTTAGCATACAGTAATCAACAACACAAAATAAAAAACAAGTAAATATGTAGCTTCCTAAAACTTTACATATCAGAAGTATGTAAAGGCCACATTAGAACCAACAAAGTTTGACCAAGTCCTTTTTTCACTACAAATTTGCTCAATCTTTTATTCATAAGTGAAAGGATAAACAGTGTGAAAAAATGTACAGCACAAAATATGTGCCAAAGCAAATCGAACCGAAACCCCCATTAACATCAGCAATCAATCAAATTTCTTCAAGACTCCAACCGGAACGTAACTCAAACTGTATACGAGCTCCTAAGAATGGATCGAGTGTAAAGAAAAAACCTGTTGAACCAAACCAATCAAGTTCTTTTCAAGGCGTGACTTTTTCTCTCGATCAAGTCAATCAGTCAAGTAGAAGTGCGTTCAACATTCTATAGTCTTCTTAATCGTTAAGCCACTAGTCTCTCACTTTTTTTATGATCGCTTTCCAATTTGAGCTCCCTACTAGAGGTAGGGTAAATGTTAACAACACTATTCACTAAATTTGCATAGAAATAACTCTCGATTGATTCCGAAACAGTTATGCAAAATTCAATTAATACATCGACGTATAGATATATGTTGAGGTCTCAAATTTAAATGCTTTTTTAGTGCATTTTTTAATTTTTTTGTATAAATATGTCCGCAATTTTACTTGAAAGCTACGAACCAGATTCCCAAACGACGGAGCAAAGCACTTTCAAGTTTACAGTCTTTATAATGCGGTTCCGTCGTTGAGTTTTCTTAAAGGTGACCCATTGAAGTCTTGAAACACCGCAAGAATCGAGAACGCGCTCGCTCGTCGATAGACGAACGACCGGACCGAGTGTGTGTTCGTTAACACGATCATGTTTTGTACCATTCCAGCGCCACCTGAACGTCAAACCACAGACTTGGGTTTGCGCTAGCAACCACTATAGGCGCTGTTTCAAACTGGACTTCACATGGTTTGATTATTTTTTGTTTTGAAAAAAATTATTCTGCGTTGAGTTCTTGTCAGGGCATCTTATTTTGGCTTTTCAAATACAACCAACTAAACAAATAAGTTAATTTTTTTAATCCCCCATTGTCTCAAAATTGATCAATAATTTTATTATTTATTTAAAATTTCTCAAAATCTAGATTGAAATTAATCCGTAATGTTCTTAAATTGTATTTATGGTTCCTATCAAAATTAACATGATTTTTTTCAATCGTTGCAAATTGTTTCTTTTGGAAGATTCGAAATTTTTTCTGAATTGTGTTTTGAATTTGTCATAAATTACCCCAAAAATGTTCAAAGTTTTCTTATAACTGTCTTACAGCTTTCTTGCCTAATGAATTGTCTCGAAATGGTCTTTACCATTTTTTCATAACCCCAACCACTTGGGATTTAGCTTAAAACTTTCTCAACTTTGTTGGGAATAATGACATTATTTCTATACATATAAAATATATCTCTAGACGAAATTAACATCCTGTTGAGTTGCAGTTTCGGCAAGAAAAACTGTCATCAAAGGACATAACGATGATCATAAATGATTATCTGCTTTACATTTACTTCAGAAAAACTGATTTATTGTACACCTCCGACCAATTAGCAATAATTTCGAGATAATTATGTGTGATTTTGGAAACATTTTTTTACAATTTAAAAACAAGTAAAGTTATGAGACATCGTACAGTGTGAATTTTTGAACAAAAAAATACCCAATAGACTGAGTCAATTTGAGGTCATTTTCGAAGTTCAAGTAAAAAATTTATTAGCTGTTGAAAAGGGGTATGTCTTTTGGAATTGAAAAATAATCAATTCAACTGACATCACTGTTGGTGCCCCTAGGAAGGTATTGCAGTACTTCGCTAGGCACCAACCCAACAGAGATGTTAGTTGAATTGATTATTTTTCAATTCCAAAAGACATACCCCTTTTCAACAGCTAATAACTTTTTAGCTTGAAAAGATACGATTTTCTGAGGGAGTGCTGATTTTAAGGCCGCCGCTACGAAAAAAAAATGTCTCTGATTCGGCCTCCATAAAAAAAAACAGATTTGCTCAGTGAGCAGAGATTTTTAATGCTGCTGCTACGAAAGAATTTGATTCTGATTCAGGCACCGGTAAAAAAAAACGAATTGGCTCAAGGAGAACAGATTTTTAAGGCTGCTGCTACGATTATTTGTTCATAATTCGGCCAGCGGTGAAAAGACGGATTGGCTCAGGGGACGCAGTTGTAAAAAGCTGCTGGTACGATTGTTTGTTTATGTTCCGGCTCTGGTAAAAAAAAATTGTTTCTGATTCGGCCTCCGGTGGAGATGAATTGGCTCAGGGAGCGCAGATTTTTAAGGCTGCTGTTACGATTGTTTGTTTATGATTTGACTATTGATGAAAAGACGGATTGCCTCAGGGAGCGCAGATTTTTAAGACTGCTGCTACCATTGTTTGTTTATGATATGGCCATTGGTGAAAAGACGCTGCTACGAAAGAAATTGTTTTTGATTCGGCCACCGGTAAAAACGGCGGATTGGCCAAGGGAGTACAGATATTTAAGGTTGCTGCTAGGATTGTTTGTTTATAATTCGACCAACAACGGTGAAAAAAAAGGATTGGCTGAAGGAGCGCAGATTTTTAAGTATACTGCTACGAAAAAAAAAGTTTCTGATTTGGCCACTGTCGAAAAGACGGATTGGCTGAGGAAGCGCAGATTTTTAAGGCTGCTGCTACGAAAAAAAATTGTTACTGATTCGGCCAACGATCAAAAGATGGATTGGCTAAGAGGGTGCTGATTTTTAAAGCTGCTGTTAAGAAAAAAATGTTTCTAATTCGGCTTCCGGTGAAAAGACGGATTGGCTCAGGGAGCGCAGATTTTTAAGGCTGAGTCGTGCTAAACGAACTAAGAGAAGTTTCGCTGTTTTTTACAGTAGGGATAAGATGAAGGATATGTAGAAAATAATTTAGTTTTGAAGCTAATGAAATATAATAAAAATTGAATTCGGCATCACTGAAGAAAAATGAAATGAAATAAATTTCTATGACAACGTTTTATATTTTGGAAACACTAGACAAAACAAAGAAAGCAAAGTCAGTCATCAAGGTTGCCGAAAAAAATTCTGTGTTTTTTTTGTGAAAAAAAATCCGACTCTCTGTGATTTTACCCAAAAAATTTTTTATGATTTGGGACTTTTTTACATTTAAGTTGAGTAAAATCAATTTAAATGACCAATCTTATCCTACTTTTTTACATCAAAGTAAAAAAACTTAATTTCATTTGAGCCAAATGAAATCCTAAAATTCTGTAAAATCTGGAATTTTTTTCAGAATTCTGTGATGTTATTTGCTTTAATTTCATTAAAATTTGAAGATGAATTTGTTTTTTTTACATTTAACTCGGGTAAAATCAACTAAAATATTTCCAATCTTATCATACTTTTTTACATCAAAGTAAACAAATCTTAATTTCATTTTGGCAAAAAAAAACCAAAAATTCTGTGAGATCTGTGATTTTTTCAAAATTCTGTGATGGTTTTCTGTGATGTTATTTTCTTTAATTTCATTGAAAATTCAAGATAATTTGGGTCTTTTTTTCATTTTAGTTGGGAATAATCAATTAAAATTACCAATCTTTTCATACTTTTTTATATCAAAGTAAAAAATCTAAATTTCATTTTTGCCAAAAAAAAATCAAAAAATCTGTGAAATCAGTGTTTTATTCAAAATTCTATGTTCTGTGACACAGATTCTGTGATAAAATATTGCTCAAAATGCTGTGAAATTACAGACTTTCTGTGATTTCGGCAACCTTGTCAGTCATTGATCTATTCTTGTGAGCGATAGTGAATCTCTGAATTGAGATTCGTAAGAGTCGTAAAATCAAGACAAGGACTACAATTTAAAACAAAATACTTAGAGCCAGAACTGAATTTAAAAACAACAGAAATTCGAAGCAATTTGAATCATGTATAAGCGAATTTGAAGATTATTTTAGCGGATTTGCGGTGATTTTAAAAATTAGTTTGATGATTTTTAAGACAAGATTTTAACTTGAAAAAGTGACTCAAATTTTTATTACAGCTTCTTCCAAACTGCCAAAAAATGCTATAATTAATTTGTCGCTAAATGAGGTTGAAATTAGTTAATGGTTGTTGTCAAACAGATTCAAATTTCATCTAAATATTTTTTAAAACTTGTCTGAATGTAAATATAATTTAAAACAAATTTATTTATTTTCGGCGAAATCTTTAAACAATTTTTACTTCTTCATCCGACGTTTCGGCATTTAGTATGCCTTTTTCAAGGAGTTGAGATGGATATAACACTTTGCAAAGTTTTGAAAAGTGAAAACGGAAATGACAATTATTTACACTACTTAAGATGTTGTGTAAATCATTTTTATATCCGTTTTTACTTTTCAAAATTTTTCAAATCCATCTTATCCATCTCATCCAGATCAATTACAACTGGACTTACATTTCCCGATTAGAAAGTTTAGCAAGTTCAAAACACTTTTAACTCCTTGAAAAAGTCATAATAAATGCCGAAACGTCGGATGAAGAAATAAAAATCGTTTGAAGATTGTAACTTGATTTAAATCACCGAAAATTTATTCATTACCCAAGCAGTCGATAGGTTTTTACTATATGATTTAAAATATTAAAATAAATTCTTTGTTCAATGTCCCATCAGTTGATTTTGAACTTATCGAATCTTATTGTGTATTGAATCTTAAAAGTGGTAAGATGTTTATTAAATTGAATCCAAAGTTTCAAATTTGTAAGGTTTTGTGGCGATTTTTGAAGAAGTTTTAATTTTTTGAATCGTCATAAAACTCAAGAATATAGTTTTTTTTTATTTCTCAAGAAAATGATCAACAGTTGTGTTGAAAATGTTTTGAAATTACTTGCAAATTATTCTCATAAATGTCTTCATCAAGTAATATTGAAATATAATTAGGTCTGTTGAATTTCTATTTTTTTTTCATGTTCCCCCAAAGTTCCTTAAAACAAATTGAGAATTGAAAGGGGCTGTTACGATTGACAAAAAAAAAAGACATTTAAAAATAGTTTAGAAAAAATCATTTTTTTTTAAATTATTTTAAAATTTTGAGACCTTTCTTAAAATAATCACAAATCCTCTCAAAATGTGCCGTTGAATTTACACGAAATCGTTTAGATTTTTTTTTTATAAATATTTTTGTAAC
Source organism: Uranotaenia lowii (assembly GCF_029784155.1). Lineage (NCBI taxonomy): Eukaryota > Metazoa > Arthropoda > Insecta > Diptera > Culicidae > Uranotaenia > Uranotaenia lowii. The sequence continues at coordinate 363,315,282 of NC_073692.1, forward strand.
AATTTCTCAAAATTCATTCATAGTTGATTTTGAACAATTTTATTAATCATACAGTTTGTTTCTGAATATTTTTCATGTTGTTTTAAACTTGACTGGTTGTTGAATGTTATTTATGCTTAAATATTTCAAGGTTCAACTCGAATAAAATTTCAAATTTCTTGTTTAGTAACGATTAATCAAAGATTTTTTTTTTTTAAATTTAATCACTCAGAATCGATACAAAACCTTCAAAACAAGTTCATAAATAAGATTAAAATGGGCTTATGTTGTTCATAAAAATGATTCTGAAAAATTGTCTCAAAAGAATGGCTCATAGTTGATTTCAAATGATTTTCAAAATAGTAGGTACAGAAAAGAGTTTTGAAATATTCTTTCAATTGTTTCATTATCTTTTCTCATTTACCTACTCAACGTTAAGTTTTCTAATGGTTGTTCTGAAATAATCTCAAAATTATTATAAAATTGCTCAAATTTTTTCTTAAGTTGAATCGAACTTGTTTCAAAATTGCGACTATTTTCAACTTATTCGGAAATTTCTTCGCCATTCAAAAAAGCATAACAATCAAAATACTACAGTAGTCTTATTCAAATATTCCAGATTATAAACAATCTTTTTGACCTGAAATGTTCGATTCCAAATTCGATTCGTGAGATTTTAGTGTACTTTTGATTATCGTTTCGACATAGAACTTACATATATTCTGAACCTGAAGTTGATTGAATTTTTGGGATTTGAAAACCCTCAGATGTTACTATTGTTCAGATTAGATCGAATGATTATTTAAAGTTCTGCACAAAATTCATATTATTATAATGAACATTGTTGTACTTACCCATTTTCCCGTTCGGACTGTATGGATCGTAGCTTCCGGTGGACATCGGCGACGAGTACCCATTGGACATGGTGGTGGTGTAGGTGTGACTTTGGCTGCCGGGGGACGGACTCAGCGGCGGTGCCGAACCCGGCACACTTCCCGGACTAGGGGACGAGATCCATTCCTCATTGCTGGAAGAGAAAGGGGGGATGATTAAGCGTTGAAATATTTTCTAAGTTTTATCAGGAAGCGTTTCAAGATCAATGATTTTTCTCTAACTTGACAATATTTTAATGTGCATTTATTCAGCTGACTACCTTAAAAAATAGTTAAAAACTAATAAATTTCGCTAGTCAAACAGACATGTCATCCTGCAGATGTGCTCTCGATTTTCGACCTACCCCAAGTCGAAAAACCGTATATCCCATCATCAGCAGCAACAGACGACGACATCAGACAGCAAACAAGTGCCGCATAACATGTCAGTTGCCTCGCCCGAAACAAAATGCCACATGTTTGGAAATTTCCAACCACCCCCACCTGGCTCCATCTGCATCCATTCATTCCTCCAGCCAGAGGGGTTTGACATTCGCCCGTATTGTCAAGTTCTCTTCTCTCGTTTCTTGTTTGCCATTCCCTACTAAAACGTATTGGGTTGGTTGTTTGCTTGAACCACTCCTGCTCCGTTTCGCTGGCAAACATCCACCCTCACTTTTCCAATATGTATGATTTCATCCCAATTCCGAGACAAAAAAAAGCAGGCAGACGGTCGTTCTCACCCTCAGCTCAGTTCAAAACGACGGATGATGCTGGATTTTGGAAACGATTTCGATGGAGCCGGCTCTCGGGAAGTTTGTGATTTGGACGGGAAATCTGAGACGAGAGGCGGCTCATCATTTGTCCATATTGTCTGACGCGATCAGACCATGACGTTGAGCCTCCCAGAGGAAAATCAAGAGTGCATTGTAGGATTGCGACACCTGATTGCAAATGTATTCTTTTATAATAAATTCAATTTGAATGAAAATCTCATAACCAGAACATTCAACAAAGAATTAATTCCGGAGAATCCTCATATGAAAATGTTAATTCATAAATTTGAAATCCTCATTCATCCCTGAGCAATACCACTGAATGGAATCGATTAGAATGATTAGTTAACAGGAGGTGCGCATAACGCCAATTTAATTTCGTTCATGTTCGTTCCATCCCCTAGTTATCCTACCCTAGATCTAAAAACATTGCGTACGGTCATGGTCCCCGGGGACACATCAATCCAATTCATAACATAGCTGGCACAAAGTGGTTCATGAAAAATTCACCGGTGTGTCTGCTTTCCGTCTATTTCAGGATCAACAACGGCATAAGGGCGTCCTTTCCATCTCGGCTTTGCCACCCCCGCCCGCATAATCATAATAAAAAAAAATATTCCTGTTCGAGTACCAACACTGTCAAATTTTCGTATATTGGCAGGACTATGTGTTTACCATTCTTGGGTATTGCGAAATACAGGAGGAACCATGGCCTAGGGTTTCGTTTTTCGTGTTGCAACGAAAATGGAAACATTCTTGATTAAAAGGAACATCATATCAAAAACCAGCATCAATTTGAAAGCTGTATTCTGCATGCTATTTTTTTTTTTTTGAAATTGTGCTTTGGAATAGAATAATGAAAAAATATTTGCACTTATGTTTTAAAATGTTTAATTTACCCACCTAGATTTAGTTTTTTTCTAGAAGGATAAACAGTAAAGAATTGATTTCGAAACGAAGTCGAAATTTTGACAGCTGGCTGTTGGCTGCCTGCTGACTGGCGGGATTCCAGGGGCCCAGATTTGTTTGTAAAGCACAGTTTTTGACCAATCGTAATATTGCTCAGACAAAGATTTTGCTCTGATTTTTCCGAAGAATACGCGGATTTTTCGACTTTACAACAAAGATGAACAAGCTAAGTCTTGAAACGTGTGTATTTCTGTTGTATTCTATAATTTCTCAGCTTGTTACTTTTAAAAGAAAAGAGCTATCTAGAAACAGTGCCGTTGAAAAGTTCGAAATCAAGCAATAGATGGCTCGGTTTTTCGTCAATTTTTAACGGCTTCTCTAAAAGAGAGCATATTTTGAAATTTTACACAAGTTTCTGAGGATTGTTCCTCGGGGTTGTAGGGGAACATGCCTTATTATGCGCCACCTAAGCGAATAGCTGATTTCCTATGAATTCCACGTACAAATTGTGGTAAAAATGGGTGTAATCGTTGAAGAAAAGTGTTTTCTACAAATGCCTATGATTTTTTATTACTCAAATTGCTATAGTTGCTTCAAAAACTTGATTTTTAAAATGCATATCAAAACCCACAGAACAAAACTGCGTTGCAAATACGCGCCGCTGTGTATTCAATACGCGCCTAGCAGCCGAACACACCCGAAAGCAGCCGAAGACCGAAAACATACCAATACTTACAGACTCTTGACTGAAAAGAAAATCAAAATGGACTAATCAAAATTAAAAAGAAAAGAAAATTAGATTTTTTGGGCTGAATTAACGCTCAAAATATGGTTTTAGACTTTTTGTTAATTTTTAATGAAAATTGGCCTTTTTGAAAAATTAATGCTATTTTCAGCCTACTACGATTGGCGCGTTATAACGAGCGCATGGGCCGTGAATGAATATACCCATAAAAAGCATACCTTAGCGAGTTCAATATGATTTTTTAGCATAAAATCAAAGTTTAGATTTTGCTCTATCGATGTGTCAGAAAATATTGTCTTATTCGTTTTTCTCTGCTTGGTGACTTATTGAAAGGGTTATAAAATTTAGATCGAAATGAAGATAAACCTAAATTGTGAAATTATCAAGACACAGGGGCATTTTAAGGAAAAATTCATACTTGCCATGACCAATCACAGCATTTAAAACAAATTGGTAATATTTTGCAGGCTTAAAATGTTTCAGATCAGGTATCAGGTATCAGAAAAGGGGTAGGCTTGATAGCGGCACGTTATCCAAACAAACGGGAAAATTGTGCCTAGCCTTTTTTTTACAGATTTCATCATATACCTGAGAAACCTGAAAACCATAAAAGGATTAGAAAATAAATAAATATTTAGGGCATAAAGCCGATCCACGTAGGAATTTTGAAGCATTGAAGCTTATAACCGCATTGGGTGAAAAATGACAGATTGTTATTTTAGTTTAAATTCTTAGAATGAGATACACTTATATCAGGATAGGCGAGAGTACATAAAAGCTTTCTAGCAATCGAATAACAGGCATATATGAGCTAAAAGAGTCATACATTATTGATTCACAACTACAAAATTCAGGAGATTTGAGTTTACAATGATCAGAAAATGTTCTAACCAGTATGCTACAATGAGGGCAAATAAACGATTTTAGAATGGCAAAGTTGGCATTTAGCCTGTCCACATAGGGATTTTTAAGCAATGAAGCTTTTTTTTTTTTTTAATCAAAATATTGGAAATAAGGACTTTTTTAACTTCCTTTGTTAAATTCTGACATACATTAAAAAGAATGAAGTCGGGCAAAAGAGGGACATGTACACACTAAGTGGAAGGTAAATATAGGTACAATAGTACCTCTGAATCATAGCTTAACCATACAGGAGATTCAGAACACAAAGTCTTGATTTTATATATTTTTATTTTACTGACCAGTTAGACTGGTTAGACGACTACAATGAGCTTCTGTGACGCCAAATTTGATACAAGCGATATTAACACTGCACGAAGCTGTAGCAGTGGATTCCAGAACCAGGATTGACGTATGATACGAAATATCAGAGTACGATATTAAAGGAGCTTTGACTCTTCTTAACACTATAACCATTCTAAAGCTAAGGGAACATGTGTCAATACAAGAGAAGTGACATATATTAGGTGAAACAGATATGACTGTCGACATGCGATACAAGTTTTGATCAAAAACTTGATTTAATAGGGAATATTGAATCCTTTTGGCAACCCTAAAAAAAAAATATATATATATATTTTTTTTTTTGAATTTTTTTTTTTTTCACGGAAACGATATTTGTACGGCTCAATGATTGAATAACCATGATGCAATTTTTACAATTAAATATCTTTATATGAACGGACATTTACCTCCACAAAATTCTGTTGCCAATCCAAAGATAGAAGGGACTGAATACTTGTCCATTATAAGGAAAATACACTTATTTTGCGCTTGACGTAACAGATATAACTGATGTAATTTAGATCATATTCTTCTATGATTTCAGAAGCAATGGGACCGTAAGCGATGCGTTTGCGATTCACATTTGAACACTTGTGAAGAGATTTTATTGAATGGAGTTACTAGGAGAGCAAAGAGATTTGTTAAATGAAAAATCATATTCCAATTTGGTAAATCGAGAAAATATGGAAGAATACAGCTTGTGCAAATGCATATACTACATATGCACTATTGGCATACCCTTCTCGAGAGAAAATACGTACAAAGGTCAAAAAATACTAGCAAGAATTTAAAACTGATTCAGATTCAAAACATTTCCTTCCAATGTTTTGAACTTGAAAAACTTCTAAACTCTGCATGCAATAATTGACCTTGACCTATTTTCTCCCCCGCCCAGATACAGCCTCATTGATTTCCAATAGACAGAAATATGAGATAAACGTATCTGGGAAGTACTGGATAAGTCGCCTCTTACGACATGGACCAGTATCCCAGTGGCAGTATTCTTTAGGCCACTGCCACACAGCACAGGGGTGCCAGGTATATTTTGAAAAACCGCTTTCAGGCTTATGCATAATCCTCAACTTCCTTAAACACAGCCAATACCTCAATTTAGTTAATTGTTCGTTAGATTTATATTTTCGTTTGAAATTTATGTGAAATCTATGAGGATAACAGTAACTAAATTCAAAATGGCACTAGACCATAGGTCGGCAACCTGCGGCTCTTTGGATGTATACCTGCGGCTCTTTAGCTTAATGTGTGAAAATTTTGAAAAGACTCGAAATTTTCTAGAGTAAACGGACGCAACATAAGTTCCTTCAGTTCAGATAATATTTCCCAGGATTCCAAAAGAAAACAAAAAACTACTATTAACCAAATTAACAGCATCTTGTCAGATTGTTTCTTCGCTGGCACGGGAAGTTTCCGTTGAATTTGATTTTCTGATTTAATCGGATAAAAACCGAGCATTTTTTAATCGTCAAATAAAGTCCCCACTGTTAAGATCATGAAATTGGGTTTTTTTTTCTTGAATTGAATATTTTAAAAATAAATTTGCTTTACCACCGTTCTGATCAAATATGAACATCAGATGATGATTTTAATAATGCTGATAATAATTATTTTGTTCTTTAAAATTTATTTTTCAAAACATTTTGTTTTTAAATTTTTCAAATATTGAATTCCATCTCTCCATGTTCCTTTTCAAGTCAATGAAAAAAAAATCAAGTTCTCCATTCTAATTTTAAACATGAGTTCAAGTGAACAAAATTTTCAAGTTTGTTAAATAATATTTTTATAAACCGGGAGCTGAGTGCTGGTCTAATTTTAGAATTTCATGTATAATATGAATATTTTAAAGTATTTATTCGAAGGAGAAACTTTATTTGGTAAAGAAGCATTTTCTTCCATAAACTTTAATATATCTTTTAACAACTTTTACATATTTTTTTTTATTCTGGACCTAATTCCTATTTCTGCAATTATTTTTAAAACGTCATGGTTGTTCTAAAAGTTGATTTTGATTTCTATGTCTTTATAAGAATTTTGGTTTTGGTTTGTTCGATATAGTGAAGACCAAAATAACGTCAAAAAACTAAAATTTGAGTTTAAAAATCGATTCGTTGAAAAATGAAATACAGCGAAGCAAAGCCAAACTTAGATGTCTATTGTCATGTAAGATTTATCATTGTTATGGAAGATCCGAGATAACTACCAAAACTTTCATTGGACCCCAGCATATTTCTACATCGTCGGTAGAATCTATTCTTGACGATTCCTAAAATTCAAGATATATTGAAAAACAGCAATTCTGTCATGAATTAAAAGTATTTTAAAAATATTTTTTTGACTGTTTGAAATATTTGAAATTGTTTTGTTTTTAAATATTGAAAAATTAGAATAAATTATTCACACAACGAATCTTATATCATTAAAATTGGTTAACATTTTCGGCCAGGAAACCGTCAACAAACTACTATAATGTTTAACATTACAAATTCGCAAGTGAAAACTGAGAATTCATTCAACAAATTAAAAAATCTGTTTGAAAAAATCAAATACATTAAATTCCAAATCACTAATTGTTTAAAAATTCAAAATATGAATTTGTGATAAGAATTCATAGAAACTATGACAGAAGGATCAATCTGAATCCATGATATATTTGAGACAGAGGTTTAGACAATATATTTAAAATTTCATTTGTATGGAGAAGAATCAACTTAGAAGTGTTATGATTGTGAACAGAATTGAGAATTTAAACTTTAATTTTCGTTATCGAAAAATATAATTTTTTAAACCAAAAAAAATGAGACTTTTTTGTAGAATTTGAAGAAAAAATAATTGTGACAAACCCTCGTATAGTTTTTTTTTTTAGATTAATTTACATCTTGTAGTATGCATTTTTATTATATAAAATTTCCAATGCTTCTTTTTAATATTTCAAAAGAACACATCGAAAGTCAATTTTTTATCTGGGAAAAGGTGTTAGGAAAGAATTGCACCAAAGTTTAAAATGATAAATTTTATCAGTTCATAATGGTAAATCGCCAAAATTTCAACGTTACTAAGCTGTACCCGTTATGAAAATGTATTGATTCCGTTTGCCAATAAAATAACGAAAATCTGTGGCGTTGTGAAAAGGATAATAAAACAGAGTTAACATCAGGATACAATGTATCTTAGCGATCACCATTATTTGTAGTAAGGATAAAATGAATTGCGGCTCTTTGAAACTTGGACATTTCCTTAATTTGCAATTTTTGGCTCTTCTGGTTCAAAAGGTTGCCGACCGCTGCACTAGACAACTTTTTTCCAGAACGTATCCAATCCGAGCAATTTTTACTCGAAAACTTGGCAATGTACACGCATTTCAATTCCCAATTTTCCAAACCAAACCGGGCAAATCCGACCATAAACGCAGTTTCTCTCATATAACTTCAAAAGTTGAAAAATTAAGACATTAAATTTGTTTTATCGAAGCACCTCAGTGACTTCGATATCTAAATTATAGTACCAAAAAATGGTTCTATGAAGCAAGCGCAATAAAATTTGTTATTTGACGCAAAAATTATCAATTCTGTTAACTTTACTGGAGCTTTCGGTGCTATTAACTCTGAAATAATACGTGCTTTTTTCTGAAATCCAGGCAAACGCCAAACCTTGCTTTCTTAATTTTTTTTTCTTTGAAAATCCGAGCAAGCCTGGAAAAAACCTGGTAATCTAAATAGAATGCTTACACTAGACGCCACCTCCTGTAGAAAAATATAATGTAAATCGAATAGTGGCCCAAGATAAAAAAAAGAAATATTCATCAAATTGGCATACCTGGTGTTGCTTTGAGTTTTCCTCGCCACGTGGTCGAAAATTGTTGTTTAAATAATAATTTGCGTTTCACGTGTTCCGATTTTCTCACTCATTTTAATTTTTTCACTAGTTTAACATTATACTCATAAAAAATGTTACTGTAGGTATCATAACCACAATTCGTAAAAAAAAGTTGAATAGAGTTTGGTTTGAGTCCTGAAGCTCAAATGATAGTTTTTTAACTGTTCAAATAATTCAATCTTCTTTTTAGTAGTTTTTGAATATTGATTAAAATTTATACAGCAAATGATTGAAAACTTATTTTAAGTATGTGGTGTTCTGAGTTCGAATGTTTCAGCGCTTGGAAATGCATAAATTCATCACTTTCTAGTAACATTAATCATGAATTACTAATAAACCAACGCACCTTTATGAAAAACAAACACTGATTTTGAATTAACTTATTATCCTCCAAACAATCATAGTTTCAGAAATTTTTCCTAGATGTTGTAGTTTCAGAGAATTAAAATTCTCCGAATTGTAAAAAAAAATATTATTCAAAATTAAAGCGTTGTTTGGTATTTAAGTCTACAAATTTCTTATATGGATTTTTATTTTGTTACAATATTTTAAACTGTCGTCTTAAAAACAAGAGCCCATAAAAAAAAATCAAAGGCACCCCCAAATTAGTCAAAACCAGGTCTTGACTAAAGGGTGTTTCATATCAAAATGCATCACGGGAAAAACGATGTAGAAATTTTTAGGAATTATATCTTCAGCTTTCGCTTATAATCAGATAAGAGTGTATAGATCACGTTGGCCATGGCTTCACTGTCAATTTATCGTAAATTTGGAAAAAATATCGTCGAACGAAAAAGAGCGTCGTGAATTAATCCTGCGCATTCATTTCGAGAATCCGGAGTTGTCACATCGGGACATCGTTAAGATGCTGGGAATCGTCCAATCCACGGTTAGCAGAGTACTAAAACGATACTTCGAGAACCTAACCATCGACCGGAAGGTGAAGAATGGCAAAAATGGATGCTCCGTCAGTGACAAAGATCATAAGCGTATAGTTAAGCAGTTTAGACGTGATCCGAGAAGTTCGGTCCGGGATGTCGCTAAGAAACTGAATTTGTCAAGTTCATTCGTCCAGCGGACCAAGCAGCGGGAGGGCCTGCATACATACAAGGTTCAGAAGGCTCCTAACCGCGACGAAAGGCAAAACATGGTGGGGAAGACGCAAGCCCGGAAGCTGTACACCGAAATGCTGACGAAGCCGCATTGCCTGGTAATGGACGACGAAACCTACGTCAAAGCGGATTTTCGTCAGCTGCCGGGCATGTTGTTCTTCCCCGCAGAGGACAAATTCAGCGTTCCGGAGAAGATTCGCAAGCAGAAACTATCCAAGTTTTCCAAAAAGTACATGGTGTGGCAAGCGATCTGCTCTTGCGGAAAGCGGAGCGCTCCCCTTGTGACGACCGGCACGGTGAACGGGCAGGTTTACCTTAAGGAGTGCCTACAGGAGCGCTTACTACCACTATTGAAGCAGCACGAGGGCTCGACTATCTTCTGCCCGGATCTCGCTTCGTGCCACTATTCAAATGACGTGTTGGAGTGGTACGAAGCCAACGGGGTCACCTTCGTGCCAAAGGAAAGGAACCCGCCCAACGCGCCGGAGCTTCGTCCAATAGTGAAATATTGGGCGAGTATGAAGCAGGCCCTCCGGAAGAACCCAAAAGTTCAAGAGAAAATGGACTTCAAGAGAAAATGGATTTCTGTTAAAAAAAAAACTACAACCTGACGTTGTACAGAACCTTATGGACGGGGTAAAGAAGAAGGGGCTTAGGCTCGGAGTATGAATAAAAAGAAAATGCCAAAGTGGTTTAATAGTTTTTATTTTACTGTCTAAAATTTTCAAAAGGATCGGTGTACTGAGAGAATTTCTACAGCGTTTTTTCCGTGATGCAATTTGATGTGACACACCCTTTAATAGGCATGTCGGAAAAGAGTATTTGGTAAACCTGTATTATCATTTGTGTTTTTTGTTTTGTTGATAAACTTTAATTAGGAGTAAGTTTGCACAGTAAAATTTGAACAAAAGATAAATATTTAACAGCCTGTCCATTAAAACGGTTGGATCGATAAATTTTAACTGTCGATCAAGTTATTAAGATAAATCGCCATCTAAAACGGCAAATTCTCAAGCTTTTTCAAATACTTTTTATGATATTTTATGTTGTCTATTATTTTATTCAATTTTCTAAGCTCATTCAAATGATGTAAACTATACATAGCTAATAACCATTCAAAAACGTTCAGTCAGATTGTTTATTGATGCTTAAAAGTGTTTTTGGCCTAAGCGTGCATATTTAACGAAAGTAAACAAATCTTCGCTCAGTTTGTTTATAACGACATCTATTGGCTATTTGATCAGTTTTTTTTCTTTAAAATATCTGTTGGCATTCTTGCAAAAGATTTGAGCTCCAGCCCGACCTCTGATCTCTGTGCCGATAGGTCACTGTTTCAAGAAAAAAGTTCTCCTCGTGATCAAGAACTGCTGAAGTTTGCTTGCCTTCAGTTTGAAAAAAATTGCTGATCAGATATTTTAAACCCTGCATAATCAGAAAAGTGACGTTCAGTGCTCTACCTCTGTAAGGATTTTGGATTTTTTTCAATGAGGTGGGCATTTTTCGGCATGGAGGCAGAAATATGCAGTTGACTGTGATGATGCTTTAAGAAACCTCTTAATTGTTTCCTTTAGTTAAAATTAGTTTAAAAGAAGTTTTTTCAATTTGTTCCGAAATCAAAACCAACAAAATACATCAAACCTTACCTAACTGAACTTTAAAAACTTAAATTTCGTTATTCGAGTTCAGGAGATTCGAAGGGTTTGACCATTTCTCAAGAAATTTTCCTTTGAAATGTTCCAAAAAAAACGGTGATAAATTTTACTGCCTTACAGTTGTTTATTTGCACTTTTATAATCAAAGTCACCATGGCTACCATGATCAATTCGTTGCATTTTATTATTGGAAGGCAATGTCGACGTTAGGTGGCAGTGTAGTCTATGGTTTGTTTTGTATGGAGAGTTGTATCAGTCTGTGGTTCTACTATCAGTGACTACAGTACGAATTGTCGTTAGTAGGCGGTGTTGATATGCGTATCCTTGATGAGGTGCATGGAGCACTATGAGGTACATAGAGAGGTGATGAGATAGGTGCTATGCAAACGTAGTGGTAATGTTTTTTTTCGTAAACATAGTAACCATGACAATGGGTGACGTCACTACCGACACTATTAAACGACGAAGTCGGCTGCTGACTATACTGGTTACCAAACAAACATTCGTCAAAAGAGAAAACGTTTTTTTTCCTTCGGTTCAGTTTCAAACGCTACCATCTGGTGTCGCCAAAATTCATGGTTCTATCATATTTTGGAACGGAACTTCCGCTTACTGTTCATGTGCTAATACCAACGAAATCGCCGTATCGGGACGAAATGTCAGCTTTTCACAGGGAAAGTTTCGGTGTGCGCGGAGCCAAAACTTTCCAGTCCTTGGCAAACAGACAGGGTACACCGAAATACGATGTTGAACTATCGAGCTGTTTGTGTAAGGTACACACAAAAAAAAAGCATAGTAAAATTACTAAATCCGTGGTTTGAATGAACAACACGTAACCATATTTTTGAGTCAATAATGTTTTGTTCTTGAAAATACTACGCGCATGGTTATTTTACTATGTGTTGATTTTGGCTGCGTATAGTAATTTCGACTATGTTCATATTACAATTGTCAATGAAACCATGAGTTCGGTTACATCGCGCATAGTAAAATTAACGTTTTTAATTTTAAAAAATAGTTTGTGTTATGATAGAAATAAGCATAGATGGCATGATCCAATAGTAAAATTACCATGCAGCATGGTATAAATATCTCGTAGCGTAATCGATTTCACTATTTATTATGATATTCTGAACCCTTTAATTAAAAATGCAATGTTTTCATGTTACTTCTTTATTTTATCATGGTGTCACTTAATACGGATCACAGTACGCCGGATGTAATTGCAGCTTGATGATTAATCGGAATACTCTGAAATAAATTTTAAAAAAATTTAATTACTTTGCATATTGAAATTGATGATGTTAACTTACGCTTATATCGATAAATCTTTTTTTCCATGCCGTTTCGGGATGTTTTGGAAGAACTTTTGAGGCCATCGATACGGGAAGTGGAGAATTATAACCTTCCGATAAAAATTGAAAAAAAGGAAAACAGTTCATTAAGTATTTAAAACAGTTCGGTTAAACAGTAGGTTGATTAGAAAAACACTTTCACTCACCTGATAGACTACATTTTCAGGGCCAATCGATGTGCTGATTCTGCATTCCTTTTCTTAATTAGTTGAAAAAGCATCTTTCGCCCCAGCTGCTATACGGTATGAAGAGGCTAAAACGATCGAATGTTCTCCGACGCTGGCCAATTGTGCCCACTCGGGCTCCAAAAACGAAAACAGCATTCTTCGCAAAGACATTGAAACAAAAAAGAAACGGAGAAAAACATTTGATCAGTTCAAAAACGTTCGCCTTTTTAATAAGCATAGAGGAATTATTCAAAAATATAATTTCCTCACCTGAAGGAATGCATTTTTCAGCCCGAATGATTCCACTTGATACTGCACCCCGCTTTCAGTGCGGGTTAGTTAAAAAACGGCATATTTCGTCCCACATCCAGTTTGATGTTCCAATGTCCTTCGATGTTGGTCAATTGTGCAGGTTTCCAGGGAGCGGGGGGGAACTCGAGCTTTGTAGACGAAAACACCATTCACCGCCACTAAAACAAATAGGATTGGTAAATTAAATAAATAAGTTACAGGCGAAATAAAAAGGACACAATCTTACTCACTTGAGAAATACATTTTCCGGTCAGACTAATGTGCTGTCTGTATAGCAGCTTCCTGTTCGTCGATTCGGAAATGTTCTATAAACTTTTCCAGAAAGGACAGCCGGTTGGTCGATTCTCGAAAGCATTGCCCAAGTAAATAACACAATCCAATCTGATAGTTTACCGAAAAGTTTACAATTGAATCCGCAACGGAAGATTTCATATTGGCCACTTTTTCGACGATTTCTGGCAGAATTTTAATTTAACGTTTTCGATTTCGCGACGGGATGACAGCGAAAACAAAATAAAATACACTCAAAAGAAGCACATAGTAAAAGTACTATGGATCCAAGAGTGAAATGAATAAAACAATCATAAGAATACTTTGCGCAGAAGGTTTTTATCATGAGCATAGTTTTTTCGACAACACAAAAGAAGATATGTCAACATTACCATGGGTATAGTAATTTCGGGAGCACGAATCGTACAATATCAGAATATCATGCGCATGGTAATTTAGACACGAGGAAATTACTATGAGCTGTCAAAGTTCGCATAGTAAAAATACTATGTCGTAGTACTTTAGCCCAGATTTCTGGTACAAAATACTAAATCGTGGTAGAAAATACTAGATCGTGGACATAGTAAAATTATCATGATCCTGTATTTGAAAAACCCATGCAATTTTTTTCCGTGTAGGTGTTATGTTTCCATTCTGCATGTTTTATTGAGTCAAAATTGATACTTTCTCTCAGGGTTATGCTGCCATCTCTGAATGTAAATGTTATGGAATTGTGGCTGATAAAAATCCTCGCAGGTTTAGTGTTGGTTTATTCCGATGTGTTCCGAGGATTTTCTGGGACGCTCTTCGTGTATGGAGCATATCGAGACAACAATCTACTTTCACGCTCGCGAACAGGAAGGAGTGGTGCTTGTACCAGAACATTCATTGGGAAAAAGAACGATGTTAGTTGATCAGGTACATAAAAAGCATAAAAAGTTATTGAATAAAGTTATGAAAACGAAAATATGTATAAGCGATTTTTAAAATGAGAAAACTCCTTCATAGAACAAAAAAATTGACTTTTGTATTCAAGTATACTCAAATTCCAGCCTCAAAAACTGACAGGAAACATTAATCGAAATAACTTTTAATACATTGCCAGGAAAGGTCATCTCAAAGCTGGAATTACGCCTCCGATAGTAGTTAATTTCATTCATCACCATTTTTTTTGATAAATTTTTAATAATAAAATATTTAAATGATTTACAATTTACAACAGGATTGTGGGAAGAACTTTTATCATCTGAAATAAGAAAAGCGAAGGTTGAATTTTCTAAACTTTTCTATTGACTATGTTTTTCGGAAACTGTTTTAATTTTTCTAATATCGAGGAATTCAGATCGTTAGTATTTATATGTATATTAATTCAAAATCAGAAATAAAAAGAAATTGATTAAAATAACGAATATTTGAATAACTCTAAAACACTGGTACTGTATGCAACGACGTGTTTCTTCTGGGTCATGCAGGTTTCAGAGCAGTTCCTGTTCCCAGGAGCCCAGATTTTTCAACGGAGAAACCAACTTTTCCGCTCATTAGGCATCTGGTTTCAATCCTAACCGATTTTCAGTGTTAATAATAGTTTTGTTCCGTGATTCTCCAACTTGGTTCGCCAATTAGAGGAATGAATTTGGTGCCCCAGTAACGGATCGATACCAGTCCATTTTTTTAAGCGGACATCATTTGAATTGGACTAGATCGTTTAACCGATGATTTTAGCTCAGGAGACATGTGCGACAACGTGTATGCCAGTGTTCTCGGCCAGGAAAAGTCCGGTCATCCACGAAAGTTCCCCTAGAATAAAATATGATATTTTGTGTGTTTTTTGGCAAGAACTTTAAACATTTGAGAATTTTATGAAATGAAACAAAGCAACTTACCACAAACTGCGCTGGATTTTGCTTTAATACACGAATTATTTACATTGATACACCCAAAATTCAGCCTCTGTGCCAATGGCGTGTAGTCAATTACATAGCATCATTGGTACAAGAAGATAACGCGATCGGTGCTGATTCGATTTGCTCCCACCGGCATTAATCTCTCAAGTTAACCGAATTGCGTATGTCTGAAAGAAACAAAATAAAAACGCTTTCACGTCCCTCCCTATCGCATCACAAGACGAAGAAGGATGGAAATAAATACCGGCCAACACCAGGCAGCCAGCGAACCGAGCACTGTGCGTGTGAATGTAGCAAAAGCAACAACAAAAACATCCTTCTAATTCAATCCCTTCAATCCAACAACCACGGCCGAGCTGCAATTCAATTCGCCGGCAAACAACCACGGCTAAGCTGTGCGTGTGTATGTAGCAAAAGCAACAAGAATATATTCCTTCAATTTACCGGCAAACAAGCACCGGCCAAGCTGCCCGGCTTTAGCAGCTGTGTATATGTAGCGTGTGTATGTAATAGCAGGCAGTAAGCAAAGCACAGTTCTCATTCAATGGGTTTCCCGTTTCCTCCACTCCCGTTCCCTTTCCCGTTTCCATCGCAAGACAAATGAATACCTTGAAAGGAGGCCAAACGCCGGGAAGCCACTGTCGTGCGTTTCTTTTGTGATTGATCGGTGGCAGAATGCCTATGACAAATATCCCTCTTCCTGCATGAAGCTCAAATAGTACACTGGTTAAGATGTCGGTCTGGCAAGACCATTTTAGTTAGTGATTTGAGTTCGATTCTCCCTTCGGGTGCTGTGGTTTATATTTTTATTTTCTTGTTTCTGGGATGAATTATCCAATAGGAACGAAATCCCATAAAATGTTTTTCTTGTTTCGCTTGAATGTAGTGGTCATGCATCATTTTAGTTGGGAGCCGAGTCCTTATGCCAGTTACGGTTTTTCAAAGATATCATCTTCGGCACAGTGCACATTTCAGCGCATTATCGGCACAGAGATGTGCTAAATAGGCATTGGATTTTTGCAACCTCTTCTATGGGTGTAGAGAAAGAGGGAGTTTACAGATTTTCCAGCCATGTGTGCATCGACTTCTGTAGCCTAAAACGGGCCCAACGTTTCCCAAACGGAACGATCACATCGTTTTATCATCGAGATGATGAAAGGTGTTTTGGATTCAGATAAGTTGATCATCACCGTATAAAAATTATCGGTTCTTGATTCGGGAATGTGGTATTTTCCCCCAAGGCAATAAGAGGGGTTTACTTCCTGAGGGAGCAACTATTTCTACCTGGTGGGTGGGAAAATTTTCCTCTCTTATTTGTTCTTATTGGTTCAATACAATTCGGAAAAACCGCCGGGTGCCGGTGCTCAAAGTTAACTATCTCTGGAACGGTTCCTCCACGATGTCAAGTCTGCCGAAGCTGGACGCAGCAGGAGAATGCAATGTTTTCACTGTAAAAATGAGATATTTAGATTAAAAAAAAACAAAACCACTCACATAAAGCCTTTTTCGACTGCCAACCGTTCAATACAAGCGACCGAATTCAACAAATTTTCATAACAACAACTCGCCGACTGCTGTTGCCTAGGATATTTAAACATGGTCAGTAGTGACGTAGGATCTGCGCCACCTTTATAGAAATTTATACAGGTTGCATGGAGCAGACTACAGTAAGCTAAACTAAACATCAGATATGCTTTCTAGGATAAAGTTTTAAAGTTGGTGAAAATCGTAAGCCTAAGGCATATTTTTTTAAAAGCAAGAGTGTGTTTCGAAACTTTATTTGGATTTGGATTAGGAATGATGGCTCATTTTTTATATCTCACAAAATTTAAATCAATTTTCAACTATCAACATTTTCAACACATTTAAATGAAAATTTGCCGATTTTAAGAACAGTCGTGTATGCCTCTTGTGTGTGCAAACCTCTATTTCAGTGGTAAAAGAAAAATGTAAAATTTCTAAAGCTGGTATTGTTGATGTTTTGGGTATCTATTTAGGCAGTAGAGAGCAATCACAACAAATTAGAAGAAGAAGCATGTTATAAATTTGTCGCTACAGTCAAGGTTGCCGAAAAAGTCTGTGTTTTGGCGAAAAAAAATCTGACTTTCTGTGATTTAACCCAAAAATTCTGTAATAGTTTTCTGTGATGCTATTTCCTTGAATTTCATTGTAATTCATGATAAATTGGTTTTTTCTTACATTTTAGCTGGGAAAAATCAATTAATATTTCCAATCATAACATACTTTTCAAATCCGAAGTAAGAAATCTAAGTTTTATCTTAGCAAAAAAAAATTATAATTTTGGAAATCCATTCAAAATTCAAAAATTCTGTGAAATCTGTGAATATTTCCGAAATTCTATGTTCTGTGACACAGATTCTGTGATGAAAATTTGCTAAAAATTCTGTGAAATTACAGATTTTTCTGTGATTTCGGCAACATTGGCTACAGTATGTATTCAATCAAGTAATAATGTTTCTTTTACCAATTGAATACGTTATTTTATTTGACGAACATAATTCTTAAAACTCACTCGGTCCTTTTGAATACGTAGTTGAGAAATGAGCTCACTACTGAACATGAATAGATTTAACATTAAATTTCTTACTTGAACTGAGATAAGAAAAGAAATTATCAAAACAATGTTAAAATTTTGTAGATTAAAATAATTTCCAGATAGGTTTTTTTTAAATCAATAGGGGAGATAAGGACATAAGGGCCACCATAAGGAAAACGCTTATTTAACCATAAAGAACAGCTATAATATGTGAATTACAACATTGTTTCGTGTTCAGACACTCAAATAGTCTATTGCCTAATTGGATGAAACTTGAAAAAGTAGATAAAAACGTTTAAAAATGCATTTTAAAATTTTTTGAAGAAAGCTGAAAACCAGTCACTGTAGGGGCATAATGAGAACCCCCCCTGGGGCAGTATAAGCACCATTAATCGAGCACGATGAGCGTTTTCTGCCGGGGAATCTAGCAGCGAATTTGAATCTATGAAGTCAACCGAATAATAGAGCTACAGCTTGACTTGTTTCATCTGACGATTTGGCCTATTGGTAAGGTGTCGGAGAGGTAATCAGTAAACTCGAGTTCGATTCCTGTTCGAGGGGATTTTTTCACATAAATACTATTCATGATTGATTTTTTGATTTTTATGTTATATGGCAAGTAGCATCATCCGCCAAACAAAGCACCAGAAACGTAATGTATGAGCATGTGTTAATTTCTTGAATTCTACAAACAGACCTAGATCATTTTGTTATTGTTTTGTTTGATGAATCAACGCCTCACCGCTTAGTGCAAAATGCATCGATCATGAATGATAAATGAAAAAGAAAATCACCTTGACCAGGAATCGAACTCGAGTCTACTGATTACCTCTCCGACACCTCTCAATAGGTTAAATCGTCAGATGAAACAAGTCAAGCTGTAGCTCTATTATTCAGTTGACTTCATCGAGTCGACTTCGCTGCTAGATTTCCCGGCAGAAAACGCTCATCGTGCCCCAATTAATGGTGCTCATACTGCCCCAGGGGGTTCTCATTATGCCCCTACAGTGACTGGTTTTCAGCTTTCGGCAAAAAAAATTCAAAACGGGTTTTTAAACGTTTTTATCTACTTTTTCAAGTTTCATCAGATTAGGCAATAGACTAATTGAGTGTCTGAACACGAAACAATGATGTAATTCACATATTAAAGCTGTTCTCTACGGCTAAATAAGCGTTTTCCTTAAGGTGGCCATTATGCCCTTAGCTCCCCTACAAACGATATAAACACATCTGATCCGAAAAATCAAGGAATAACTCTTCTAGGATTCAATAAAACCATCGACGATTCAAACATTGAGTAAATTTTTTCAAAAAGTAGGTTGAGTTCATTCACGAGTTAGATGATTTTGTTGAAAGATTCAGTTTTCAATTCAAAGAAATCAATCTGAACCGTATAAAAAGTGTTCTAAATTTTAGATTATAATGAATTTAAAAATGTTACCCTCTATCTACATGTTTCAATCAATTCGAATAATATAAGTTTGAATACGCCTATGTCAGACCGTATTGATCCTGTTTTGAAAAAAAAATTCTCTATGTCAGCAGTAAAACATGCGATTGACAGACAATCGCATGGGCACGTTTCCAAAAAAGTTTCCTACCAAGCTATATTTATAACCATTCCCGTACATACACAGAAAACAAAAAAAAGGGTTTATTCGGACCATGACCTTTTCCCAAGCCGAGCCGGGTTGTGGTAGGTTCAGACTGATGATGGCCGGCAAGCCGGCTGATTGACGGCAAAACGGATTTTACTGCTTCGGGCTGCCTGTGCCTGGTTCTGGGAAAATGTGTGTAAACATTTTCCGGCTGCCCATCTATACTACATTATATGCGTAGTCGTTCCGAGTGGAAAAATTCCATTTTATTTTTTTCCTCTAACAGAATGAGTCGAACCGGCAAAAGGAGTAACTAAATAATTCTTCCGGGGTTCATTGATACTTCAAATTGGATTACGTGGGCTGACTGCCAGGAGGACACTTACCTTTCAAGGCGTCGCTTCCCCCCGTAGATGACGTGGCCATTGGTGGTGGTCGTAATGGTTCCGGAACCAGCCGCCGGAATGGCCGTCACCGTTAAGCCTCCGGCAGTGGTCGCACTGGGTAGTATTCCGGTACTTCCACCACCTCCGCCTCCGGAATCTCCACCGGCAACAGCGGCCGGAGCCGGAAGCGGTTCGACCTTAACGGCCTTCAGCATTATCTCATCACCGATCTTGACGATGCTGATATTGTTGTTGTTTGCGGCCGCCTTCAGGATCCGATTAGTGGTCGCAATGTTGGCCGAGGATGCCGCAGCCGGTATAATGGCACTACTTGCCGGAACAATCGTCGGACCAATTCCGGATGCTCCAGAACCACTTCCGCCTGCTGCAACTGCCGCCAGTCCGGTGATTGTTGTCGCATTGAGTCCAGCCAACGACGTTAGACCAATGATCGTGGTCGTCGTTGAGGCCGTAATCGTTTGAATGCCACTTTGCTGAGATCCCGGATTGTGCTGAACCAGCGTTAGTTGAGGAATTTGACTGATGAGATTTCCACTTCCGGTTGAGGATTGCTGACCTGCACTACTACCACTTCCACTCGACGACGACGACGACTGCTGTACGCTGCTACTGCTCCCAGTTGGATTTGTGCTTACAATGTTTACCCGGTACATGACCTTTCTTCTAAGACGAGAGGAGAGATTCTAAGAGGTTGAGACTCTTGCGATTCGATTCGATTCGGAAAATCAAATCAAAGTGGGATTCATTCCCGGTCCATCCGTGGACAGAGGTTCCGATCCAGCAGGAGTACAGCATCCGGACGCTTCTTTCGAAATTTGCAATGATCTTTGTGGCGATACTGGGACATGATGGTTGTTATGATGCTCTCTTAAGGGTGTCAGTTTTTAGTTTAATTCAATTTTTCAATAAATGACTAGTGAAGACACATTGCTTAGTTAAGATTGTCGGCGGTAGTCGGCTGTACAGTAGTTATTGCGGGTGTAATCTGAAATTGGACGAAGAAAAATAAAAGTTATAACACAGTTTTTATATAAAAATCGGTCAAATGTTGATGGTCATTCAAACTTATCAGAAGATTTTTGTTGAACATGAATAATTCAACGCAGGTTTCAGTGGTGGAATAGAGTCATCTTTATTCATGTTTCGTCTATGAGGTCATTAGATTACAACTATATTAATTAGCGATAGCTAATTGTCGCTTCCACATCTTATATTCCCTAACCGGGAATGTACTCATTTCTCAATGAGTACTTTAATATTCTTACCCAGAATATCTGGCAACACCGTTGTGTTACCACAAACCCAATTTGAGTTGTTTGGCTTCACAGTGTGATGATGTAAACATTTGTACCGTGTTTACCATCATCAGCTGTCATCATCAATCATCACCGCTATTGTTTCAATTGCGAACTGACTCAAAGCATGCGGAACCAAAACAAACTATTTTGGTTCTGCTCGTGGCGGCAGAAGTTGCTGCTTGCTGCTACCAAGGAAACCGTAAGTTTCAACAATTTTACCAAATTTTGTTTTAAATATCCGGGCAACCTTGGATAGAACCGGGCAATCTGGCAACCATAGTTTAGCTTGATTGACTACTGACATCCGCCTTAAGTCATCGAATCCGAATTGCTGCCTCAAACTTTTACTGAAACTGATTTGATACGTTTGAGTTCGACTTTATTCCGTCATCATTAATACTTAAACATTTCGGATTCCATAACCGCAGACGTGGCTAAGTAGAATGAATTTTCCACCGCCAATGCTTGCTACTCCGTGATTGACCGAGGCCATTAATTTTGTCCAGAGATCAAAAGATTGGTGTTTGGGATGGAGAGCACATTCACAAAACTGAGGCTTTCTCTCATCAACATCAATAATGGCACCGGCCACGTCCTAGTAGTCAATAAATAGAGTGGAAATATTTGGCGAGGATGTGGGAAGGATATGATCAGGAGACAAGTATAAGGTCTTATTTTTGATACCCATTTACCTTTGCTTCTACTGTTTATTATCAGAAACCTGTTTTTTGAATAATTGTCATATTTCCCTATGATTGCAAAAATTTCAAATGTATCTTTGACCTGTTTTCTTATAAAAAAAACTGAATACTTTTTTATTTTTATTTTGGCTGAAATTTAGCAAGAACAACATTCGTTTTTGTACATAATTTAATGATTTCTTCGTTGTGATAATTTTTGAGAAAATCACAATACTTTGCGATAAAACAAATCGAACCTTACACAAGTACTGGTCGTTAAATGGAGACCGTATTTATGTCTGCATGTTTTTTTTAAAAAGGAATAATTGAACAAAAAAATGTTAATTTAATTTAGTTTGACATTATAAACTTTTTCTTTGAAACTTTTTGATTGATGAGTATTGAAATAATAAGTCTTGTTGATTTTTTTTTTTAATAATTTTAAATAATATTGGAAATAATGACAATTTCGAAATATATATTTGCATCATAACGTGTTAATTCGAAATTCGAAAATTTTTTAATCGAACTCCACTAATTAATAATCTTTTTTAACTGTTGAGTAAAGCGAATGATTATTAAAATATGAAATATTCTGCTCAGATACCAGGCCTGAGTCTTCAAAAATAAAAGCTAATATATTTGGAGCTTTTCTGAGCGATCACATGTACCCTGAATCCTAGCAAACAATTTTGCTTCGGAGTCTGAGAGGAAGGATTCGATTAGGAAAAACTTTTGACCAGTGTGATTTGTGATTTAGTTTTCCAAACCTATTCTCGAAATTGTTAAATACCTAAATTAAAAATACCTAAACTGGAAAAATTGCTGAACATTTCTTCATTTTTCTTGATACTTTTCAACACATCTTTTTATCAGAAAATTGATCGCAATATTTTTATTGTAAATATGCTTTAAATTAACTTTTTTTTTCTATTCTTATTTCTTGCTTCGAGACTCTCTCAAAAAAAATTAAAGTTTGAGAAAAATTTAGTTTGGATAATACAACAAGATTTTTAAAACGTAAGTCAATGATCATAAAAATTTCAGTTCAGTTTATCCTTGATCGGTTTACTATTTTCTCTAGATATATGTGGTTTGCTAATTTTAAAGGAAAGCAAAACAAAACACTATGAATTTGGAAATAATCTTTACAGTAAAAAAAGACTAGCGAAAGAGTATCTTAAAAAAAAGGTTTTAAATGTTTTACTCAATAAAACAACAATTGAAATTAATGAACTTTATACTGATAACTTCTTGCTTTTAGTGTTGATTAAATTCGAATAAAATGTTAAATTATTGAATAAATTGATACATTTCTATTGATTTACATTAAATTCCAATTGCGCGCAGAATGCTAGTCAACTCATTTTTATAAGCAATTAAAAATTACAGAAGAAAAGCTTAAGAAAAGCTTCTTGAGAGTTTTCTGTGATTATGATAACGAAATACCTGAATTTCCATACTTCGACAAACATTAAAATTCTTATTAAACTATTTAAGGTTCACCACTGTTTTCAAACTTTTAATGCAGAATGTTACTTGTAAACTATCCAATAACGGTAATTGAGATACGATTCCAACAATAGCGGATGTTTACAGCGTTTTTTTTTTGATTTTCTATTTTTAACTACAATGTCGAGTTGATGTACACCCCCCTCCCCTCCTCCAGGGTTCAGGGCCCAAAAATGCTAAGCGAAATATTCTTCTCTTAACTAAAATTTTCAAATTCTCAATAAAAATTTTATAAACGATCAGTCCTAAGCCAGATGTCCAAGATTTTGCCAGATTTTCTCACTTTATTTGCTAAATCAAACAAATATTTTAATTGAGTCAACAAAATAATGTATTCTGCGTCCCAATTTGTAGATCAAATCAAAAAAAAATAAACATGAACGATTTTTGGAAGCTTTAAATATGATTTCAAGTTGACTGGCGTGTTTCGATTAAACAAAAAAAACATATTTCAGGTGTTTTTCTGTGTGAGTTTTATGAATAATTTTGATATTGGCGGATATTAAGGAAAATAGCCCGGATTTGCACGGCCTGGATACTGACGGAAAAAATATCCGGAAAGCTTAGGTTAGAATCATTCCGGATTTTGTGGATTCAAATTTGGTTATCAACCTTAAAGTTCAATTCCGGGTTCTGTACCTAATTTTTTGTTCTTGAATTTCAGTTTGGAACTCAGAATTGGAACTGGGAATAAATGTTGATTCGAATTTTGGTTTTTCATTTCAAAGTTATACAGAATACATTTTCCATATTAGAAACTCCAAAAACACCATTTCGGAGTATGATAAGAAAATATTAAAATTCAAACCATTTTTAAAATATGGATTTGAAACTTTTTCTTCCTATGCAGAATCGGAAATTTCATAATCCATGAACATTAGACAGGAACAAAATAATTGAAATCCTTCTTCAACCACTTGGAGTAGTATCCGTCACAAAGGGGAAGGGGGTTTAACACGTATAAAAAAAATAATTCACATTTTCAATAAATTGAACAAAAGCTGGAAAGCAACAAACTTGTATAAAATCTACATTGCACAGAATCGAAAAAACTAGTTATTTTAGATCTAAAATTAAAAAAATCTCAAATATAAAAAAAAATACCATTCCCATCGTCTACTGTTTAACTTTCGCTCTTTCAACTGTTTGAATTCTCAAATTATTTTTCGAATTGTGAAATTATTTATCGGCTATATCGGTGAAATTTATATTCTTTGAGAAAGAATATTCAAGAATTGAAAGATTATAGACGGATAGAAGATTAGAATAAGATGAAAGATGTTGAAAATTGAGCGGAAGGGTAATTTTAATTTGAAAACTTTTCATCACATTTCATCGATTTGTTCCTCACGGGCCTACTACCTTGCAGTGGTTGAGACAGATAGAATTGTAGCAACCACCACCACACAATATTATTGTGTGGTGGTTGCTACAATTCTATCTGTCTCAACCACTGCAAGGTAGTAGGCCCGTGAGGAACAAATCGATGAAATGTGATGAAAAGTTTTCAAATTAAAATTACCCTTCCGCTCAATTTTCAACATCTTTCATCTTATTCTAATCTTCTATCCGTCTATAATCTTTCAATTCTTGAATATTCTTTCTCAAAGAATATAAATTTCACCGATATAGCCGATAAATAATTTCACAAAAATAAAATTTACGGTGATTAACTCTTCATTTAAAAAATCAATATTTTTCGAATTTTTCAACAAAATGCTTCAAACTTAATTTATACCCCCCCATCGGGATTTTCGGAAATATAGAAGACGGAGATGATAAAAGAAGAATTCAATATTTGCTCCGGCCTTAATAGGAATTATTATCTGGAAATAAATTTCAAAAACCGGAATTCAGATAGTGAATGTGAGAATTGTATTAAAAATTCCAATTGCAGGAGATCGCAGTTTCATAATTGTGATTCTGGGTTCAAAATAGATATAGATATTTTTTTCAATCGGAGTCAGTTTTCAATCACAAATATAAAATAAAATTTGGAATAGTTTTGAAGATTTTTTTCTTTGAAATATCAATTTAAAAAAAAACAACAGTATAAAAATTATTGAATCTATTTTAAATGATATATTTTTGTTGGCCATGACAAGTTTCTTAGTCTTAGAAGTAAAAATTCAGTTGGAATTATATATTTTTATTTTTGTTTAACATTTTATTAGCAGATTCTTCAAAAACAAAGTTTTTACCTAAGATCTTTAATTTGAATCGGGTTTACAAGAGTAGAAAATAAAACTGATTTGAACTGCAAACCTAATCTGCTAGTTTCATTTCTTAATATTTGAAAAATTTTCACCAATGCTTAAAATGATTATGCTTGTGGTTAAAAGGATTAAGTTTCTAACTAGATAATTTATGCAAAATCAAAAAGTTTTTCTTTCTAATGAAACCATCAAAATCCCTGTATTTTTTTTAAACTTCATACAAAATTGGCGACTTCTAGTGCTTTTGTTCGAGAGCTAGGATTTTAATGAATTATCTAACATTTGATGTAAAATAACTTAAACCAGAATAATTATACAAAATCCATTTTTTTTACAATTCTATTTTACTACTCTTGTAAGACACTTCAGTGTTCCATTTGTTTCAGATGAAATTTTTGTGCAAATGGAATAAATACCTACCTAAAATTGAATACTTATTCAGTTGAAAACTTATTATATTTAAAATCATTTAGAGCATGTCTACTGGTGTCATTAAAACAGTGGGAAAAAGTGAAGGAAAAGTTGACACTTTTAGCACATTTTGAAAACTTTACCATGCAAAAACATTTTCAAGATTTTTTACAACACGTGTTCTATTTTCGCATACTGTGATGCAAAAATAGCAATATTTCTATTAGATACGGCTGAAATAGAAACAGTGCTGTAAAAAAATACAACGCCCAAAGATCTTGAAAACATTTTTACATGGTAAAATTTTCAAAATGTGCTACAAGTGTCAAAATTTCTACCACTTTTTCCCAACACTAGTAAGCTTGCTCTTAAGAAGTGGTAAATACGTGATTATTTCAATGAAAAAAAAACTTAATACATAATACTTAACTTTTGATTTAGCTGCAAAATTCAGATCTGCATCTCCGAGATGCATTACAGATTCCACTTCTATGGTAAAGACGAGTCACATCGTTGTCTGAATCAGATCAGTCTACAATTTTCGAACCCAAAAGGATCGAAATAACCATTGATCAATATTCTTCAATACTTTTGAAACAAAACAGGTAATTCTCGAAAATTTTGAGGAGCTTCAAATTTTTGCGTCAGTAGTTGGCGATGATTACTTTGATCCGTTTTTCGGTAAATCAACTATGTCCCAAAAAGTCGATGTTTGGAAAAAAAAATTGTTACGGATGACTGCGATTTTTTTCTTGCGCTGGATTTTGCCACAAAAAATTCGTCCCACTCTCGCTTCGTACTTTTTCTCTCACCGTCATCTAAGTACGTCTCTTAAAAACCAAACCAAAATACAAATTTTACAATCAAAGCAATTAAGTCAGTCATGTGGAATTGAAAGAAAGCAATGAGAAAAAACAAGAAATTTCAGAATAATTTGTTTTATTGATTCTCTGTTTTAATGATTATTTATTTTCCAGTTAAAATGAAAGTTATTACAGACGACATCGTCTATGAAAGAACCGATTTGCAGAACCAATCAAAATCAAGTACTGGTAAGCCATTAACTTAAATTTTTGTGTTAAAATTAAATAGAATTAATTTTTAAATTTTAAATCTCCCTAGCCTGTTATGCTATTAGAGCAAGGTGCTACGGCTCTTATGTTCTGTCTGATGTTCTGGCTCAGATCAAAAAAAAGTTGCGATTATAGTCGTTTTACCATCTTTATGGCATTCGCGACTTTATCAACGTTGCAGTTGGCGGATCGTTATTGAAAAACTTATCCGGTACAACTGTGTTCGATGGTTACTCTTGGGCTCGAACTCGCGGACATCGGCTCAGGAGACAACAGACTTGCCAACTGAGCTATATCACAAGCCCTCTGGCTCAGATCGTGTCAAGTGAAATTAGAAACTTCTACGAAATTGTAGGGTGGTTGTCAGAATGAGTCCTTCACACTGAACAAACAATATTTAGTGAGCTTTGGGCGTGACTTAAACCTTCATAATTTGTTTCTTTTTATGTTGGTTTGGAAATAAATTTTTAATAAATATTTATCCAAAAGAAATCTTCTAATATGTTTCTAAATTTTTTTTTCTCCGAAATATCTATTGTAACAGTTACAAGATTAGTCAGGAAAAAGGCATGATTTCGTTTACCTGTTAAGTGGCTTTGTCATTTACGTACTCGATTTAAGCTTTCACTGTTGAGATTTGGTAATTCTAAAGGGCAAAAACGAAATTATAGCTACACATTCAACAGGGTAACTTTTTTGCCATTGGGTAAAAATCAACCAAATTTTGCACACTTTCTCATTGATGTGTATTGTTTACATGCTGTCAAACTCGAGGTCGTGTTATTCGATTCAACGAAAATGGAGGTGAACCAAGGCAAGTCGAGTAAACAAATCTTTTCCAAACATCTGGAATTTTCTAAGCTGTCGCACCGGCAGTTGGGAAAAATATTGAACATTCAACCGTCTCCAGGGTGTTGAAGCGGTTCCAGGAGCGGTTGACGATGGACCAAGGCGAAGGAGCTGGAAGGAAAACCGGGACTGGAGAACAAAAATACGGAGGGAAAGGTGTAGCGGATTATTAAAGCAAATCCCATTGTCTCAAGCCGTGATTTGGCTAAAAAGATCGGCATGTCGCAGAGCTCCGTCCAGAATGCAAAGAAGAGAGTTGGACTACACACATATAAGGTAGAAAGCTTCCCAAATCGCGATAAGCGGCAACAATCGACGGCTAAAACTCGGGCATGGAAGCTCTACGAGACGATGCTGACAAAATATGGCTGCTGTGTGATGGACGACGAAACGTATATAAAAGCCGATTTGAAGCAAATTCCGGGGTTGGAGTTTTTCACCGGCAAGAGCAAGTTCGATGTGGAAGACAAATTTAAGAAGAAGAAAATGTCGAAGTTCACCTCCAAATATCTCGTTAGGCAGGTCATCTGCTCTCGCGGACTGAGGAGTGTGCCTTTTGTGACAAAGAGCACAGTAAATGGCGAGATCTTCAAATCTGAGTGCCTCGAAAAGCGTCTTTTTCCGTTCTTGCAGCAGCACGACAAAGCTCCGCTTTTTTGGCCAGATTTGGCATCATGCCACTATTCTAAAATTTTCCTGGAGTGGTATGAGGCCAATTCTGTCCATTTTGTTCCAAACGACATGAACCTGTCAAACCGTCCAGAACTGTGCCCGGAGGAACAGTACTGGGCAACAATACAGCGGAAACTTCGGAAGAGCAAGAAGATATTCAGAGACGAGAGAGACATGTTAAGAAAATGAAAAAAAAACTGAGAAACTGATACCGGATGACACTGTAAAGACTTTGATGGAGGACATCAAGCGAAAATGCGTTCAATTTTTCACTCAAGGCTCCATCGACTAATTTTTCTTTTGATTATGAAGTAAATGTATGTATAAAACACTCTGAAATTTTTTGTTTGATTCTAAACATTATAAGGAAATTGGCATGACATTTCCGTGTCGCAATAATTTCGTGTTCGCCCTCTATTCAATTCACATTTACCTTATCAAGTCTCATGAACGTTATAAGAGACCTGAGTTGATTAGTAAATCAAAATCGTTTATCTTGTCGTTTATGTGTGGACGTAGTTTAACCTCGCGATTGAAGTTTCGTAAAGCATACATATTTAGTCAAATTGCAAAGTTTTCGGCTGATAGTTATGTGTAAACAAATAATTCAAGAACGTACAACACAAGGTAAGAACAAGATTTATGTAAATTATTGACAGATGAAATAAATTGCATGCGAATTTAGATGTTCAAGAAAATCGCAATAACACCAGATCTTATGCATTTCTAAGTCATTTGGCAAAATATTTACAATTTTGATTTTCCGATTTCTTTCGGTCCCTCTTTGGTTATTTTTGAGGGTCAAAAAAACCGAAACTTAGAGCGCTTTGAGCACCGATAAAGTCCGATTGAGCTGAAATTTTGCACAGGTCAGTTTTTTGAGCCAATCTACTAAATGTAAATATATGGTCGGTTTGTCGAATTCGACATGACCCATTCGGCTGCCACCCTAGTCCACATCTAGTAAAAAACGGGTATTGATAAGACAGACTTTCATGGAATTGACATTTAAGATTTAGATTGGAGGATCTGTTTTTTTATAATCTTTTTCGGCATTGAGGCCGATGCATTAAGCTTTAAAAAAAATGGAAAAACTAATGTATTCCAATTTTCTACATTTTAATTTAAACTCTTTCTTGTTGTCGAGTTCTTCTTATCTATTGAGAAGTTTTTTCATTGTCAGTTTGTCATGACAATTTTCAATCTTCTAGACAAATTTCATTTTCTGGAAACGCTTTTCGAAATGAATTTCTAATATTTGCACCTGGCACAGCTGAAGCTTCCAGCGCCAGAGCGCAGCGGAAAATTCGAGACATGTATTTTCGTGTTATTTTTTTTAGTCTATCTTCAGTTTTTTGCTTTTTTGCTTCTCTGGAAAAACACCATGAAAGGATATACAAGCTAGGTACGATTATTTTCCCCTGAACAGAGTGCTCGCATGCTTTTTTCATGTGCAACCATTCAAACACCCATCCACCCACACATCCTTTTGGTCGTTCGGGGCTTTGTCGGAGCTACGAAAAGTTGAGTTGGGGTAGGTTTTTTTATGCTTTCTTTATGGTACATATTTCCCTCGGTCGAGGTTTTGTATTATTGTCCTCGTCGTCGTCGTCTCTGGTCTTGTCTGTGAGCGTCGTCGTGTTGATTTTTGGAAAAGTGGGTGGAAAAGTGGCGGACAAGGAGGTTCCTCTTATGTGTTCAAAGTACTGCATTGACCTAGATATTTTTATGTGTATACAGACACAATCGTACGAGGAAAATTTTTCGACGTCGTCATCGCACGCCGTCAAGGAGAAGTCTTCATGGAATGGCTTTTACTACCATCCTTATGGTTCTCGAAAAGCGAGTGGGGCGAAAGACGCTAGAGAGTGAAACGGCGAAAGGACGACGTGGAGTTTGTTGGTTTAAGACGTACGCCTAATATCTGACTTTAAAATTCCAAATTTGTTTAAACATTTTTATATCAGGTGTCCAATTTTTTTCTTCTTCATTCTACGTTTATCTTCTTTCTGGTAGACTTTGAATAACCGACTCGGTATCAAAACGAGTTCAGAGTTCAGATCTCCTAGTTTCGATAGTTTTTCAATCTGATTTAAAAGCAAATTTGAATATCATTTTTTTGTAAAAAAGATATTGAAAACAGAGGCATCAGACCCCTACATTACCCTGGGCTAAGCTCAGCAATATCTCTGTTTGCTGGAGTATTTCCCTCGGTTGGTTTCAAATAAAAATGAAGCTACTGGCTGTGGGAAATAAATATTTTATGTGCTATTAAGGATCACCATTCAGGAGTTGTTGCTTCAGCTGGAATTTGTTTTCGCGGGGCGGGAATTTTTGTCTGTTTTTTACCGATTGGATTGCATACTTCAGCATGATTCTTAGGGCTTTAGATTTACGTAGAATTGAACTCATCTTATCAATTTTAAATTTTTCTAGAGGTTATAATCCAATATTTTCCCTTATTAAAAATAAATTCTGTATCCATCCTCACGATAAAAATGGCTCAACCACACTCGATTGTTGCATCATCAACGTAGCTATTTATCATAGCCGATGACGCCATATTTTCGTCCTAGTCTCGCGTTGTTGTTGTTGCAGTTGAACAATATCTCCTGAAAATGGAAACGACAGACAGACAGGAATCCGGAGAAAGTGTCCTCCCCACAATATGTCCTCTAACTCTAGTAGAGGGTGGGTGGTTGACTGTCAGATTTATGTACATCCGACTAATGGCCTTTCTCAACTTGGGTTGCGTTGAGTTAAGCTGCTGTTGTTGTTTTTGTTGTTGTTGGGTGAAGGTTTTGTCAAAATGGAACGACAAGAATAAAGCGACAATTTTAAACCGATAGCGAAACCCGATGGCGAGCGTTTGTGTGTGGGAGGATCGATTTTGATTTTGATGCCATAATAGATCCCTTCTAGCTGTAGACGCTGGCGATGATAAATAGCACTTGTAGCCTAGAAACATACATGTGTGTATGGTATTTCGGTATCTTTGGATGAAGTTGGATGGAAATTTTCCAGCATGACAAGCTTGGAAAATCTACAAATGGAACAGGTGTACTTGATTTAGTTGGGAGACAGAACACAGATTCTTCGAATGACTAACTTAGTTTTGAATTTTTTTTTTTTTCATCGTGAAAAATATTTCAGTTTGAATGTTCAAACAAGTTTTTAATTCTACTGAACAAGCTTACAATATTTTGAAGGGATGTGGAAAACTCAAAAGCTTATCTCAAAATAAGGATAGACAGTTTTTGGTCAAAGTTGTAAAAAAATGTAAGGTGCTCTTATTCATGTGCAGTAGACTAAGTCGATCTAGGTTCACTTTGAATTTCTCAAATTGTGGGGTCCAAAAAGCTTCGTCTTGGTTCAAAAGCCATCCATCATTTTTTGCAGAATTTTTAAGCAACGTTTTAATGAATCGATCTTTTTTTGTTCTTATATTAGTCAACTTCAACTGTTGGGTTTGTATGGGAAAACTCGGAATTTTGTTAGGAAAAATTAACATAATTTTTCATCCTTCTTATTGCTGGAAAAGTAGTCATTCAATATCTCGCCAGACATCAGCAGTGGTGTCAACTGAATTGATTGTTTTTCAATGCCAAAAAACATAACCCTATTCAACAACTAATACTTTAAAAAAAACCCGATTTAATACACTTGACAGCGGATTGAAGCCTTCCTTACAGTCTGCTAATTTATTATATGTGGACACATCTATATATATAAAAAGCAATTATCTGTATGTTTGTTTGTTTGTTTGTTTGTTTGTTTGTCCTCTATAGACTCAGCCGTCTTAAGAGCTAGAGATCTGAAATTTGGCATGGATGCTCATTAGGACCAGGAATGATGAAAAATGTTATAGATTTTTGGATGACCCCTTCCGAAGGGGGTCGTCCATACAAGACAAATATTGTTTTCGCGTTATTGACGTTATTTTCCGTCGGATTGTTATGAAATTTTGCACATGAGTGTTTTGAGAGACGAGCAATCGATTACAGTTATCAAATTTAGGGTGAGGGGTCAGCCAAAGGGGTCGTCCATATCCACTGATTAATGTTTTTGCGATATTGGCTTTATTTTACATTGGATTGTGATGAAAATTTCCACGTGAGTGTTTTAAGAGACGAGCGATCGATTACAGTTATCAAATTTAGGGTCAGGGGTCGGCCAAAGGGGTCGTCCATATTCACTGAATAATGTTTTTGCGATATTGGCGTTATTATACATCGGATTGTGATGAAAATTTGCACATGAGTGTTTTGAGAGACGAGCAATCGATTACAGTTATCAAATTTAGGGTCAGGGGTCGGCCAAAGGGGTCGTCCATATCCACTGATTTATGTTTTTGCGATATTGGCTTTATTTTACATTGGATTGTGATGAAAATTTGCACATGAGTGTTTTGAGAGACGAGCAATCGATTACAGTTATCAAATTTAGGGTCAGGGATCGGCCAAAGGGGTCGTCCATATCCACTGATCAATGTTTTTGCGATATTGGCTTTATTTTACATTGGATTGTGATGAAAATTTCCACGTGAGTGTTTTGAGAGACGAGCGATCGATTACAGTTATCAAATTTAGGGTCAGGGGTCGGCCAAAGGGGTCGTCCATATTCACTGATTAATGTTTTTGCGATATTGGCGTTGTTATACACCGGATTGTGATGAAAATTTGCACATGAGTGTTTTGAGAGACGAGCAATCGATTACAGTTATCAAATTTAGGGTCAGGGGTCGGCCAAAGGGGTCGTCCATATTAACTGATTAATGTTTTTGCGATATTGGCGTTATTATAGATCGTATTGTGATGAAAATTAGCACATGAGTGTTTTGAGGGACGAGCAATCGATTTCAAGTTTCGAATTGCGGATCAGAAGTCGGTTGAAGGAGTCGTCCATACCCAACTTTAATGTTTTTGCGATTTTGACGTTATTCTACATTGGATTGAGATGAAAATTTCCGCATAGGAGTTTTGAGGGACGCTCTTTTGCTTTCAGGTTTCAAATCTTGCCTCAGGGGTCGGCGAAAGGGGTTATTATCTGTTCACTGTTTTTACGATATTCTCTTGATTGAGCATGGAATAGAATAGAATAGAATAGAATAGAATTGTAATGAAAATTGACACATGGTAGTTTAACAGAAAAGATAATTGATTTCAGGTGTCAAGTTTTGAATCGTGGTCAAAAAAAAGGCCGTCCATGTTAGTTGCTCACTGTTTTCGCGATATTGTCGTGATCATGCATCGGATTGAGATGAAAATGTTCAGATGAGGGTTATAAACTATGAGCAATTGACTCCAGGTAGCATGTTCCGTGTCAAGGGTCGGCGAAAGGGGCGTCTATATTCACTGTTCACTGTTTGCAAGTTCCTGACGTTATTTTACATATAATTTGAAAAAAAAATGGCACAAGGTAGTTTTGAGGAACGTAAAATTGGTTTCAATTATCGAATTTCGGGCCATGGGACAGAAAATGAGGGTTTCATTGAAAGTTCAGTGTTTTGTGCAATAATTTTGTTGGAGGCAGTTAATTGATACCAATTTAAGTTTGAAGGTCAAGCAAAAGAGTCGTGCACATAAACAAATAGTACATGTTTCTGCCATAATGTCTAGATTTTGCAATCGATCGAGAAGAAAACGCTCTCACATAAATTTTTGATAAAAAGCCAATCAACCGTTTAATTTGAATTTCAAGTAATAGTAATAGTAGCGACTTTAAACACTGTTTAATTTTTTCCCCAAAATTGTCGAAAGAATGTTTGGAATTCATTTTCTAAACTCATTTTGACGTACCAATGATTTAAAGCGAAACGAAGTTCGTACGGGATCAGCTAGTATTATATAATATTACTAGCTGATCCCGTACGAACTTCGTTTCGCTTTAAATCATTGGTACGTCAAAATGAGTTTAGAAAATGAATTCCAAACATTCTTTCGACAATTTTGGGGAAAAAATTAAACAGTGTTTAAAGTCGCTACTATTACTATTACTTGAAATTCAAATTAAACGGTTGATTGGCTTTTTATCAAAAATTTATGTGAGAGCGTTTTCTTCTCGATCGATTGCAAAATCTAGACATTATGGCAGAAACATGTACTATTTGTTTATGTGCACGACTCTTTTGCTTGACCTTCAAACTTAAATTGGTATCAATTAACTGCCTCCAACAAAATTATTGCACAAAACACTGAACTTTCAATGAAACCCTCATTTTCTGTCCCATGGCCCGAAATTCGATAATTGAAACCAATTTTACGTTCCTCAAAACTACCTTGTGCCATTTTTTTTTTCAAATTATATGTAAAATAACGTCAGGAACTTGCAAACAGTGAACAGTGAATATAGACGCCCCTTTCGCCGACCCTTGACACGGAACATGCTACCTGGAGTCAATTGCTCATAGTTTATAACCCTCATCTGAACATTTTCATCTCAATCCGATGCATGATCACGACAATATCGCGAAAACAGTGAGCAACTAACATGGACGGCCTTTTTTTTGACCACGATTCAAAACTTGACACCTGAAATCAATTATCTTTTCTGTTAAACTACCATGTGTCAATTTTCATTACAATTCTATTCTATTCTATTCTATTCTATTCCATGCTCAATCAAGAGAATATCGTAAAAACAGTGAACAGATAATAACCCCTTTCGCCGACCCCTGAGGCAAGATTTGAAACCTGAAAGCAAAAGAGCGTCCCTCAAAACTCCTATGCGGAAATTTTCATCTCAATCCAATGTAGAATAACGTCAAAATCGCAAAAACATTAAAGTTGGGTATGGACGACTCCTTCAACCGACTTCTGATCCGCAATTCGAAACTTGAAATCGATTGCTCGTCCCTCAAAACACTCATGTGCTAATTTTCATCACAATACGATCTATAATAACGCCAATATCGCAAAAACATTAATCAGTTAATATGGACGACCCCTTTGGCCGACCCCTGACCCTAAATTTGATAACTGTAATCGATTGCTCGTCTCTCAAAACACTCATGTGCAAATTTTCATCACAATCCGGTGTATAACAACGCCAATATCGCAAAAACATTAATCAGTGAATATGGACGACCCCTTTGGCCGACCCCTGACCCTAAATTTGATAACTGTAATCGATCGCTCGTCTCTCAAAACACTCACGTGGAAATTTTCATCACAATCCAATGTAAAATAAAGCCAATATCGCAAAAACATTGATCAGTGGATATGGACGACCCCTTTGGCCGATCCCTGACCCTAAATTTGATAACTGTAATCGATTGCTCGTCTCTCAAAACACTCATGTGCAAATTTTCATCACAATCCAATGTAAAATAAAGCCAATATCGCAAAAACATAAATCAGTGGATATGGACGACCCCTTTGGCCGACCCCTGACCCTAAATTTGATAACTGTAATCGATTGCTCGTCTCTCAAAACACTCATGTGCAAATTTTCATCACAATCCGATGTATAATAACGCCAATATCGCAAAAACATTATTCAGTGAATATGGACGACCCCTTTGGCCGACCCCTGACCCTAAATTTGATAACTGTAATCGATCGCTCGTCTCTTAAAACACTCACGTGGAAATTTTCATCACAATCCAATGTAAAATAAAGCCAATATCGCAAAAACATTAATCAGTGGATATGGACGACCCCTTTGGCTGACCCCTCACCCTAAATTTGATAACTGTAATCGATTGCTCGTCTCTCAAAACACTCATGTGCAAAATTTCATAACAATCCGACGGAAAATAACGTCAATAACGCGAAAACAATATTTGTCTTGTATGGACGACCCCCTTCGGAAGGGGTCATCCAAAAATCTATAACATTTTTCATCATTCCTGGTCCTAATGAGCATCCATGCCAAATTTCAGATCTCTAGCTCTTAAGACGGCTGAGTCTATAGAGGACAAACAAACAAACAAACAAACAAACAAACATACAGATAATTGCTTTTTATATATATAGATAAACAAATGATAGTTTTATTGATTCTGAATCATCATACTATGATTAAAGAATGTCTAACGCAGTAAATCCAAATTTTTTTTAAATATAAAAATTCTAAATTGTATATGAGTTAAAAGTATTTGAAAATTATCGTTTCTATGAAACTTTTTGAAGTAAGTATAATCTCAATGAACTCTTCTTGCAGTTACATTATATGGTAACTTAACATTAAAAATAAGAATACAATTTCAAAAAAAGATGCCCAACCATGTGTTTCAAAAAATATAACGTTTGTCCGAATTGGCCTCTGACGTGAAGAGATCGAGTATATTGAACACATAATTAGGCAAAATTACAATTTTCGGAGTAAAATACGACTCGGTAAAGAAGAGCCCAATAACAGTTTTAATGAACAATTGATTTTTGAAATTTTGATAATTATAAAAATATTGAAAATTTTGTTAATAATTTCAATTTCGTCGTTTTAACATTTTTGTCTATTTAGTCAAGTTTTCATTAAACATACCCAAAATGACAAAAATGACAAAAATGACGAAAAAGAGAAAAATTACTTAAAAGACAAAAATGTCAAAAATGACAAAAATTAAAAAAATAAAAAAATGGCAAAAATGACACAAATGATAAACATAACAAAAATAATTAAAATGGCAAAAATGGTAAAAACGAAAAAAAATAACAAAAATGACAAAAATTACAAAAATGTAAAACGCTACAAAAATAACAAAAATGACAAAACCGACAAAAATGTAAAACATTACAAAAATTACAAAAAATGACAAAAATGTAAAACATTACCAAAAGGACAAAAATCACAAAAATGACAAAAAAAAAAAAAAAGTTAACAATGTCAAAAATGACAAAAATGATCAAAAATGACAAAAATGATAAAAAATGTTGAAAAAAAATGACGAAAATGACAAACATAACAAAAATGACAAAAGGGATCAAAATGACAAAAATGACAAAGATAACAAATATAAGAAAGGTTACAAAAATGGCACAAACGACAAAAATGACGAAAATAACAAAAAGACTGAATCGCCAAAAATTAAAAAAAGGACAAAAATGAAAAAAAAATTACAAAATTGGCAACCATGACACAAATGATAAAAATGTTAAAAATGACACAATTGGCAACAATGATTAAAAATGGCATAAATGACAAAAATGACAAAATTGGAAACAAAGACAAAAAACGACATATATGAAAAAATAACAAAAGGGGAAAAAATACCAAAAATAACAAAAGAAACAAAAAAGATAAAAGTAATGAAAAAGATGACTAATATAATAAAAATAACAAAAAGGACAAAAATAACAAAAGTGAAAAAAAAATGACAAAAATGACGAAATGAAAAAAATGATAAAAATAAAACTGACGATAATGACAAAATTGGAAACCATTAAAAAAATCACAAAAATGACAAAAATTTAGAAAAAGGACAAAAATGACAAAGATGACAAAAATGACCGAAATGACAAAAATGAAAATTATAACAAAAATGAAAAAAATTGCAAAATTTACAAAAATGACAAAAATAACTAAATTGACAAATTACATACATACTACATAATTGACAAAACTTACAAAAATGACAAATAGGACAAATATGACAAAAATGACAAAATGACTAAAATAAAAAAATGACAACAACGACAAGAATGACAAAAATTACCAAAATGACAGAAATGACACAAGTTACCAAAATGAAAAAATTACAAAAACGACCAAAATGAC
The DNA here is from genome assembly GCF_029784155.1 of Uranotaenia lowii. NCBI lineage: Eukaryota > Metazoa > Arthropoda > Insecta > Diptera > Culicidae > Uranotaenia > Uranotaenia lowii. The sequence goes on from NC_073692.1 coordinate 363,353,458, forward strand.
AAAATTGACCAAAATGACAAAAATGGTAAAAATGATAAAAATGAAAAAATATAAATGAAGAAAAAGACAAAAATGAAAAAAATTAACGAAATGACAAAAATGAAAAAAGTTCCAAAAAATGACAAACATAACAAAAATTACAAAAACGACCAAAATGACAAAAATGATAAAATTTACAAGAATGAAAAAATGACAAGAATAACAAAATTTACCAAAAATAACAAAATGAAGAAAATGAAAAAATGACAAATATGAAAAATTGAGCAATATGACAAAACCGACAAAAACACAAAAATGACAAAAATGTCAGAATTGACAAAAATGACAAAAATGAAAAAAAAGGGCAAAAATGACAAAAATTACAAAACTGACTCAAGTGACAAAAATAAGCAAAAATAAAAAAATTACAACAAAGACAAAAATAACGAAATGAAAATCAAGACAAAAATGACAAAATTAACAAAATGACAAAATTGACCAAAATGACAAAAATGACCAAAATGAAAAAAGGACAAAAATGTCAGAAATGATAAAAACAACAAAAATCACAAAAATGACAAATATGACAAGAACTACAAAAATAACAAAATTGACAAAATTGACAAAAATGAAAAAAATGAACAAAAGTAACAAAATCACAAAATTGACACAATTGACCAAAATGAACAAATGACAAAAACGACCAAAATGATGAAAATGACAAAAATGTTAAAACCAACAAAATGACAAAAGACAGAAATGACAAAAATGACAAAAAATACAAGAATGACAAAAATAACAAAAATGGCAAAAATTACAACAATGACAAAAATGATAAAAAATTACAAAAGTGACAAAAATGACAAAAATGACAAAAATGACAAAAATCACAAACATGCCAAAAATGACGAAAATGACAAAAATCGACAAAAATGACAAAAATGACAAAAATGACCAAAATGACAAAATTGACAAAAATGAGGAGAATGACGAAAATTACAAAAATTAAAAAAAACGACAAAAATGAACAAAATGACAAAAACGACCAAAATGACAAAAATAACAAAAATGACAAAAATAAAAAAAAATAACAAAACATGACAAAAAACCAAAATAATTAAAAGGACAAAATTGACCAAAATGAACAGAATGCCAAAAACGTCAAAAACAACAAAAGTGACAAAAATGACAAGAGAAATAAAATAAAAAAATGATAAAAATCACCAAATCGACAAAAATGGAAAAAAGACAAAAAAGAAAAGAAAATGACAAAAATGAAAAAAAATAACAAATTGACAAAAATAAAAAAAAAACTGACAAATATGAAAAACAACAAATATGTCTTTCTTGTAATTTTTTTTCAATCATTTTTGTCATTTTAGTCTTTATTGCCTTTTTCGTCATTTTTGTCATTTTTGTCATTTTTGTCATTTTGACATTCTTTTCATTTTTGTCATTCTTGTCATTTTTGTCAATTTTGTCATTAAAAATAACATAAATGACCGAAATAACTAATATGACAAGAATTTTAACAATTAGAAAATGGCAAAAATGACAAAAATATCAAAAATTACAAAAATGACAAGAATGACAAAATTTCTGAAAATGACAAAAATGACAAAAATCACAAAAACGAAAAAAAAAGAAAAATAACAAAAACGAACAAAATGACAAAAATGAAAAAAAATGACAAATTGACAAAAATGACAAAAATGACAAAAATGACAAAAATGACAAAAATGACAAAAACGACAAAAATGACAAAAATGACAAAAATGACAAAAATGACAAAAATGACAAAAATGACAAAAATGACAAAAATGACAAAAATGACAAAAATGACAAAAATGACAAAAATGACAAAAATGACAAAAATGACAAAAATGACAAAAATGACAAAAATGACAAAAATGACAAAAATGACAAAAATGACAAAAATGACAAAAATGACAAAAATGACAAAAATGACAAAAATGACAAAAATGACAAAAATGACAAAAATGACAAAAATGACAAAAATGACAAAAATGACAAAAATGACAAAAATGACAAAAATGACAAAAATGACAAAAATGACAAAAATGACAAAAATGACAAAAATGACAAAAATGACAAAAATGACAAAAATGACAAAAATGACAAAAATGACAAAAATGACAAAAATGACAAAAATGACAAAAATGACAAAAATGACAAAAATGACAAAAATGACAAAAATGACAAAAATGACAGAAATGACCAAAATGACCATAATGACAAAAAATTACAAAAATTGTTATTTTTGTCATTATTGTCATTATTGTCATTTTTGTCATTTTTGTCATTTTTGTCATTTTTGTCATTTTTGTCATTATTGTCATTTTTGTCATTTTTGTCATTTTTGTCATTTTTGTCATTTTTGTCATTTTTGTCGTTTTTGTCATTTTTGTCATTTTTGTCATTTTTGTCATTTTTGTCATTTTTGTCATTTTTGTCATTTTTGTCATTTTTGTCATTTTTGTCATTTTTGTCATTTTTGTCATTTTTGTCATTTTTGTCATTTTTGTCATTTTTGTCATTTTTGTCATTTTTGTCATTTTTGTCATTTTTGTCATTTTTGTCATTTTTGTCATTTTTGTCATTTTTGTCATTTTTGTCATTTTTGTCATTTTTGTCATTTTTGTCATTTTTGTCATTTTTGTCATTTTTGTCATTTTTGTCATTTTTGTCATTTTTGTCATTTTTGTCATTTTTGTCATTTTTGTCATTTTTGTCATTTTTTTTCATTTTTTGTCAAGCTTCAGAAAAACTGGAAACTTATTTTGGACATATTTTCGATAGTAATGATTTTAAATGAATAACTTTTAATGTAAAAGAACTCAACACGAATAATAAGATACTCTTAGGATCACATATATCTTTTTACTATTCTTTAAGTATGCATTTTTCAAGCAAAAATGAAATGGGAAAAATTTTGTCACAAATATCTCAAACTTGTCAATAATTCTGATATTTCAAATCAAACAAAACCAACCAAAAATGAGAAAAAAAGTTTTTCTTAACATGTTTTACATGATTTTAAAAATCTAATATTGTTTTGAAAAAAGTGTAAATGTTGACTCATTATGTAGATTTTTTTTATATTCAATGGGGTTGTTTAAAAAAAGCGAACAAAAACAGTAGCAAATGAGTGAATTTACGTCACAATAAAGAAAACTTCTTCATTTCACGAGAAAATATTAACATCCTATAACAATCAAAAAAATTTTTTTTAAATGATGAGATGATTCTGAAACATTACATTCTATAAAAATCTGTTGGAATCCAACTGAGATACAACAGCGTGAATAAGTGAGATTCACGTTACAAAATTTGTTTTCTTTTTGTAAATTTTTTCAAGGGAAATATGCTCTGAAAGCTGATTTGACCCTCCAGATGATCGGATTTTTACAAATCGAAAATAATTTAGTAGATTGTTTTGTTTGTTCGTTACTTTCAAATAAAAACAAAAATATGGAAACGAAAATTTAATTATTTTTTTTTTGGAGATTCTTCAAATAGAGACTGTGAAAAACATCCTTAACTTAATGTATAGGCCAATATGTTGCTGTTCGAGTGCCAGTTAAAAAAAAAGAAAAAGTTAGGGAAAGATATTGAAAATTTCTACAAGTCGAAATAACAAACTATCACTTTTAAAGTGTACATGAAATTTGAAGGCTCTAAAGAATTGTCCAAAGTAACTTTGTTCTGTTTTAACTGAGTGAATTCACGTCACAACTTGCAAGAGGCATAACTTTGTTCGTTGTTGTTCAATCGAGAAGTCACGAGCAGCAAATTGTAGGTAATTGTTCTCTCTACAACTTATTAGAAGACACCTTTTTTCACGGAGAGAATCTAAAGAAATCGAAGTGGTATGTACTGAAGCCAAAAATGATCATTCCACGTCACAAAAGTAATTGATCACAACATAATCAACTCAAACTTTTTAATGATTAAGTTATATTCATTTTGAAGGAAATTTAATTTGCGACCGTTTGCTATTTTTTTTTTTCGTTTTCAAGTAAATTGGTTGATTTCTAGAATAATAAAAGTTCGTAAAAGTCCGGAAAAGCGATTTCACGTAACGGTGGAATGTGTCCTAAGCAATCATTTTAAATCCTTTTTTAGACGAATTTAAATAGATACTAGATGTATACAGATGTCACTTCAAATTTGTTAGACATACCGATTGAAACCTTCAGTTTGATTTGGGATTCAATTTAAGATTCATAGCTCGGAATTTTGGAACTTTTGTGTTTGTATTGATTTTGAGATTTCATTCAGACAACCGAAAAATAACAATAAAAATTAAAAATGAATGAAGTCAAGCGATATTTCAAAAAGAGAAATCCTTCTATCTTACAGAAACAGAGCCAATTAAAGCACTAACCCATTTTCAACACAACAAAAATAAAAATAAAAACACGAGAAATGAAATAATACTTGGAAAGCTTTTGTGTTCTGTCTGCTTTCATTGTAATGGCACGTACAGGTTTTCCCTTGCTTCTGTGTTTCACCTTATGACTTACTTCTTTTCATTGTGTGGCAAAACAACAAAAGCAAACGTCTTCTTCGTGTTATGAAATATGTAGCACATCATTGCATCGAGGGTGGAAGCAAGAAGGAAGAAGGGCTGCAGAAACAATTGAAAAAGCTTTTCTCTTTCAAGTTTAAAAAGTCAATTATAAGTCCAGACTAGAGGGAAACCTACCGGAATAACTACCAACAGCAGCACCACAAATTCGACCGCAGGGCAGAGCAAGTATCAACCTTCACGTGATTGGGGTGGTGAAGTAATAGCTATTACAAAATCTTTTTAGACAGCAAGGACGCAAGGACGACGTCGTTGAGGAAGGACGATCGCCGGGATGCTCTAAAATCAGAAACACCCGGCACCAGTTTGTACCTTGTGGACTGGGAGGAAACTGAAACCATTAAAAAAGGGATACTATTTCCATGCACCACCTTGCAACATGAAGAAGGATGGAGCAGAAAAAAAAAGCTTCCCCAATGGTTTTCTGCTGAATAAACAATAACCAACCTTCATCATCCCCCCTTTCCCTCCATTTTCCGAGAACAAGATGGGGGTACCCACAGCTTATGTGTCTGCCTGGCGCCAACCTTGTTTCTTGGAGCTTGAGCTTGGGAAAAATCGAACACAATCCCCCAACCCTTAGTTCATTCTTCCAAAGGGGATTTTTGCGACTGCAGGGTAGACTGCACCCGAGTATATACTCAGTTGAAAGCTCTACTAAGGTATTGGTGCGTTCGTCGATTCTCTTTCACAAGAGAGGCTGATTGAAAACTAGAGAGGGCTCCCAAAAGAGAGAACATTTGGCTCTCTCGCACCAACACACTGAAACAAATTCCACCGCCAGATAAATGTGTTGGCAACGGCAAAGATCAAGCTCAAGGAGAATCCAAGTCCAACGACACTGTCTGGTTACTGTTTTATTTTTTTGGGTTTTGGTTGAGTATTATTGGTATTTACGCCACTCTGAAACGCAAAAAGCCACTAAACATCACAAGCCGGTATCTGTGTGTTGGTGCGTTGGGTGTTAGTGAACTTTGTGGGAAAAATAATTTAACGGTATATCTACTAAGCAGAGGACTGCATTGTAAATATAGGTACTACATAGGTAACTGAAGACTAACATAGAACCTATTTCGGAAAATGCGGTCCCTTTAGGGTATGTAGAGTTAGTTGGGTGGTTGGGTGAAATCGGGTGCAGAATGTTGGTGTAGGTTGAGCTGAGTAAAGCTCCAGCTTGGTTACAGACCGACAACGGAGCCGGTCGTGGGTGTTTAGCAAATCATGATCTTTCCCAAGGAGCGAATCCTTGTGGTTGATGAATGGTTAAGAGTTAAAATGAAAGCTGAATAAGACTCTAAATGTATTTTTTCAAAAATTTTAAAACAAATAAAATAATGTTCACACTTTAAGATTTATGCAGAACAGGGTGGCAACCAGGATGGTGATTTGAAAAACCGCAACCACCAAATTTCGTCACAATCGGACGTGATTAAGGGTTTTTTTACCCTAAAAAACAACCACAGAAAATCGGTGAAATCAAATTTTAATTTTTTATGCCAAATAATTTAGAAATGTTGAAAGCAGCGAGATCCAAGGTTGCCGAAAAAAATCTGTGTTTTTGGAAAAAAAAAAATCTGACTTTCTGTGATTTTACCCAGAAATTCTGTGATGGTTTTTTGTAATGAAAATAGCCTAAATGTCTTTGGAAAGTCATGGAAAAATGAGGCTTTTAACATTTTATTGAGGAAAAACAAATAACATTACCAATCTTTTCATATTTTTTCCCAAAAAAGTTAGAAAGCCAAAAAATCTGTGAAATCTGTATATATTCCCGAAATTCTATGAAATGCTAGATTTTTCTGTGATTTCGGCAACCTTGTCGAGATCTGATGTTATAAAAAAAATCAAAAATCTATTTTTTTTTTGATTCAAACGTTTTTTGAAAAAAAAAAAACCGTTGGATTTCAATGGAATGCTTGAGAACTAGCCAGTTAAATAAAACACAAATCTCTCCAACCTCATGTAACCCATTTGAATATTTAAAAGGCAAAAAGGTTCGTTTTTTCACTAGGTCCTGAAAAAATTGAAAAAAAAAACTAAAAATAGAAGCACAATTCAATTTTAACGACAAATCACACCAAGTTTGGAACAAGAATGGCAAAACAACGATAAAAAAAATACAAAAATGACAAACTTGACAAAACTAACAAAAATTACAATAAAGGCCAATGTAAATATCCAATTCTTCTTTTGGCAACACCCCGAGGAGGGAAATAAAGTTTTAACAATTTCAAGACAAAATAAAATATATATATTCAAATTAAAATAAAATTTATACAATTCCAAGGGCAGAAAGCAAACTATTAAAGCTGGGATTTTTTTCATCTTTTGTACTCGTGTTTTTAGAGGTTTTAAAATTAAATAACTCTTATTTTAGATTCTGTTCAAGTTAGATTGCATGCAATTTTGTTGCATGCCAGGTTTTGTTCAATTTAATCCAACTTTTTGTTTTTTTTTGCATTATTTTTAACTATCCTCCCTCCTCGTGAAGTCTCAACTCCAAGTGACAAAAGAATGATTTCGAATTTGTTTCGACCTATGGGAAAATCATCAATTTTGTTATTTTTTAACATTTTTTTTTTTAATTTATTTTTGTCATAAATATCATAATTTTAATAATTGCCATATTTGTAATCTGGGTTATTTTGGGAAATTTTTAGCATTTTCGTAATTTTAGACATTTTTTGTCAATTTTGTAATTTTTGCTATTTTTTAAAAACTTTTTTCGTTTTTAAATTTTATTTCCAAACTTTATTGTCATTAAAATTTAGTTTATTTCCTATTGTTAAGGTTTTTTGATCATTCACGAAAAAAGCGGGAAATTTCAGAAACTCATAAAAACCTTATTTTTATAACTATCCATGTACTTTGGTGAATGTTCCTTCAGCTGAAATAGTTCATAGAAAGTAACAAAATATGGATAAAAAAAATTAATTCTGAAGCAAACTTCCATGTTTGTATACTGCGAACACTTTAGTCGAAAATATTGTAGTTCAGAGTGTCGTGATTTTACGAATCTCAATTCAGAGATTCACTTAAACACGTCTGTCGCTCACAAAAATAGATCAATGACTGGCTTTGTTTTGTTTGTTTGCCTAGTGTTGCCAAAATAGCAATTGTTGCCAATGAAATTTATTTTATTTTATTTATCTTCAGTGTTGCCGAATACAACTATCATTTTAATTTATTTTTAATTAAATTTGATTTATTTTCTTCATATCCTTCATCTCAACTCTACATTCCTTCTCAACTCTATTCTCAATAGAATCTTTAAATTACAGACTTTTGTTTTTCTAATTACAAAATTTATACCCCAAATATCCCTCATTTCAATTCTACATTCGATTCTCTGCCAAAGCTTTTCAAATTTTTTTTTATTTTCTGCATATTATTCAACAATCAGCAGCAGCAGCCTTAAATATCTGCGCTTCTATAGGCAGTTCCGTCTCATTCCACCGGAAGGCCAAATCAAAACAATCAGCAGCAGCAGCCTTAAATATTTGCGCTTCTATAGGCAGTTCCGTCTCATTCCACCGGAAGTCCAAATCAAAACAAACACCAGCAGCAGCCTTAAATATCTGCGCAATTTGTGCTTATTCTACCAACCACGCCATTGTCGTGATTTTACGAATCTCATTTCAGAGATTCACTTAAACACGTCTGTCGCTCACAAGAATAGATCAATGACTGACTTTGTTTTGTTTGTTTGCCTAGTGTTGCCAAAATAGCAATGGTTGCCAATGAAATTTTTTTATTTTATTTATCTACAGTGTTGCCGAGTACAACTGTCATTTTAATTTGTTTTTAATTAAATTTGATTTATTTTTTTCATATCCTTCACCTCATCCCTACACAGAGTAATTTAAAATCCGAAAATTAAATACAGTTTTTAAATTTTTAAACTGTCGATTTCGATCATCTAAAAATTTTATTCAATTTAACCCATTTTTTTTTCATTTCTTCGTTTTTGATTGGAAAATAGTTTATTTGTGCTCGATAATCCTATCCATTTTATCCAGAATTAACCGTTTTTCTTAAGCTTTTCATTCGGCTAGAATTCAGGAGAAACATCTGGAGTCATCATCGTTTGAAAGCAACTTAAGCAAATATTTTCTTCCATCGGAAAATCTTAACATCGCTAGAACCTTGCTAGAAAGTACTCAAAGAACGCTCAACTGAACCAGATTGTTATAGTGATGCTAAGATATGCTTACCAGATTGCCCGATTTAACCCGGACTTACCCGGATATTTGACGCAAAATTTAGGAAAAGCTCGGTTCGGCCCGGTTTCCCGGAATTTGTAGAAAAAAGATTGAATTTTGCACAGATTTATTCACTCTATTTCTTAAATTGAACAAAAAATTTAAATTGAGATGAAATTATTTCTTTTTTTTACGACCAAAAACGATTTTTTCGAGCAAGTTTTATCCAATTTTATTTATTTATTTTTATTTACATAGTATTCATCCAAATTTCATCCAAATAATCATGAAAAGTTTTCCGGAAGCCTTAATCGTTTTGATGAAAAAAAAAATATATATTTTCAAGTGTATTGTTTTTCATTTTTATTGAATAATTCGTGGTTGTGACAAAATTTTCCCGGATATTGTCCGGATTTACGGTTAACAATTTTGAAATAAAATGCCCGGATTTTGCCATGCGCCAAACTGCTGACGGAAGTCTTCATCGCGTCAGATATTTATCATCAATCTTCAACAAATCTAGGCGGAAGTCTGCATCGCGCCATAACTGCTGACGGAAGTCTGCATCACGTCAGATATTAGTTGAAAACATGTAATTCTAAACCAAAACCAAAACGATTTTCGAACGGATGACATCAAAATAAAGGGTTTATTTTTAAAATAACAAAATGCAAGGATATGCAATGAATCTTTAAAAGTATGCATATCTTGTTATGGCTCAATTATTGGAGTGATTGTGACTCTATTGCTTGTTGGTATGAACCGGTTGTTTTGAAAAATTAATATTGATTTCATTATTTGTCCATCGCTTGTAATTTCGCAAAAAATAAGTTCATTTTTCTTGTTTTTTGAATGATTTAGCTTCTAAGCTCGAATAACAGCGCTACGATACCTCTTACGTCTCCGACTAATACGAAATGAAACAAAATGGCTACTGCAAATAACCAAAATGATGCTCTCGACCAGTTAGTTCCCAAATATTGATTTGTAAGTTTTGCGTAGTATGAATACTACGCTCCTGGCAGGAGTTAGAACTGTCCAGGGCTAAGAGATACACCAGAGAAAATCCAATCGCTTACCTTGCGTAAGTTCGGATGCTGCGGAAGAAAGCCCTTTCGGTTGACACTGCACTGACGCACGTCATCGCGAGCGCCTGATTGGAGCGCGACTGGCTAGCAGGGTTGCCAACTATTTTTCAGAAAAGTCTGGAAGATTTTTAAAAAATGTCTGGAAATTTCTGCAAATGTCTGGACACCTAAGTTTTGAAGGTGGCGACCTTTTTTTATGGTCCCCAGATCTCAATGTTACAGTAGTATTTTTCTGTCACTATATCAGTCACGTGCTCTGTCTGAGTCTCAATTTAACATGCATCCTCAAAGATTTTGCCAAGGTTTCGAACCCTTATTGAATTCATAGTTCATAGGTTCTACTAATCATTTCCTCAGGGTGGCCACTCGAAATCCATTTTGGATTCCCGCATTTTTCCCGACTTTTTCCCGCATGTTAACATGAAATTCCCGATTTTGTAAAACAGGAAACAAAACAAAAATCCGAATATATATTTTTGAAACCACCTACCTAGACCTAGATTTCTAAGATTTGCCTTTGTTTTTATATTTTTTTCAAAAATCGTCCTGAATTGCCCGACCATGTAGAAACGTGTGAGGGAAAGGATGGTATTTTTAAGTTAAAAATCATCGTTCTTTGAAACTACTATTTTGAAGATATTTTGCTCAAATTCGACCTTCATATAATTCAATATCAAATAAGCAATTTCAAATTGCTTAGCACCTGCTTTGACATGTTTTGTTCCAGATTTCACAGGATCCAAATATCTTTGGTAACCAACGCCCTAGCAGCGACAAGTCATCTGATGTCCTTTCAATTTTTTGAGACATTTTGAATATCAGAGAAACCCCTACCTGAAAAAGACCTCGTAATACATCATATGGTAATATCATCTGATTGGAAATGATCGATTCAAAACATGAGGGGTATTACAATGGAACAAATATAAGGAATATGAAATAATCGCTCTTGGTTTTATAATTAAAAACTCTCTGGAGACGACCGAATATTCGTTTGGCCGAATAGTTTAAAAGGTCAATATTCGGTATTTGGCCGTTGGCCAGGTACAAATTTTTTCGTCCATCATGCTTCCTCTCTATGAGCGTCGGATAGAAGCTTCAATTGTTTCGCCTCCTCGGCCGCCTCTCGCTTCCGATTTGCAATAGTTTCTATAACAGATTGTTTTCCTTTTTTTTTGTTTTAATAGGACTCGACATCCCTCGAGTGAGTATAACGAGCATACTGGATTAACGATTTCGTTACGGTTATTCCCGTTGTTCAATGAAGCAAGTTAAAACTAATCAAAACCGATCCAACACGGTAGGAGGATCCATTTCGACCTGGTAGAAATCGGTCGAAGCCAATCGGAAAGAGATTGATGATCAACTGTGAATCAATTTTTACTTATTTCGCCTTTTTCGATCAAACTTCATTGAACAGACTTTCACCGAGCCAAAAATTCCCGACTTTTCGGGAGAAATTCCCGGCTTTCCCCTGCATTTTTCCCGGTGGATTCCAAATCCCGTCTTTTTCCCGCATTTCCCGAATGGGTGGCCACCCTGTTTCCTGCCATATTACACCATGACAAAATTGAATTTTCATAGAATTTTAGAACAATTTATGTCCAAACACAAAAGTCTGGAATTGTCTGGAAGAAATGCCAAAAGTCTGGAAGTCAAGAAACCTAAAAAAATGTCTGGCAAAAGTCCAAAAAGTCTGGAAGATCCAGACAAAATCTGGAAGGTTGACATCACTGCTGGCAAGACGATCGGGAGAGAAGATGTGTGCGACAGAGATAAAATGTCTTTGTCCGCTGTCAGCCGAGGGGTGTCTCGATGGATATATTGAATACATTTGTAATCGCTTATTTATATCGATAGTACTGTCTCAAGGGGTGTCCCACAGGCCGGATCGAAAAAATCCAGGAAAGTTCCAGTGCACTCAGAGGAAATCTTATTATAAATTTCATAAGATACATCTTATGAACCACTTTTTTGTGTCCAAATTAATTTTTCATAAGAGTCTTATGAAATTCTTTCAATATTCATACGAAGTTTCTATGAAAAATAGAAGAAGCGGAATTGTGAAAAAATAATGAACACATTCATTCCATCAGTCATTTTCTCGTCGTTGTACCAAACACTAAGCAGTTGTGGAGCCATCAGTTTTTTTTCAAAGTTGAAAGTGATTTTGTTATTCTACATGGTAAGTTTATTTTTTGTGAACGTTCAAATTATTTGTTAACGTAAACACATATTTTTATTTTTACTTTTCAGAATGTTGACCGGTGAAAAGGATAAGTTCAATGGACCGGGTGCGGCAGAATGACTGTTGGAACCGTGCCTTGATGTGCTGCTTATGGTGATCATGATGTTATTGTAAACAAGCAACAAATTACCCGGAAAATAAACTGATCGTTTTTATTATCAATTATTTTGATATTTTCTCTTCAAACGTGAAATTTTCTGTTTCCATAAGACCCTCTTATGAAAAGCAACAACCTCTCATTGAAGCAGGTGTTCATCTGAAGAATTCATTCGCTTCATAAGACAATCTTATGAATTTCATAGATTTTTCTTATGGCGCCACTTCATAAGAGAATCTTATGGTATATATAATAGTATTTTTCTGAGTGTGGAAGACCTTAGAACAGCTAGAAATCAACTATTCGACCAATATTCATGAGATAAATCTTTCTAGGAGTCCTAAAAGATGTTACAGTGAGCCAAAATTCGAATAAAAGTAAAGATGATTGATTCCATGAAGTAAAGTAGTAGGGAAATCGATAAAAAAAAATCTGACTAGTTCGTCTAGCTGAGCCTAACTTCATTTCTACGAGGTAAAAAAGCTACCCCCAGGTTAAAATTAACAAAACACGGTGGTCAAATCGTGCGCAAAATATTGAACTGCCAGCGGGGAGATATTGTGAAAAATTACGAAATCGACTGCAAAACTTTAGCACTCACTTGGCACTTGGCACTCACTTCAGCCAGAAACTTTTCGTTGAAAAATCGCGCCTAGATGTTCCGGAGATAAACACGGAGAACAAATTTAAAAAATTGTTGTTTATAACTTGAGGAAGCTGACGATCTGTGGAATCTGCCAATCATTCAGTGCTTCATAACGACTGAGCTGAATGATTTCTAAAACTAGAACTTTGAAGTGCATTTTGGGCCTTAAACAAAATTCTGAATCAAAAGGGTTAATTATTATTGTTACTATAATTTTCCATTCCTTATTTTTGAAATAAGAACATTTTATCACGTGTTTATTGGATTGCATAGGATTTTGTTTATTTATTAAGAATTTTAACCATCTTGGTCATTCTAGCTCTTTGAAAAACAAAGTCACATAGTTTTTGGCCATAGTTTTTCTCACAGAAAAGTATAGTTATCCGTTGATTTGGGGGATCATTAATTATAGACCGTACCCATTTGGCTTGCTTGCAACATCCATCAATCACTATTCAAGATCATTTAAAATATGACGTCAAGTGTTTAGAATTGAAGCTCTGAAATGTCCAACATTATTTCTTATGCTTAATTTATCATTTTGATACATTTGATGAGAATTTTGTTGGTTTTGATAAAATTGAAATCTTCTTTCCTAAGTCATCCAGACAACTTAAATGATTTTCTAAGTAACAAATCTCAGGTTATCCCATAAATTAGCTAAATAATAATTCCTGCGAATTTTGCAGGATCTTCTTCTATTTGCTTCATAGCCCCTTTTTTCTATCATAAATCAACTATCTTTTAGGTACATGACTTCAAATTTATCTCCATTTTATGTCCGCCCGGAGATTTCTAAATAGGTGGCAAGGACGTTTTCTTACCGAAAGGACACACGATTTCGCCCACACACTTCGCACCTAAATAAAAAGGGTCCTATCGAAAAAAAAGGCAGGGAGGGAGAAGGACACTATGCATAACTTTGTCCCGCAGTTCTTCAAGGGGAGATGTGGTGGTATCAATTGCCAAGGATTCTGGGGCAACTTGAATGGAGGAGGTAGTTGGAAACGGATACCCCCAGACACCCACCACTAATTCAGATGATGTTGATGTTGGTTTTTGGTGATGCGCAGAACTGAGAAAGCTTTTGCGGTTCTGTTTCTATGTAAAAAGGGACACTCGCAATACATAGACCTTCCATGGGGAAAGTTTGAGAGAGAAGTTGGACGAAAAAAGCGGCAAAACAAGAAAACAGACATCGCAAGTCGAAATTCGGGGTCATAGGTCATGGTTTTTTCAACTAACTAGGTAGGTGCCTTTCGGATTCATTTCGATGTTGTAATACGTTATGTATAATGGAAATTTTTGAAAGACTGGGTTGTATAATTGTATACACAATAGGAGAAAAATATTTTAATTGCTCACAGTGTAATGTATCACGTTCTAGATCTTTACATTCTCGAAAGTTGGAACTCGAATTCAAAGAGAACTAACTGGAAAAAAAACATCAAAATTCAAACTATCAACCCGATATTCATAGTTTAATACTTTAACAAATGAAAAATTGTACATTTCGTGATTCTTATGAATCTCAATTCAGAGACTCACTCAGACACGTCTGTAGATCAATGACTGACTTTGTTTTGTTCGTTTTGCCTTGTGTTGTCAAGTTTTAAATTAGGTATGTCTTCCAAATAACAGATTTTAAATTTCAAATCCGAATTCCTTTTTCTAGGTATTTTTCAAGTTTGGGGATCGACTGAATATTTTGTTTTTCTTGGAGAAAATCCGGTTTGCAGTCTATTTCAGAGCAATAGAAATTTTTGTTTTATGTCTTCAACGTTTCAATCCGTTTTGGATATTCTTCAGGGACTTCAAAGTGTCGTATTATTGTTGTATAATACTATGATATCTCGTTTTTCCGCTTGACGTGATTACACTTCACAGAGAAGCCACACTCCAATTTTTAAAGAAACTTTATTCTACATAATTGTGTACAGCACTTTCGGATAATTCAAAGATACTAAATTTGCAAAATTTTGTCCAGTCATTTCTGAGACTGAGAATCCCAAATTTTGGTGTTTTCGGGCTTAGATGTGTAAAGTTTTCTCGGATAAAATCCGGTTGTCCGGAGATTTTAGGATAAATTTTCCTCAGCATCGGAACTATGGCACAGTTTTCATTTTTCGCCTTTCGTTTATGTTGTTCAAGTTTCTGGGTTCCAACCCCTTTTTTCAATTCCAATATTTCGCTTTCAATTTCACATTCCAGATTCTAGATTACATCAAGTTGTTCAGTTTTCAAATCCTAAATTCCTGATTCCATATTATAAACTTAAAATTTTAAATTCAAAATTTCAAGATTCGAATTTTAAACTCCAGTATTTTTTTATTTTTTTTTATTTTTAGAAGACTTTAACAACCAGGGTTGTTCTTCCCTATAATTCCAGTATTCAAAATTCTTATTCCATTTGTTTAATTCCTAACCCAAAGTTCCAGAATATTCATTAAAATAAATATTGTTAAAAAGAAGAAAATATGCACAATTATATTTTATGAAAAGTTGAAGTCAAAATTTGTCTTAATTTGTTCAATTTTCAGAATTTGAAGGCGCAAATTCAAGACTTTAAAATGTAAAAAAAACTAATAAAATAAAATAAAGAAAAATTTAAAAATTTGTAAAAAAGAATGTTAAAAACAATTCAATTTTTGAACTTACTAGGTAGTATCTAAAATTTAAAAATTGATTTTCTATTCAGGTGTCAATTCAAAATCAAGAATTTAACATTTGATGTGAATTTGTAGATCGAAGCAGAATCGAATTCAAAAATCGAAAAATAACTTTCAAGCTCTAAATCTACAATGAAAAGTGCAATTCCACAAGAGAAAATGAAAAATTTGGAAGTAAAAAATTTAGAAAATTGCTATAACAAAGCTTCAAAAAGTCCAACACAAAAAAAGAAGTTGAAAAAAATCAAGCAATTTAAAAAAAAAAGTCAAAAATCGCAAAACCTTAGCCATTTTGACTACGAGTTTTGACATTTGTGATTGTTCTAGTTATGTTTTGAGTTTTTGGTTTGGAATCGTGGCGAAAAGCGCAAAACCAAGTCAAAACACTAAACACAAGATAAGTTTATTAAAAAATGACTGAAAAAATTTAAAAAATAAAAGTTAAAATTAAAATTCTCAAATTCCAAAACTCGGAAAGTAAAACATTAATAAGCAGTAAAAAACTCAAAAATCCGGGAAATCAAACAATCGAAAGATACATAAGAACTGATTTAATAAAAAATAAAAAAGGTGAAAAATGATTAAATCGCTACGTATTGACGTATGTAACATGTAAAGAATTCAAATTTTGATTCATACGACGTAATGAAAGCTCACGCGAGAAATAAAAAAAAAGCAGATAATCAAAAAATTAATATAGCTTAGCTTAGCTTAGTTGACTACTCATATCCACCTTTAATCATTGAACTTGAAGTGCTTAGATATGATATTTTATTTAAAACTTCAGATAAAATATTTGATAAAACTTTGTTCAACTTACGCACTTCATATTCCATGATCGCTGGCGTGGCTAAGCAGAACAAGTTCTACCTCGCCAATGGTTGCTACTCCGTGATTGATCGAGGCCATCAGCTTTGTTCAAAGGCCAAAAGAATGGTGCTTGGGACTAGCAGTTCATTCACAATGCACAAAACTCATGCTCTCCCTTTGAAAATGATCAATAACGGCGCCGGCCACGTCCTAGTAGTCAATGAGGAATGAAGGAAGGATTGTTAGTAGGATACTTCAAAGAATCAATTAACAACTTTTTGTCCCTTTATATTTCAAAGATTAATTTAGAATAATTTAGGAACAAAAGAAAGTCAATATCTCCAACTATAGAAACCGTCTATACGTCTGCGAATCTATATTGAAATATCCCAGGAAAGGGTTGTGTTAAAAGGGGAAAGGTTAAAGATCAGGATCCATTTTGGTCAATGGTGCGATCGAGTTTTCCTACACCTCCTATGCTCCTACATTTTTCCTAAGGAAACTCCTATTTCTATCTTTGAGGCAGTGATAAAAGGATTTAAATTAAAGTGAAAAATGTGTATAAATTTTCTTTAAGCTATCTTGTTTTCCTAATTGTAGTTCCTGATACACTGATGTGTTTTAAAAAACGACCTTTTAGATTGAACATACTTCTATCAAGCCTCCAAGAATATTTATAAGGAGATATTTAAAATATTAAAGTTTTGTTAATGGATGAAGTGAATCTCCTTTTTTTCCTTTTAATTTTTAAATTGTTATGGAGGTTGTGATAACTGAATAAGATCGTTTTCTCAAACTCATCAGTTCAATTCGACTCTTTGCCTCAGTTTGTTTTCGCGATTGCACGAAAAAAAAAAACAAATCAAAATGTGTAGAAATTAAATGATCTAAAATTCATAAAAGAATTTAACATTTGAATGTATTCGGAGGAACTGGAAGATGGAATATACTCACTTATGATATTAATGGTAAAAACAAATTTAAATAATATTCTTTCATATATATAGTTTTTTAGATTTCTTGCTTTCAAAATACTAAGCCGATGAAATTCTACTTGTTTTAATCCTGTCGAGATTCAACTGAAGATATTAAACTATCAAAAAATTATGTTCCTACTCAAAATTGATGGTGGTTTTGATAATAGAATAACTCATATTAAGCTGAAACCAGAAAATTGTCTTTTTCGAAAATGTGAAATTTCATAGATATTCATGATAGATATACTCTGATAGTAGACTTTAAGTATTTTAATATTTGTGATAAATTGTGGGATAGTGAGAGCCCTTAACATCGTACTAGTAGGTTTCTTGGTAAACTACGAACAATAAAAAAAACGAAACTAAACAAAAATTACTGACTTTGGGGCATTCTTTTGATCGATTTGTTTTTAAACACCTCGAAGCCTATGCTCTATTCCAGTATTCCAGAATTCTATATGAAATATTGGGCCATTCCAATCAGTACACAGCACCTTTTGTGCCTTTTTCAAATGGTCGTATGCTGAAGTCTCAATTTTTCTATCTCTTAATAAAACTTTTGAGACCTCTGATACACTTAGATTGAATGGAAAATAAATCATTGCCTGTCATTACCATCACTTTGCTTAAAAGATGTATACCATCCCGAACGATGTGACAGAACAAGAATCTCGACTTTTATAACATTTGTACTTCTAGAAAAATGTGGATGAACTTAAAATTTTCATAAAATTTGATAAGTGCATTGAATACTTTAAATTCAATGAAATATTTTCAAACCTTGCGTTCAATCCTAAGACAATTTGGCGTATAATTCTGTACTTTCTCGGTTTTGAAACGATAAACATAATTTCGAACATAATGTTCTGCTACTCAAAATTGAGGTTGGGATCAAACAAATTTTAAAATAAACACTCACAACAGCATAAATGATTACACTCAATTAGTGTGATACAAAGGCAAAATATGAAAAACCCGACTTAGCTTGGCTTTTACTGCAACACATGCATCAACGTTCTGGCTCTCTTGCTAGTAGAGCACACCGGTGGTTGTCTGGAGGGCAAAGGACTAGCCTTCTTCTCCCAAGGTATTTTTCGCATGACTTCACACTCTAAAAAGCACTTCAGCATAAATCAAACACCAAAATAACAGCTTTTCAGAACAATTTCATGAAAACAAAACAATTTAAAACTTTCACTAGCGAACGAAACACCAAATTATGAATTTCCGAAAAATTTTGACAAGCAAAAAAAAAACGCGTCTTGATTTTATGATGTTACTTGATTTCTAAAAATTTATATTGTATACAAAACGAATCATGAATGATTAGAATGCTTTCTTGTCTAAATTTGCGATTGGAGTTGAATTGATTTGGTAAAAAAGAAATAATCAAATTACTGAATTCTGAAAGTTATTTCTGGATTATTATAAAAATAACATGAAATTTTATTCATTCAGCAACAGATAATCAAAAAATTAATATAAACGAAAAATAACTCTTTTTCTAATATATCTTTTATTGTCATAACTTTTGTTTTAACTTCTATTAATGTAACATTTTCTCATAACTTGAGTTTTTAAATATATCAGTTTTTAAACTTAGGTGATAAGCCAAAAACTCAAATCTCAAAAAGGCAAAAAAATCTTAAAGAACTACATAAATATGATGTTTATAGTTTAAAAAATGAAAAGTCACAATTTAAAGAAAACTAAAATAGAAGAAAACCAACAAAAATTCTTTAAAAAATATCAAAAATTTTGAAAAAAAAGGCAAAGTCAATAAATAATTCAATGTCAAACGTAGAAAATTCATACAAATTTTTAAAAAAGTAAACTGGAGTTCAAAAGTCATAAAACAATTAAAAAAATCGAATATGAAAGTTAATTTCTGTAAGCCAGGATTAAACAACAAGCCATCAAAATTTAAGTAAAATGTTGAAATTCAACCGACATTTCTAGTTTCATTTTTCCAACATAGAGCGCTGTTCGTATGCTTGTGTCGTTTCCCAAGTTCAGCACCATTCGAACAGTTTCCCAGAATTCGAACAACACATTGCGTTACCGCCAACCCGTTACCGAACCGTTACGGCTGTTCCCCATTTGACAGCCACTGTCAAAAACTGACAGCGGCCGTCACTTTCGAACAGTTCCCAAGCTCCAACACATCACCGTTTGGCTGTTTACGTGTAGCGCAGGCCGAATGCCTGGCAGAGAAGAAAGTTGCACACGCTCGCTGGATCATTCATTTCGAAAAAGTACGTCATTGGAGCCGGAGTGGGATTTTGGGAAGGTTTTGGATCCGACCCCGAGAAAAATAAAAGGGAAAACGTGTCCCTCTAGGATTAGTGTTTTTGGTGTGAAAGTGAAATCGAAAGCGGATTGAATCCTGTGGATTCGTTTTATTTAGGAATTCGGGAAGCACGAGTGTTAAAACTCAGGCAAAATGGGAAGTAAGTTATCGCTATAAATAGATCCACTTTAAATGGGGAAAATTCTAATCTAATTTGGGGTTTTCTTCTCTGTTTTAGTTAAATTCCTGGAAATAGTCAAGCCCTTTTGTGGCATCCTTCCGGAGATAGCGAAACCGGAACGGAAGATTCAATTCAGGGAGAAAGTTCTGTGGACGGCAATTACCCTGTTCATTTTCCTCGTCTGCTGCCAAATTCCACTGTTCGGAATCATGAGCTCAGATTCGGCCGATCCCTTCTACTGGATTCGTGTCATTTTGGCCTCGAATCGAGGAACCCTGATGGAACTGGGTATCTCTCCAATTGTCACATCCGGTCTAATTATGCAGCTTCTGGCCGGAGCCAAGATTATCGAAGTTGGTGACACTCCCAAAGATCGAGCTCTCTTCAACGGAGCCCAGAAACTTTTCGGAATGGTCATCACCATTGGCCAAGCCATCGTCTACGTCATGACCGGAATGTACGGAGATCCAGCGGAAATCGGAGCTGGTGTCTGTCTTTTGATCATCATCCAGCTGTTTGTTGCTGGTTTGATTGTCCTGCTCCTGGATGAACTGCTCCAGAAAGGATACGGTCTCGGATCCGGAATTTCCCTCTTCATTGCCACCAACATCTGCGAAACCATCGTCTGGAAGGCCTTCTCGCCAGCTACCGTCAACACCGGCCGAGGAACCGAATTCGAGGGAGCCATCATTGCCTTGTTCCATCTGCTGGCCACCCGCCAGGACAAGGTCCGGGGCCTGCGGGAAGCTTTCTACCGTCAAAACCTGCCCAATCTGATGAACCTGCTGGCCACAGTGCTCGTTTTCGCGGTGGTCATATACTTCCAGGGCTTCCGTGTGGATCTACCCATCAAATCGGCCCGGTACCGTGGCCAGTACAGCAGCTACCCCATCAAGCTCTTCTACACCAGCAACATTCCCATCATCCTGCAGTCGGCCCTCGTTTCCAACCTTTACGTCATTTCACAGGTTCGTACAACATTTCTATCTAATTTTAAAATTTCAGGTTTTAAAACTAAAATAGAGCTGACTGATCCCGATTCTAGAAACTCTTGATTGACATTTCAACTAAAAATGTTGCTATGCAGCATCATTTCGATATTAAGTGATTAAGTCGAATTTCAACTTTGGGTTTTCCGAAAACCGGATTCGAAATATCATTTCTACGTTCGGGTGTTTCGAATGTTTGATTCGGTTTCCGAATTCCGAATTTAGTGTTCGAATTTTTATTATTTAGGTTTCCGATTTCTGAAATTTTATTAGCATATTCGGCCTTCATATCCTAAATTCGCTTTCTGACTTTTTCTTGTCAATTTTTGAACTGTTTTATCCTCCTTCCTTTTTTTGAATACCAAATTATAAAACAGGATTCGAGATCAAAATGCGAATTCAAAATAAGCAATCCTAATTTCGATAAATTATAATCCAAAGACTTGTAATTAAAGTTTTTTAAAATGAAATCCAAGATTGAAAATTGGATTAAAACACAAACAGCTTTGAAATGAGAAAATTTGAATATTCATAACTTAATTTTTCTGCATTTTAAATCCTCATTTTAAAGTTTTAAATATTAACTTCTCAACAGTCTAAACCTAAAATCTAAAGTCACAAATTCAAAAGTCATAAATTATTGCCAATTTTAAAAAGTCTAAAAACCAGAAATCGAGAATCAAAAGCGAAAAGCTACGTTTATGGTAAAAAAAATCTTAAAGATAAAAATCTTAAGCCAAAATTTTCATTAAAAGATTCAAAAAGTTCAGAAGGCAAAGACATAAAACAATAGAAAACTAGAAGTAGACTCTTGTTTTCTCGCAATTAAATATTTCCAAAAAAACGCCGGACAAATCCAGGCTATTCTATCTAAAAACCTGGCTAAATTCGGGCATTTGATTTCCAAATTTTCAACCCCAAAAACCTGGCAATATCTGAGCAAATCTCGTCAAAACACAGAAATTATTCAACGAAACTCAAGACAAAAAAACTCCTTTTTTTGGACTTCTCAACCGTCTAAACTTGAAGTCACTAATTGAAAAATCGTCATGCCAAATTTTAAAAATCTAAAAACCAGAAATCAAGACTTAAACGCGAAAAGCTAACAGAAAAAATTTTATGAAAAAAAACTTAATGTTAAAATTCTTAAGCCAAAATTTTAATTTAAAAAAATAAAAATTCAGAAAGTAAAGACGTAAAAAACCTAAAATAATGAAAAAAGTTGAAAGTAGAGAAATCAAAAGGAAATTTTTTAAACTTTAAATCTGATAAAACTTTATCGGGTTTTTTTTCTAAATTAGGGTAAAAGTAAGAAATAGAGAAATTTAAAGGGATTTTTTTTTTAATTTTAAATCTGATCAATCTTAGCTCTGATAATATTTTTTGCTAAATTAGAATAAAAGGATTGCTTAATTTGAAAATTGGAAAAGGAAATTTGAAACTCTTCACGCAAGAAAACTAAATTTAAAACTTCAACATCGCAAAACTCAAAACAGCTTTCACAGCATTTCGTTTTGCACACTTAGTCCAAACTCTTGAATTCTCGCGATTACATATTTCCAAAAAATACCGGACAAATCCAGGCTATTAAAACTAAAAATTTGGCAAAAGCCGGCCATTTGATTTCCAAATTTTCAACCTAAAAACCTGGTGATATCCGGGCAAATCCGGTCAAAACATAGAAATTATTCTACGAAAATCAAAACAAAAAACACCTAAAACATTTTTTCTTCCCATCGAAATACATCAGCAGAGTTTAAATCATGTTTTAGACTTCAAAAACACCGAATATGATTATTTTGATAAAACTTACTTTTTTTTTGTTTCGATTATAGTCGTTTTACCATCTTTATGGCATTCGCGACTTATAAAACTTACTTATAAATGTTCCTTAATTTATCGGTGAAAAATGATGTCCTTTTTAGTAAAAACATCTTAAGATTATAAAATTTTAAAGACGGATAATTTTCTTCTATTTCTTATAACTTTCAATCCTTCTACAAAATTTCATAATCTCAAGATGTTCTTATTAAAAACGGACATCACTTTTCACCGATAACGCCGATAAATTAAGTAACAAACATAAATTACGGTGATAAATTTCTTCATAAAAATTGCTCAAACATTTTCTTTTTTTAACTCTAAAACAAATGAATATAATAACAAAATCAGAGTTGCAAATAGAGTGAATAAATCTGGGTAAAATCAGGCCTTTTTTCAACAAAATCCGAACAACCGAGCCGGACCGAACCTTCCTAAATTTTGTACCGAAAGTCTGGATAAAACCGGACAATCTTGCAAGCCTTAATCAAATGTTATCTACATTTTGAATCAGCACGAATGTATTTTTTTCTGGGTTTTTTTTTATAAAACAAGAGTCTAAAACTAAGATTGTCTAGAGTCTAGTGACAAATTTAAATTGAATTTGATATTCTAGAGGATTATGTCTAATATCAAACTAATACTTGTAGAGTATAATAAGCTTTTCTGCATTTAAAGAAAATAAGCATTTTTTTTTATTTTAAAATTTCCAATTTTGAGTAAAAAAAATCAACTCAGGATTGTTGCTCAAAAATAGAAATCAAAAGTGTAGCCTTTGAGGATAAATCCTATAGTCTCAATTTCATGACGAAAAGAATTCAGTTCAACAAATTAAGATTTCTCAGTTGATAGCTGAAAAAATTAAGATTTGAAGTCCTGAATTCAGTTTCTTATAAGACGTTATTCAAAAAAACAATATTCTGTCAAACTTTTGAAAAGTTAAATTCTCGAACTGACAATCAAAATTTAACTCCAATCCTTTCTTTCATTTTCGCAGATGTTGGCGGTCAAATTCCACGGCAACTTCCTGGTCAACCTGCTGGGAACCTGGGCCGACGTGAGCGGTGGTGGCCCGGCTCGTGCCTACCCGATCGGAGGCCTCTGCTACTACCTGTCCCCTCCGGAATCGCTGTCCCACATCCTAACCGACCCGATTCACGCCATCCTCTATATCGTGTTCATGCTCGGTAGCTGCGCCTTCTTCTCCAAGACCTGGATCGACGTGTCGGGCAGCTCCGCCAAGGATGTGGCCAAGCAGCTCAAGGAACAGCAGATGATCATGCGTGGCCATCGGGAGAACTCGATGATCCACGAGCTGAACCGGTACATCCCGACGGCGGCCGCTTTCGGTGGCCTCTGTATCGGAGCCCTGTCGGTGACGGCCGACTTTATGGGTGCCATCGGATCCGGAACCGGTATCCTGCTGGCCGTGACCATCATCTACCAGTACTTTGAAATTTTCGTTAAAGAGCAGAGCGAAATGGGCGGCATGGGAACGCTACTATTCTAAGTAGAATTTTAGGCTAAGAGCATTTTCATCCCCTAGCAAACCAACTCTAGAGTTCGAATCGCTCGGATAAGGAGTGCCGACTCTTATTCAATGGTTTAGTTCACCCCAGCAAAGACACAAGCAGAAGTTAATATCCTTGTTATGTTTAGTGTTGCGTCTTAGGCTGTCTGCGATTACGAATGAAAATTAAATTATTCATTTAAAGTTCTTGCATAAACCTAACATCATCCTAGCCCGTGAGATGAACGAAAGGAGAAGAGAGTGAGTTAGTTTTTAACACGAGAACGCAGACAGTGAATTAGGTTAGCTCTTTGTTTAATCGTTTGTATCATTCATCCTCCATCACGATTCTAAAATCCAAATACGATCCCCGAAAAGATAAAAAATTGTAGCAGCAACAGCCGCAGCTAATAAAGTTTGTTCCTTTTCGTCGAAAAGCGAAACATAAAAATCGAAAAATTTAATCTAAAAATTGCAAAAAAAAAAATTTCAAGAACAAAATTGTAGTAAAACAAACAAGCATGTACTATAGCGATTTTCCCGAAACGGGAGAAAAACAGTAAAAGAAAATTTAATACTTGAAGAAAGAGTGAAAAAGCCACACATTTACTGAAAACAAGCATTTTTTCACGCAACATATAGAAAAACCCTTAGAAGGACAGAAACCAACTTACTAGGCAGGAAAATCTGTTGTTGAAAAGAGATTTTAAGACTTTCCCCCTAACAATTATTATGAATGCTACAATTCTACACTATAAACCCATTACTGTACGATGATAAGTAAGCGAGTGGAAGAAGCATTTTGTGTTTTTTTTTGTTTATTTTTGTGAGATGAACAATAAAAGGAAAAATAAATTTTGAATGGTTTTGGTTTTTGTTGTTGGAAAGAAACTTATTTTTTCAACTATTTGGAAAGGAAGTATAAAAGGTTTTATATTGAGGGATTTTTGTGGGAACGATCAAACATTGATAAACCTCGACCTGCGTTCAAGTGATTTGAAATACAGCGGATTAGATTTTTTGCACATCAGCTACATCAATGGAAAAATAGAGCATATAATAAGAAGTTTCATTGGAGAGCTTGAAAAGGCTTAATTATCCAGTAAAAGCAACTACTTACAGATATGGCTGAATCATGTTGAACTTCTTAACGGTTTTTGAGAGAAAATATTCCAAGTCCTTTTCAAAGGAAAACACATAGAATCTTTTTGAAGTTGGGAAAATCTTAGCTGTGAGACTAAGAACATGATACATGAGACCTGAGACCTGAGACTTGAGACCTGAGATATGAGACATGAGACACGAGACATGGGACCTGAGTCAAGAGACATGAAACATTAGAAATTAGATATGAGACCTGAGGCCTAAGACATGATACCTGGAACCTGAGACAAGCTACTAGTGTTACTACCGCGAAAAATTAGTTTAGCTCCGATTTGAACTTGCGACCCCTCTAGTGAAAGGGATTGACTTGTAGGTGACGAAAAATTGTGTCGCGACTTCGCTTTGTCGAAAAAAAACTTCTTAGACCATTTTTAGGGATAGGTGAAGAATCCTCCACAAAATCAAATTTTTCAGGAACAATAGTAAACTCAGAACTCCGAATAGAGATCTGAGAGTATACTATAGTATATGTGACTATAGTGATGCGCGAGCGCTCAAGAGTCGCTCATTTGAACCAAACGAACGAACCGTGGCTTTTAAAAAAAGAACCGTGGTTCGAAAATGAGCCGTGAGACATTGGTTTATTACTTATTTACCACTTACGAATAAATGTGGGAACGCGATGACTTCTCATCCGTTTCAAATGACGATCAAGATAACTCGTTAGAAACTGTTTTCTCTCAGTCAGTTCTAGTTCTGAGAATATTCTCCGACAAAACTGGAAGCAAGCAAGAGAACAAACGCACAGAGAGTGCTCTTTTCATTCCAAATGTATGTATGTATGTATGTATGTTAAACCCACCAGTGGCTGATAGGTCTTTCGACCCGAGTCGGTACGGGAAGTCTCGATCGCACGTTCAAATATTGTCCATGCTTAACTCAACAACAATATTTGCAGTGCAACCAAGGGGTCCGTTACCACTGGTTTGGGATAGGTTTGACTCACCAAACTCTCTTCCGACTGTTCGAAACAAATTTAGAATTATGAAAAGGAACCATAGTATCCTTCTCATGATTCCATATTTGCCGAGATACTCCGGCTGGCTTGAACCCACAATCCATTGTATATCAGTCTTTCGTTCGCTTGGTGACCTATCCAAGCCCCCACGAATCCCCTTGAATAGAGTTAAGCTATTTTAGATATATGAATATAATACATTTTAAACATCTTACCTTTTTACCATTTGAAAAGGATACTTATCTTCAAACCTTAAAGGCATCGTGAATATTTCAAAGGTTTGACTGGTCGCAGCATGCCGAAATTGCTCTATCGATCGTCCAAACACATTTTTTTTCTACACCAGCATCATAGTACTTTGAAATATACAAGGTAGGCTATTCCGCTCTCTTTCAACGTATTGGTAAGAGCCCCCAAAAATAGTTATGGAAAAAACTGGCAAATGTATTGAATTTTTCAGAAAATCAATTTTTTCCTTAAATTGACTATCATTAAAATTATGAGAAAAATATGCATTGATGCATTTTAATGCAACGAACAATATTTGGCTTTTCAAAATCGCTAAAAGTAATATGCAACGGGCTTTTGATCGATTTAAAACTAAAATTTGGTGATTATTTTGCCTTGTGTGGTCCTTTTCTTGTGCGGTTTAAACAAAAAATTCAATCAAATTGATTGTTTATCACAGAAATATGAAGTATTTTACATTTTTATCATATTTTGAACATAGACAGAAGAAAAAATTTATTTTTTTTCTCTCAAAGAAGAGGGACGGTGAGGAAAATTTCTTTTGAATGCTCATTATTTATGGTTCAGATCCGGAAATCCAAAGCAAAAAATAGTTTCCGATGAGCCTGAAGAATCAATCTTTAATCTGAGGCCCTTTTCAAAGGAATCGAATAGCTATTAACGGAGAAATTAATAATTTTGATTGCCATTCTATGTAAAACTGCCAAATTTTCATAACTATTTTTGTTGGTATGCAAGCATGCTGTGTACATACACGGAGCTTTCAAGTGAGGTTAAGCGCAATGGCCTACCTGTTATTTTCCATGTACTATGCACCAGCATTAAGAAATTTTCTCCTCCTTCAACAACACTCACACACGATTGAATTTCAGTCAATGCCATACTTGAAATAATATATGTTCCCATTATTTTCACTTCTTATGCCTTTTTAAATATATTGTGAACCGAAGAGCTTTCACTAAATCACATCACATATCAAACGACCCAAGCATTAGGAAAAAAACAACCTGCTTCCCGCAGCATCAAATCAATCAGGATGTATACACACAAAACTTTCGAGGCTCCACTTAGCAAAAATACTGCGTTACTTTCGATTAGCAATAAGGGGTGTTTTACTAACGTGATAGCAATATACATGTTTTGCTTGAATTTAGTAAAAAAGCGGGCTTTTTAGCCGCTTTGTTCGGATAGCAGCCGCCGGCTACTAGAAAAAAAAAACAAAGCGACGCGAATCTGTGCGCTTGAAAAAGAAGGTAAATGATGGCGGAACCTGTGGAGACGGGGCTGACAAAGTCAGCGACCAAATAGTAGCCAGGCCTCCACCGGAAGTGTTTACGGCTAAGAATTGATTGTGACAAACAGATTGTCTTTTTTTAATTACAAAATTCTGTGTTTTTATGAAGAAACCAATGAACGAACGGTTGTGCGGTTATGGAAACGGGCTCACTGCTGACAGTGCATCTGATGGCCAAGTGGACGACGAAACTGTGGATAAATTGACATCGGAAGCGTACACTCAGACAAATTTTTATTATAATTTTTATAAGATGCGTCTTATGAACCGCTTTTTAGAGTGCAAAATTGGTTTTCATAAGAGTCTTATGAAATTCTTTCTATTTTAATAAGAAGTTCTTATGAAAAACACAAGAAGCGGCATTGTGAAAAATAATGAACACATTCACTTCATTAGTCTGTTTTACAAAGGACTCTCTAGTTGTGGAGTTATAAGTTTTTGTAATAGTTAAATGTGATTTCGATCTTCTAAATCGTAAGTTTGAGTAGAAAATCATTTTTTTGTAAACGTTGAAAACAATTATTTACTCAAGTACTTTTTTTGTTTACTTTTCAGCATGCTGACCACCGACTAAAATAATTTTATGAATGGACCGGTTGCTACCGAATAACTTTATTGGTATCGAGTGTTGATGTGCTGCTGATAGTGATATAATTTGAAATAAGTTGGCCGAATAATAAAATTAAAGTTTTAAACATCAAATTTCTTGAATTATTTTCACCAAACGTGACATTTCATGTTTCCATAAGACCTTCTTATGAAATGCGAAAATTTCTTATTGGAGTAGGTGTTCATTTCAGAATTCATTCGCGTCATAAGACAATCTTATGAATTTCAATGGTTTTTCTTATGGCGCCACTTCATAAGAGAATCTTATGGCATATATAAGAGTATTTTTCTGAGTGACAGGTATGAACCGATTCGACTATGAGAAAATGCGGCTTCTAACATGTGAAATTCTTTGTTTTTTTCATCAGGTTGCTCCTGTCGGCCACCACAGCCAGAATGATCGACAGAAAGGAAGCGAATTTGCAGATCGGCCGCATCATTTTGCACCCAGGTGGAAGACCAGTTTTGAAGAAAAAAAGTTTCAAATAAAATGATTTTTTTTAAATAAATGGAGCAAAATTTTGCTAAATTCCGGCCTCGAAAGTTTTGTGTGTGTATAAATAGGTTTTGTTATTTTGGTTAAGCATTCTGAATTCTTCTATCATGATTTCAAAAAATCTGATTACAAGTTTTCATATAACTGGTTGATGTTTTGAATGTTGTTACGGTAACTGTTGAATTTCAAATTTCAAACTCTAAAATGTAAACTGATTAATTTTTCACCATTTCTCGTGAGTTAACTCACAATTAATTGATTGACACAAGCCCAACTGAACTTGGATTTCTTCTATCTGCATCGCGAAATTGAGTTATGATTTCTAGATCCGAATCAGCCATCTGGGCTGCCATTGCTGTTTTCCTATTGAATTCTTGGGATATATGGGTAGAATCCATTTTGGCGCCAAATTGCAGCAGACATGGAGTGCTTTGTCATTACGAAGGTCTCTCTTCTGGCAGGTTTAGCATTTCCAGTTCGATTCCGTGCTAGTTGTTGACCCAGGAACAGCTATCCTCTTTGCTCGTGCAGATAAAGTGTGGTGCGAGGATACTGTGACTCGCGACAGAATTGTTCTTGGTCGGATGCAGCGATTACGATTACTCGAATAGTCACTATTCATATAATCAGAACGGAATAATATTGATGATTACGTGTATGATATTTGATTATGCGGGTAACTTGTTCGATTGATTCAAAAATATACACAGGTGTTGAAAATAAATACTTTGATTTTAATTATTGTTGTTTTTAAACAATAGTTATTTTTGCATTTAAGGTTAAAGATAAATTAAATCTTGATCTCTATGGTGATGCTTTAAAACAGTGAAAAGCGAAAAATTAGGCTTCATAAAATACTATTTTGCTATTAAGACCTTACAGCTTGTTCATACTGTGGATGTAATTTTAAAATTTT
This sequence comes from Uranotaenia lowii, assembly GCF_029784155.1. Lineage (NCBI taxonomy): Eukaryota > Metazoa > Arthropoda > Insecta > Diptera > Culicidae > Uranotaenia > Uranotaenia lowii. Next base: position 363,383,263 of record NC_073692.1, read on the forward strand.
CATCTGAACTACGAAAATCCGTGAGCCCGGTTACAAGACACAATTATCGCTTTTGCACGATTTGATAAATATTTTGTTCAAAAATATATATAATACAAACAAAGTGAGCTAACGAGCCGCAGCTTTGCATTCAAAGAGCCGCATTGGGCTCGCGAGCCGCAGGTTGCCGACCTATGCTCTAGGTATCTCGGCAGGATAAACCGAATGAGAATATTTGCATTCTTGGAGTGTCGCCGAAATTAACCGTTTCATTCTAAGTTCGGTGACGGTAAGGAGATCCAACGAACGTCTTGTCCGTCATTCTTTCCTCGGCTCTTCAGTTTAAAAGAGCAACGAAGAGCTGCTTATTTGAACCAGTTCTTAAGAAAAAAAATGGACGAACTGTGGCTCGCACGAACCACGATTCTTTTGATTCAAAAGAACTCTCCACCAAGGAATACAAAAATCGTTATCCTCCAATAGAATTTGCTGATTAAAACACCCGTGAGAGAGATTTTCATTCGCAAGAACACTATACTAACACATATCAATTTCAATTTTGCTCTCGATAAGTTGTGCATTCCGAATTCCGAATTTATAGTCTCTTTTAACGTTAAGGATAAGTTCTCGCTCTCGGGCGAGAGAAAATTTTTCACTATTTGGAATGAAAAGAGCACTCGGTTTTTGTTTTCGTCCCGCAAAAATTTTAATAAAATTTAATTAAAGATGAAATTTTAGAACGAATCAGTGATAAATGTTTGGAAAAGTGACCAGTGGAAGTTCCCGAAATGGTTTCTAGTTTGTTCAAAACGCTGAACCTGGTACGGGGGAGTTATGAGCATGTACACACAAAACTTTCGAGGCCGGAATTTAGCAAAATTTTGCTCAAATTTGACCAGCTAGAAATTTAGCAACCAATTTAGCAATTTTTATCTACTTGTATTTTAGCAAACAAGACAAAAAGTTAGCCGCCGAAATATTTTACCAAAATTTTAGCAAAAACCGACGGAAAAGACCGCGGGGGATTTGGAATTCAAATTTATTATTTCTTCTTGGGAAATTCGAAGGTATTATGAAAAAACATACCACAGATTTTTCACTCCATTTATTTAAAAAAAATCATTTTATTTGAAACTTTTTTTCTTCAAAACTGGTCTTCCACCTGGGTGCAAAATGATGCGGCCGATCTGCAAATTCGCTTCCTTTCTGTCGATCATTCTGGCTGTGGTGGCCGACAGGAGCAACCTGATGAAAAAAACAAAGAATTTCACATGTTAGAAGCCGCATTTTCTCATAGTCGAATCGGTTCATACCTGTCACTCAGAAAAATACTCTTATATATGCCATAAGATTCTCTTATGAAGTGGCGCCATAAGAAAAACCATTGAAATTCATAAGATTGTCTTATGACGCGAATGAATTCTGAAATGAACACCTACTCCAATAAGAAATTTTCGCATTTCATAAGAAGGTCTTATGGAAACATGAAATGTCACGTTTGGTGAAAATAATTCAAGAAATTTGATGTTTAAAACTTTAATTTTATTATTCGGCCAACTTATTTCAAATTATATCACTATCAGCAGCACATCAACACTCGATACCAATAAAGTTATTCGGTAGCAACCGGTCCATTCATAAAATTATTTTAGTCGGTGGTCAGCATGCTGAAAAGTAAACAAAAAAAGTACTTGAGTAAATAATTGTTTTCAACGTTTACAAAAAAATGATTTTCTACTCAAACTTACGATTTAGAAGATCGAAATCACATTTAACTATTACAAAAACTTATAACTCCACAACTAGAGAGTCCTTTGTAAAACAGACTAATGAAGTGAATGTGTTCATTATTTTTCACAATGCCGCTTCTTGTGTTTTTCATAAGAACTTCTTATTAAAATAGAAAGAATTTCATAAGACTCTTATGAAAACCAATTTTGCACTCTAAAAAGCGGTTCATAAGACGCATCTTATAAAAATTATAATAAAAATTTGTCTGAGTGTACGCTTCCGATGTCAATTTATCCACAGTTTCGTCGTCCACTTGGCCATCAGATGCACTGTCAGCAGTGAGCCCGTTTCCATAACCGCACAACCGTTCGTTCATTGGTTTCTTCATAAAAACACAGAATTTTGTACTTAAAAAAAGACAATCTGTTTGTCACAATCAATTCTTAGCCGTAAACACTTCCGGTGGAGGCCTGGCTACTATTTGGTCGCTGACTTTGTCAGCCCCGTCTCCACAGGTTCCGCCATCATTTACCTTCTTTTTCAAGCGCACAGATTCGCGTCGCTTTGTTTTTTTTTCTAGTAGCCGGCGGCTGCTATCCGAACAAAGCGGCTAAAAAGCCCGCTTTTTTACTAAATTCAAGCAAAACATGTATATTGCTATCACGTTAGTAAAACACCCCTTATTGCTAATCGAAAGTAACGCAGTATTTTTGCTAAGTGGAGCCTCGAAAGTTTTGTGTACACACAAAACTTTCGAGGCCGGAATTTAGCAAAATTTTGCTCAAATTTGACCAGCTAGAAACTTAGCAATCAATTTAGCAATATTTTTTAACTAAAATTTTAGCAAACAGGAAAAAAGTTAGCCGCCGCAGTTTTTACTCAAATTTCTAGCAAAAACCGGAGAAAAAGATTTCCCGGATCCGTAATTTAATGTTTTGTTATTTTTTCTCTGGAGAATCAGGGGAATGTTTGATTATTGAATAGAATACACAAATTTCATTCACTTATTATTTATTTTTCATATTTTTAAATTTTGTTTTCACACTTTTCGTAAAATGGAAGTTCCGATCCTGGGAACGCATGCCACCTTCATCAAAGAAAGCACCGGGGTGTTTGCCGGATGCAGCTTGTTGAAATTCCAGTTGTGGTTCTTCTTCATTGCCGGACTGTTGCGGGTTTCATGTTGCAGTTTTAACCTGGTAGAAAAAAAAACAAACACACAAATTAGTAATTAAAAAATTGAAGAATCTGAACACATTAAGATCGGACCTTACCTGTAAGCATTCGGTGTTGATTCAGCTACAATTTCGTCGTGGAGTTGGCCACCACAAGAACCACCACCAACGAACATCCGGAACCGCACTTAATCGCGACAGCTTTTTGTTTTTCTCCCAACTGGCGCGGCGGCTGCTGTCTGTGAACAAAGCGGCTGAAAAACCTTCGTTTTACTAAAATAAAGTAAAATGACCTTTTTTATTACTAAAATGAAGTAAATGTAGCTTTTTGCTAACTGAACAGTAAAAAAATATTTTTGCTAACGGAAAGTAACAGCGAAATTTTGCTAAGTGGAGCCCCGAAAGTTTTCACACAAAATTTCTGAGCCTCCAGTTAGCAAAAATAGTCGATTACTTTCGATTAGCATTTGGACTCGTTTTACTAACACGGTAGCAAAAAGCGAATTTTGCTTGATTTCAGTAAAAACTAAGTTTGTTGGCCGCTTTCTTTTTTTTGGCAGCAGCCGTTTTTGCCGCCGCTAAGAAAAAAGTCAGTGTTGTTTGGAAGTTTGGTACCGGCGGTACCTTTGGTGGCTAAGTGAACAACGAAATGGTGGCCAAATCGACAACGCAATCATACAGGTAAGAACATAACATTCGGAAAATAGAAGATTTTCCGGTTGTAATATGTCTATTTTTTCGATCAGGTTGCTGCTGCCAGTGACGGTACTTCATCAACACGAATGTACGGAAAGGTTGTCAAGTCCTGACCGAATGTAACTTCGATGGTTCCTGTAGGCCGTAGATGTAACCATCCGAAAATCGGCGATAAATAACCGTTCCCCGCTGGAAAGTTATCGAAATGTAAGTGATAAAAAAGTGTTAAGTGCAAATTCCGGAAAATAAACAATAAAATAAATGGCACATAATTTTTGTATTTGATTGAAAATATGATACTTTCCATGTGTTTCCAAAAGAAAAATAATAAATCTTGCAGGCTCAAATCCTGCACCATCTTTATCACCGGTTTTTGCTAAAATTTCAGTAAAACATTTCGGCGGCTAACTTTTTCCCATATTTGCTAACATTTTAGTAAAAAAAATTTGCTAAATTGATTGCTAAATTTCTAGCTGGTCAAATTTGAGCAAAATTTTGCTAATTTTCGGCCTCGAAAATTTTGTGTGTTGTGTGTACACACAAAACTTTCGAGGCCGGAATTTAGCAAAATTTTGCTCAAATTTGACCAGCTAGAAACTTAGCAATCAATTTAGCAATATTTTTTAACTAAAATTTTAGCAAACAGGAAAAAAGTTAGCCGCCGCAGTTTTTACTCAAATTTCTAGCAAAAACCGGAGAAAAAGATTTCCCGGATCCGTAATTTAATGTTTTGTTATTTTTTCTCTGGAGAATCAGGGGAATGTTTGATTATTGAATAGAATACACAAATTTCATTCACTTATTATTTATTTTTCATATTTTTAAATTTTGTTTTCACACTTTTCGTAAAATGGAAGTTCCGATCCTGGGAACGCATGCCACCTTCATCAAAGAAAGCACCGGGGTGTTTGCCGGATGCAGCTTGTTGAAATTCCAGTTGTGGTTCTTCTTCATTGCCGGACTGTTGCGGGTTTCATGTTGCAGTTTTAACCTGGTAGAAAAAAAAACAAACACACAAATTAGTAATTAAAAAATTGAAGAATCTGAACACATTAAGATCGGACCTTACCTGTAAGCATTCGGTGTTGATTCAGCTACAATTTCGTCGTGGAGTTGGCCACCACAAGAACCACCACCAACGAACATCCGGAACCGCACTTAATCGCGACAGCTTTTTGTTTTTCTCCCAACTGGCGCGGCGGCTGCTGTCTGTGAACAAAGCGGCTGAAAAACCTTCGTTTTACTAAAATAAAGTAAAATGACCTTTTTTATTACTAAAATGAAGTAAATGTAGCTTTTTGCTAACTGAACAGTAAAAAAATATTTTTGCTAACGGAAAGTAACAGCGAAATTTTGCTAAGTGGAGCCCCGAAAGTTTTGTGTGTAGGACTTAAGATTTCGAAATCCAATTTTGATATTCAACAGTAAAATTCAAATCTAATGTGTCGATAATTTTAAAAATTAGAATGAAACAAGAGTCAGATCCTCTACAAAATACTTTTGGAAATTATCAAATTTTAAATTTTACTATTAGAAGCTTAAATCCAGTTTGGATTTTCAAACAACATTAGAAGATTTTGAAAAGTACACTCAGGCAAATTCTTATTATAATTTTTATAAGATGCATCTTATGAACCGCTTTTTAGAGTGTAAAATAATTTTTCATAAGAGTCTTATGAAGTTCTTTCAATTTTCATACGATGTTCTTATGAAAAATAGAAGAAACGGCATTGTGTGAAAGTAATGAACACATTCGTTCATTTCAACAGTTTTTTCATCATCTAACAGAACGAAGCAATCGCCAGTTCATAGTTACTAGTTCTACTTCAAAGATAAATGATATTGTCATTTCCGGAATGGTAAGTCCGATTTGTTGTTTCTGATGTGAGCGACATATTAGTAATTTGAAATACATTTTTGTTTACTTTTCAGCTATATGATCTAACAAGGTCGAAGATTGGGATGCTGCAAAAAAAACTTTGATGGAAGCGTCTGTTGATGCACTGCTGATGGTGACCATAAATGATTTGATTTCAAACAAATTTGGCAAACAATAAAGAGAATGTTTTCAGCATGAAATATCTAAAATTATTCTTATTAGAAAGTGATTTACTGTTTCCATAAGAACCTCTTATGAAAAGCAACAACCTCTCATTGCAATAGGCGTTCATCTTCAGAATTCATTCGCGTCATAAGACAATCTTATGAATTTCAATGATTTTTCTTATGGCGCCACTTCATAAGAGAATCTTATGGCATACATAATAGTATTTTTCTGAGTGTATAACAGGTTAATTTGCTGAACTTTCAGATCAGCCTAGAAAATTTGCACCTAGCATCATATTTTTTAAAACCAAATTTTAATTAAGTGTCAAAATCAAAGAAAAAAGCATGTAATAATTGAAAAAGTGAATATATAGTGTAACTTGAATAACATCCTTAGAACAGAGCGATCCAAAAGCTGCTAGGTAAAAAATTATGCTTATATATGTATTTCGACTAATGTTTTATACATAAAAATTTACAATACAATGTACAAACTTAAATTATAATATAATTGTTGAATATTGTACTTAAATGAATAAAAAAATCTAAAAAAACTATAACTCGAATCGTCTTTGCTTCCATTCTTGATCGTAAAAAGGTCTTCTGAAGATAAGCTGTACCATCAGCAATACTTGAAAAAGATGATAAGATAACGATTACATCTATCTTTCAGGTGCTCTCTGCTAAATTTTCATCTAGAAAAAAGCAAAAAAAAATGAATGGTTACTCTACTTAACGACCCGTTCGCTGTATCGTAAAGTGCGCCCAAACGATTCCATTTCATGGAAAAAAGACTACCTTAATCGTACATTAATAATCCAAAACTATCAAGCTAATCTTTCGTGTGTCTTAGGAAGAAGATAATGGCAATCGTTATTTTATAATACTGATTCATGCGGGTAATCATTTACAAAAAAAAAGTTTTTAGACAGCCTCTGTTTTGTTATCAAACAACGTAACCATCATCAATGTTTTATATTTGAAGCACTCACAATCAAATTTTTCCTTCTATGAAAATTGAACAGTTCCAAAATCGTAGAATTAATCAACCATTTTAAAAAAATATTTACAACTTAGACGCATAACAACATGAAAATATTTAAAAAATCTCCTCAATCCTATCATATTGATTGAATTGAAAACGATAATTTAAATGAATCTGAATATGGATACCTCATTAGCATTCCAGATTTCCCGATTTTAACCTGGTCTGCTCAGATTTTCAAAGAAAAATTGGGAATTGCTCGGTCCCGTCGTGATATCGAGAAAAAAGGTCCGTTTTTCCCAGGACTATTCACAATTTCTACGACATTCCGAATTTTCAACTTGTTTTAGTGAAATAAATTCGCATTCATTTTTTTCAATTTTAAGGTAATATTTTAACGCCGCCGTTGTGCCTTGTTAAAAATATTTTTTCATGTGTTTATTTTTCAGCTTTGCTCTTTCCTTTTTATGGTAAATACGTAGTTTTTGGCTGGATTTGTCCAGATGTTACACGATTTTGAGTTCAAAATTTAGAAACCCTAAGCCCGGGTTTGCTAGACCTGGATACGTACAAAAAAATCTGAAATGCTTGTTCAATCAATAACGGGTTAAAAAGTGAATAGATGCATGAATTTCGTATACAAAAATCCAAAACTATGAATTAAGAATAACAAATTAAAGTTTGACAACTTTTCAAACTCGAATCTGCATTGAGAATTAATGAAAACTTTAATTCTTAGAATCTTTTTGAAAACTTAATCACAGGCTAAATACTTGTAATCAATAACTTAATAGACCTTCAAACCCCGAAGCAGTTTTTAATTATTGAATTGTATGTATTTATTAAAAAAAAAAAGGTGAAACTTTGAGTCTTTGAACACATTTGAAATTTCAAGTGTGATTCCTGCAGCCAATATCAACCAAAAGCTCACAAATTTTGAACGAAGTATAATTACCTAACAGCAATGTTCCGAAAATCAATCAAAATAAACACTCAGGATGCGTTTCCTGTTGGATACATTCTGATTGTATAATGGGATAGCGCCTCTCGCTACTGCTTCGCCTGGCTGGTATGCAATCTCGATCAGCGCTCCTATCAGCTATGCAAACCGAGTCGCATCATTCAGAATCATCGGTTTAGCAAACATCGCATATCGGAGATGAGTGATATACAAACTGATCCATTCTGAATGTCACTCACTCAGTATCCGCCTGGCTGATTAAAAATTGAAAAGACGGCGGAAGTGACCATCTTTCCATCACAAACACAACTACAGTTTGATTTTATTCTTACTGTAGTAAAAAAAAGCTGTAAAATCCAATAAATTTATTAATTGGCTATGTTTAAAATCAAACAACATTTGCTAATGATCGGTTATATGTATCACTCGCTCACTGCCTGAACCATTCACTCCTGATCCTAGCCCAACATGATTCGCCGTATGCATCGCTCAATGGTGAGATTCCAATTTGATGATAGTGCTGCACTGTTTTGACAGCAAACATCGTGCGAGGTGATCTGTATTTTAGCGATGAATAGAACGATCGATGATCGGATAAGTCCAGTAGCAATCAATAACAAAACCCGATCGCTGTACGTTCAGCTGCGAAGTGCAATCAGCAAAATTCATTGAAAATGGATGATTTTCGGAACACTGCCTAACAGACGTATTTTTTCCATTTTTGATTAAAAGTAAATCATCGTTGATTTATTTTTATAAAATTTAAATTCTCATTCAATCAGACGCACAATAGGGGAGATGAGGGCATAATGGGCACCTTAAGGAAAATGCTTATTTAACCATAGAGAACAGCTGTAATATGTGAATTACATCATTGTTTCGTGTTCCGACACTCAAATAGTCAATTGTCTTATTGGAGAAAACTTGAAAAAGTAGAAAAAAACGTTTAAAAATGCATTTTAAAAAATTTTGCCGAAAGCTAAAAACCAGTCACTGTAGAGGCATAATGAGAAACCCCCCGAGGCAGTATGAGCACCAATAATGAAGGCATAATGAGCATTTTCTGCCGGGAGATCTAGCACCGAATTCGACTCGATGAAGTCAATTGAGTAATAGAGCTACAGCTCAACTTCTATCGTCTGACGATTTGGCCTATTGGTTAGATGTCGGAGAGATAATCAGTTGGCTCGAGTTCGATTCCTGGAGGAGGTGATTTTTTTTTCATTTATCATTTATGATCATGATTGCACTAAACGGTGAGGCGAAGATTCATCAAACAAAGCAATAGCAAAATAATCTAGGTCTGTTTGTAGAATTCAAAGAATGAACACATGTTCATACATTATGTTTCTAGTGTTTTGTTTGACGGATGATGCTTTGATGCTATTAGCCGTATAATGTAACAATAAAAAAAAATCAATCATCAATCAATATCAATATGTGCAAAAAAAATCCCCTCGAACAGGAATCGAACTCGAGCCTACTGATTACCTCTCCGACATCTAACCAATAGGCCAAATCGTCAGACGATACAAGTTAAGCTATTCAGTTGAATTCATCGAGTTGAATTCACTGCTAGATTATACGGCAGAAAATGCTCAATATGCCTTCATTGAAAGTGCTCTGTTCGCCTCTAGTGAACAAATTAAAGTAAAAACGCGTTTTAAAATTGATTGAAGTGAAAAATCAAAAATTTTATGATGCTGAAAGTTTAGAAACAATGTGTAAATCATGTTGCAGTGCGTACATTTAAGATCAAGATGATTTAAAGGTCATAAAAGCTTATTTGGTGGTGCTCAAAAATTATAATATTTTCGTCACTTGAGAACCTAGCTGATTATTATTTAATATTTCTGTAAATATGAAAAGGATATTTCTTTTTTGGTGAAAAATTAATACTATAGGTAGTACGAAAAAAGTCCTCATGAAAATTTGTTTAAGAAAATACGTACTTATGTAGAAAAATGGACTGCTCATTATGCCTCGGGTGCTCGTTATGCCCTCATCTCCCCTACTGAAAAATCACATGACACATAATATGAGATTTTAGAATTTTGAAGATGCATAAAAATCTGAAGACACGCTCGCTTGATGTCATGAATTTTGAAAATTCTACCAGTTGTCAGGAGCATAATTCTTGAAGATTAAAATTTACGGCCACATAAATTTAAGTTGAATTTAACCTCATTTGGATTTTGGAGTGGATTAGCTAAATGTGAGGAATGTCATAAAAAAGCTTAATAATTTCAAGAACATTGATTTCCTTTTACTTTGTTATTCAAAAAACTTTTTTTGCCGAAGAATTTATAAATGTTTTGCTTATGTAAATATGTGCAAATCTTTCACTTTATAATCATGCAAATTCATTTAAGCTTTATATGCATTTAAAATTTTCTTCATTCAATATTTGCCAACGTATTAAAATTAACATAAAATCAAGCTATGTTAGAAGAATTGACGATCCAGAAGAGAATTCATATCAGAAACAAGTTTAAAAGAAATATTCACGGGTTAGAAGAAAACTCTAATAGTAAAGTTGTTGTTTTCCGACATATCAGTCTACTTGTAATTGTAACGATGTTTTGATTAATACTCGTTTCAATGCTGATTGGCATCTTCCTCAGGGAATTAATCTATCGTTCTGCGTGAAATTTCTGTGCTTATGTGAAGCTTACTGTCCACTTTTTTATTCTCAGTATTTTTCAAAATTATATCGCTTAAAAAGTTCGGTCATGAAAAGTCATACAAAAATCCAAAATACGTTCAAAATTATAGAGACGGTTGAAGAAAATAAAATAAAAAGGGGACATCAGTTTTTTTTAAAGAAAAACAATAAATCTTTAATGTGGCTCTTTCAAACTCTCAAATTTTGATAATTTTAAGTTTTTGACTCTTCCGACTCAAAAGGTTGCCGACCACTGACCTAGAGGCATACGAATGCATGCGCGGATCTACGGGGGGGGGTGATGGGGGTGATCACCCCCCCAAGCGGAAAAAATAAACCATCAGTAAAATGGTCACAATTTTTTTTATCTCAATTTAGATGAAATATAACTTTTTCATGTGTCAAAATATCTTAACATTGACATTACCATTAATGAAAAATGCATAAGAATTCAAAAGCTGCTTAAACATTTTCTTGAATTATGCGCGTGTGTAACTTCGTGTTGGCGTCGGGCGTGCGAAAAGGATATAGCTTGCACCTCACTCTTGAGGAATTTCCTTAAGCATGACAGTAGATTTTTGTGCAAATTGGAGTGAAACTTCTCACTCTCATCGCTATGAAAATGTTCTGAATTGTTTGGTGCGTGATTTAAAGAAAGTGTTTCTAAGATGGAAAAGAAAAACGGTATCAAAAAATTTAGGGTCATCAATCAAAATTTCGTATTTCAATTCAGATTCAATAATCAGATTCACATTAAATAATTGAATTCGTGAGCTGAGATCGAATCCTCAAAATATCAGAATTTGAATTTATAATTGAAGGCTACGAAACAAATTTCAGTTCTTGGTACATTTTTTTATAAACATTAAGTAAAGCAATTACCTAACTGTATTTAAAATTCTGATTTGGAATTAAGATTTAAAAATCGCGTTTTTACATTTGAGAAATAATGTTGAAATTCTGAAACAGATTTATAATTCAAATATTGAATTTAAGACTCAAAATTCAGAATGCAGAAAGGCAGAATCAACATTCTAAATTCAGATTCATATTCAGCTCGTAAATATTTTTTTAAACCAATATAAAAATATCAAGAAAGTATTTCGCTGAGGATGATTAAAATCGCAGGAGATCGCAAACTTGTTGAATCTATTTTACAATTCATTTTTTTTAATCAATGTCACAACTCAGCTGAAAATTCCAAATTTAAAGTAGATTTCGAGTTTATTTTACAATTTTCGTATAATGCAAAATCAAATTATACACATGATTTTACTTATGGAGCTGTTTTTTTTTAATTATAAAATATTAACTGATATTTAAAGAGACTTGTAATTTCAAAATAAAAAATCTGCAGGGAATTCCACATTTTCTTAATGTATTGTATTCTATTTATCACAGTCTTCTAAAAAGCCAAATTTCAAATTAAAATTTTCGATTTGGATCAAGCTAGCAACAAATTTTTAATCTCTCATTTTATCTTTGAAAGTTTTATTCATTTTTATCGATGCGAATATTTTTGTAAGAAACTAAATATTTTCTTAAAACAAACTTATTAGATGCTCAAAATCTACCAGATTCTAGAAAAATTTCAAATATTTTAACCATATCTAAAAATAAGTTTCTACATTGTAACTGAAGCTTTCATTGTGCAAATGAAGCTAACCATTTTATAGTAGGGCATATTTTCATAAATTACTATTTAATGTTTGTTTTTTTTTTTACAATCAGTCCAAGCTTTTAATGACAAACGAATTTTATTCTATGCCTTAATGCCGAATTAAACTCGTTTGTCATTAAAAGCTTGGACGGATTTGCCGTATAAAAACAAACATCAATTAAAATACAGTCGACCCTAGATCAACACATTACTATTTGTTTAGATACGTGCTTATTTGTGTTTTAAATGTTTATTTGTCTAAAATTGTTTTTTGATCCACGTCTTTAAATTGATATTTCAATGAAACTTCAAGTGAAAAATATGAAATATATTGACGGGTTTCGATAAGCAATGAAGCAACATACGGTTTAAAATTGGCACTCATTAAATATAATTAAAACTTATGTAAATGGCTTTTTTACCCGAATACTGTAATAATTAAAATATTAATAAGACGTTGTTTTATCCATAAAACCAAAGTTGCTCATTTGAGTAAGTTGAAATCATACCAACAGATTTAATTTTGACTGAAAATAAATAAAGTACGATTTTCAAAATTAAATTGCTTATGGATTTCTTATCTGATAAAAATAAACAAATGGTCATTTTATATTCCCAACTAGATAAATAAATGTTAACTTCATACCAGTGAAAAAAAATATTTGTCTGCGTTTTGCCTAAGCCTAAGCCAGTCACAAACAGATATACAGAATCCTTTGAACAAACTTTTTTTTTAATTGTCTTCAACATTGCTGAATTCTCTTCACCTTTGCATCAACATTTTTCGTGTCATAGTTTTTCTTTTCCTAATCACTCAAAAAATGTTGACCCTTTTTTTTGAAAATTTACTAAATCACCCCCCCCTAAGAGCAATCTCTAGATCCGCGCCTGTACGAATGCGTAGATGCGAAAACAGTTTGAATCGTACACTTGTACGGTGAAGTCGTAGCGTAGCAGTCGACTTCTCAGGCAGGCAAACACGTGTCTCGAAGGGAAACATACAATCACGATTCGGATTGTTTTCGTGTGTTTCTCTGGAGGGCGTGTCTTAGATTATTTCGTGGCACTCACTCAAGACACGCGTATGGTGTGTTCCTCTCTGCCGATTAGATGATGCAAAATCGCAAGAGAGATCGTTACGATCACTCTGTCGATTTGAGTTACCTCTCTGCCGATTCATGTTTACTGGGGAGCCGCTCATTGAAATGAGCCGCTCTGCCCGTAGTACGGCAAAAACTAGTGCCGATTCTAAGTAGTCCTTTGACATCGATGTCTGTGTTCGTGAAATGCTATTTCAGAGCTCGTACGAAAATAAGTAATTCAGAAATAATATGATACCTATTGCTATTTTATTTTGCCTTTAAACAGGCTTTCGGCTTGTAAAGTGTGCATTGCACATAAACATCATGGTTGATTGGTTATTTTTCAACTACAGTAGATGTAAGATAACAAAACGTTCAAACGAAATATATGGAAAAATTAAAAAAAAAAGCGATGACCGAACACCATATTGTTGTGTGAGACCGGACAAGAAAATTTTCAAAATTAAACATGATTACAATTTGAAGCACTCATTTTTTATCTCTATAGAAACCTCAAATGGTCAGCAGGAGATAAGGATTCAAAAACGAAATTATGTTGGTTCTTTGTGAAACTTAGAATTTTGCGGTTCGGTCATAGACAATTTTTGTTTAGTTTTTTCAAAACAAATGTTTCATTTTGGTTCGTCAAAAAAAAACTCCCATGAAAGGCCTGAAAAAATGTTCAGTATTCATAAACCCGTACTTATAAAATCTGTGCAAGTGGTTTGAGTCATTTTGCTAGGTTGTTGCGCCATTGGTGACGACTTTGATGAAGTAATCCGTAGTGTCCGGCCTTAGAAAACATTTTTGGAAATTAGTGAAAACTAACATAAAATTATTTCTCTTACTACATGAATATGTTGTAAATTATTTTTCTAATATAGATTAGTGATCATAATATTGATAATCTTCAAATCAGCAAAGGAACGAATATTTACAAAAATACATTTTTGAAGTTATTGCTAAGTTCTCCCTATAACAAAATCTATGCTTCTTTCATAACAGCAACTGACTTCATTTTATCAGTTCCTTCATTGATCTCTTAAATTGTTATTTCTTTTTTTTCTAATCCTAGTGATTATGACTATTTTTCAGAAGTACATTTGATAAGATTTGTTGCAAAAATTTATAATTACCATACTTTTTTGTTGATCGTTTAGTAACGCTTCTAAAGGTTACCTGCAAGAAAGAAAAAAATGTTTAAATTAGTTATAGTCCACACTGATTTGTCGTATTGAAAACTGATAGTAAACAAGTCATCGGTCATTGATTAATCGTGCAATCATTAGAGGTATAATTTTTCGAATAGCCAGCCATCAATCATATGCTGGAGTTTTTACCATATGCGTGTCATACGAAAGCTCCTTTTCTCACTGACTATTAATGATTCACATTAGAGATTTATCTCAATCGCTTATTTTGCAACAAAAGAAAACCATAAAAACCAGCAAAAAATTCTCCCGGCCAGCCTTTCTTTCGTCCTAATCTGAAGGCGACAAAATCAATATTACCCCCACAAGAAAAAATAAATAAGCAAACAAAACGTCACACTTTTGGGTCTCATCTGTTTTTGGGTGCCTCTTTCATTTACGCAAGCAATCCTTCAGATAACCAGAAGGAAAAAAAATACAAAACAACAAAAGTTTACTCCACCACGAGCAAGAAAGTTCGTTAACCCATCGCGTCGGCCCAAGACAGAACCAGCTCTCTGAAATCGAGACGTTTTCGGTCGTATCCTCAAAAAAATATAAAAAAAAATACAGCAGCCTCGTTTTCGCGCCTTCTGATTAGTTTCATTTAGATTTTTTTTCCAGCCGGCTATCGTCTTTCTGCTTTCTTGTTTCTTCAGTCAGATTCTTTCGAAAAGCTTTAAGGCCCTTGAGGAAATTCGGCAAAAGCTCTAGACTAGTTGTTTGGAAGAAATATCTAATTACCTACTACCGGCAAACAATTCCAACAATCAGGCTTCAGACGCTCTAGATTTCAGAGAATCTCTCAATGTTTTGTACAAATTGCGATAGACACGCATCGTTTTTCGGCGTCATCCCACGCCTCTGGATTCGGTAGACGGATTCTGAGATCCAAAAAACCAAACAAGAATCTCAGGCCATTGAGGCTGGAAAAATAAAAATAAACTTAGAAAAAATCCTGTTCCTTTCACTTTCGTTGAAATTCTGTCGGTCGGGATGAGCAAAAAAATCTTATAGGGATGCCTCACATCTCCCCGCCACAAACGATTTCCCCGAAAAATCCCAAGAAGTTCCAGAGACATTCTATCTGGGGGCCAAAATAGCAAAAAATGGAAGGAGCCCCCAAAAAAAAAAGGATGAGAGATCTCATCAAGCCATACTTACGTATGTATGTGCTATACGTGGGATGAGTCAGGTGGGAGAACCCGGCTGATTTGGGGCAGAAAAAATCTGTCTGCTTGCTCCTTCTGGGATTTTCTAGGGCACACACACGTTATTAGATAACGATATCGGGTTTCAGACATGGGATCCAGGCACACAGGTAAGTTTTTCTGGACGATTCCCGTTGGAATTTCGATACCTTCTAGAAAAATGAATTTCTACTCGGAAGTTCTACGGATCACTTGGATTCAACTGGAAGGTTGAATATGAGGATTAGTTCATGATCAGAATCTGTTAACTGAAATCCCAAAATTTACATGATAAAAGTTAGTGCCAAAGTTTTTGATTATTTGAAATTTAAAGATTTTAATATAGATCTAACATACCAAATTGAATAAGAATCCCTTTTTATCACACAGCATCGCCACAAAGGTACAAATGGAAATTCCCGAACGAATTCTTTGTCAAATAACATTATAAGATCGATCAAACGTTTTTCACTGAAAAGAACATCTATTCGGGACATCTGTGCTTTTATTTAAGATTATCGTTGAAAGTTTGTAATGTAGTCTTGTTTTATTTTCTAGCTGCGCTCTTCAGAGAAGATTACACTTAGCTTTGAACTGGAAACTGAAGAAACGACTATAATTATTTGGAATCTTATAACTTGAAAAACAAAAATGGCATACCTTAAAACCTTTAGAAAACATAAATTCTTGAGTTTTACACTTTAAGTTATTTTATCTCAAAAACAACTTGACAGAACATCACAAAAATTTGCATACGTAAACATTACATTACCAAGTAACTTCGCTGAATATTTCATCAATTTCCATCCATGCATTCAAAAGTTATTTACAAAACAAGGTGCTGTATTTTTTTTCGAATACTCCTTAATATTCGAAACATCCCAAGCAACCAAAAGTCTCGTTAAAAAGGTCAAACACAGCTTAATCAGAATAATCAATTTGCTGAAGTTCGTTTTATTCAGCCCAAAATTTAAGTTTTTATTGAAACTGTGAGTTCCTTTACAGATTTGAACCGGCAGCTCAAATTCGAAGTGGTAATAAGCTTTCCTAGAATATCCGCAAGGGCAGCCAGCGGCCAGCAGAGAAGACGCATGTTAATTATTACTCAGAAACATTACGAAACGGCATATAAATCAAACATTCGTTGAAATAACATTGGTTTTTAAAAAATTGGAATTCTATGGTTATAACTGTTAAGTATAAAATTATACAAATTCTTGAGTTAATCTTGATATTTAATTCATGATTTGCTTCAACTAACTTTTAATGTGTGATAAATTCGTGATAAGTTAATACAGTTTTTTTTAGTCAAAAAAATTACTCTTTTCAAAAACAATCTTTTGTCAGTTAGTTTTAAGTTGTTCTGAGTTGAAATGGTAATATTAATTATACATTTCAACAATTTCCAAGCTACAAAAAACGATTTATTGCCTTTTTGTGATGTTCTATGTGTGTGTGTTCTATGTTTATGTGTGATGTCTATAAAAAGCCTATTTGAGGAACTTCTTGAAACTTCGAGTCCATAGAAGGCTATTTGAAACCTAATTTGAAACTTTTATACTAAACGGATGTGATTAACATGTAGCCAAAAAGGCTATTTGAGGAACTTCTCGGAACTTCAAGTCCATAGAAGGCTATTTAAGACTCAATTTGTAACTTTTATACTGAATAGATGCGATTGACATGTCGCAAAAAAAGGCTATATGAGGAACTTCTTGTACCTTCAAGTCCAAAGAAGGCTATTTAAGGAAGCTTTTGTAACTTTCATGCTCACATTCGAGAAAAATCAGTACCAATTCCCTATGAAACCTTTGTTCAGCGAAATTTGAACTTTGGAAGCATTTTTGTCATTTTGTCATTCTTGTCAATTATTTTAAATATTTTTACCTAGAAAGACACATTTAGACCTAGCGCTCCCTAATTAGTCAAAATCATATTTTAAAGCTTTTGATACCGCGGAAAATAGTTCAATTTTTATAAATAACAATTGAAATGTTTTTTTTTCTAAAGACACTGTTCATGCATCCAGCAGATGTGCAATAGTATGAAAAGTACTGACAAAATGATCGTTGTAGGAGATTATAATCTACTTTTTTTGCGGTGGGAGTTCGATGAAGATACGAACAGTTTTCTACCTTTGAACGCATCATCCGAGCAGGAGCAAGTCCTAATAGAAGCTGTGTTATCTTTAGGTATGACAAATAAACCATCTAGCAAATGAAAATTCAAGACTGTTCGATCTTGTTTTCATCAACAACGATGATTCGGCCGAGATTCTGGATCCACCGTTACCGCTCCTTCCAATCGATCGTCAGACTGCTCGTCGTTCAATTCGTCACGGCAGTTGAGCTTCTCTCCGACGTTAATCATCGTGAATTCGGCCTAATCGTTGTGACTTCGACGCTATGAACACTGCCATCTCGAACATCGATTGGAACGACCGTATAGCTATTATATCCAGCACTAAATTTTACTTCGGAAGTCAGGACTTCCGATCCCGAACTTTTGACAGTTGTGTTTAAAAAAATAACAGTGTATTATATGCAACGTTGCCACACATAAATTTGTATCCACCAGAGTATCTCTACATACATTAAGCGGGCCACAGACTACACAACATTGGTACAAATGCGATGAAATTCGATGAAATTTTGTCGCTGTGAACACGATTTGCATCGTGTATGGCACTGCTTGTATGAGCGCCCAAACGGTTTTAGTAAAATCGGTCGGGATCGAAATATTTTGTACAAACCACCCTCTGTCGGGGTGGAAATGTTTTTTTGTGTTGCTGTTTCTGTTTTCGCTAGCAATCGTTTGTGTTCGCGTGAAATACTTTTACGGACAAGAATGAGATACATAAACGATTCAAATGAATTTGTGGCAACGTTGATTTATGTGAATTTGAAAACAGAAAATTTCTTGGCGCACGCTTAAATAAAACGACTCAATATGTTTTGGTCGGAAGTCAGCCATGATGCCAGTTCACCAACGACGTTTATAATTTTTTTATCTAAACGCACAATACTGAGAGTTTCGATGGAGCAGTTTCCTCATTTTATTCCGAACTTTCTAACCTTATTGAAACCCGCGTTCTATTAAAAAGACAAAACAGAACGAACAACAACCGACAACCATGGTGGAATCCTGCGCTGCGTAATTTGAGGAACCGAGTTCGTAGAGTCCGAAAAAGTTTTCTGAAGCATAAAGATGATACCAGAAAAGAAATTATTCGCGACTTAGAAGCTGAGTACAACGCCGTAAATAGCCAGTGCTTCAGGAGTTATATCAGCAGAGTTGAAGAACAGGTAGGTAAAAAGTGATCCAAAAAATTTCTGGAAATTTATGAAAGATCGTATGAAATTGAACGGGGTTCCCAAACAGGTTCAGCTAGATGGAAATTTTGCAAAGTCTCCCCGAGAATCTGCTCACTTGTTTTTTTCGAAAAAGCCTCCCATAGACCATGACCATATTTGAACAGTTTGTCTGGTTATGAAATGTTCATGCCAATGATGAATTTCTCGGAAAATGAGGTCTACATGAAATAACGTTCCATCGATTCATCCAAAAGAGCAGGTCCAGACGATATTCCGCATTCGCTGTTGAAGAACTGTGCAATTTCACTTGCCTTGCCCATCAGTTTGCTTTTCAATCGCTCTTTGAATGAAGGTACGTTTCCATCTCTATAGAATCAGCTTGCGTCACACCGATACACAAATCAGGAAACCTTCAAAATGTCGAGAACTTCAGAGGTATATCTATACTGAGTTGTATTCCGAAATTAATGGAAAGTTTGATGCACGAGAGAATTTATCAAAGTGTTCAACATGTTTTATCACCTGATCAGCACGGTTTGGTAAAAAAAAGATCAACTTTGAGTAACCTGATGTGTTATGCTTCAACGTTGATAAATAAAATAGAGAAACTACAACAGGTTGATGCAGTCTACATCGATTTCACAAAAGCGTTCGATAGAGTTCTGCATGAACTGTTAGTAGAGAAATTGAAGAAGATGGGTCTTCCTACTTGGCTCACAAAATGGATAAGATCGTACTTAGTGAATAGAACAGCTTACGTTAAAATAGGCACCGTTGTGTCCGAAATTTTTCAGATATCCTCAGGTGTGTCACAAGGAAGTCATCTTGGCCCCTTATTGTTCGTTCTCTTTATAAACGACTTATGCTCTCTAATACAGCGAGATAAAGGATTTAGGAGTCGTTTTTGACTATAAGCTGAAGTTCACAACGCACATTGGAGCGATCACAGCAAAGGCGTTCGCTACTCTACTCGGATTGATACGTCATAATACGATAGATTTTACGAATATCTACTGTTTGAAAAGGCTGTTAAATTCTCTTGTCCGGACCGTGATAGAATACTGTGTTAAAGTCTGGGCCCCCTACCATGACGTCCATGCTAACCTCATCGAGCGAGTCCAGAAAAGCTTTCTACGTTACGCACTTCGAACGCTACGTTGGAACGATCCTGTCAACTTACCGCCATACGAGCAGCGGTGCAGGCTCATTGGACTGCCGACACTCGCTGAAAGGAGATTTCTTCTGCAACGTTTGTTCATTTATGATCTTCTGATGAGCAACATAGATTGCAGGGAGTTGCTCGAAAAACTACAGATCAGTGCGCCGTCTAGAACATTACGCCATTACTATTTCCTAAGACTCCCAACTCATCGTACACAATATGGCCTTAATAACCCTCTGGAAAATTCATGTCGGCATTTTAATATGTTTACCACCTTTTCGACTTTAATTTAAGCAAGTGTTCTTTTAGATAAAGGATTAGTTAATAAGTACACATCTGTGCGACATAGTCGAAGGTGAAATAATAATAAATTAAATAAATTTCCGGGTGCCAGATTTTCAATAAATTTTTTTGTAAGAATGTGAAGTTAATTCAGCTCTGGTATTGAATGTTGGATACTTGAATGTTTATCTGCAGTTTAAAATCTCGAATAAAAATCATGATAGAATTCCCATCTTCTACAGTTTGTTTTTAATTCTTTCTGAATTTTTTTAGTTTTCGTCGTTTTTTGTTATTTTTGTCTTTTGTCATTTTTATAGTTTTTGTCATATTTTGTCATTTTTTTTTAATTTTTGTTTTTTTTTGTCATTTTTGTCATTTTACCCTTAATCAAACAGCACAACAATTTTACAAACTTTTGGCCTGATCTCGCATCGTGCCACTACTTTAAGGATGCATTAGAGTGGTATGAAGTCAACAAGGTCACATGATTATTGAAAGACACCTACAGAAGACAGTCCAGAAATTCGACCAATCGAAACTTTTTGGACTTCGTCGAAGGCAAATCTTAGAAAATACATGAAACCAGCGAACAGTGTTGAAACATTTAAGAAAGATTGGCTTAAAGCGGTAAAACGGTCGGAGAAAACATTTACAGAAGCTGCTGAGTAGTGTTAAAAGAAAAAGAAAAGTAAGAGAACTCGCCTACCCTGCAAACAATAATGGTCAATGAATGATAAATTGAAAGAAAACATAATTTTGCAGTATACATATTTGAGAATAAAATGTTTAAAAAAAACCATTGCTTCTTTTATTTAAGAAAAAAAGTTAGTAGGCCCGTGAGGAGCAAAAAAAATGTCATGTGATGATAGTGCTTCTAAATAAAATTTACCCGCTCATTTTCACCATATAACAATTTTATAATCTTTAGATGTCCCTACTAAGAAGGACATCACTTTTCACCGCTAAGGTCGATAAATTAAAAGCTACAAATATAAATTACAGTGGTTAATCTCTTCATAAAAAAAGGAAAAAAGGTTTATTTAGAACTATCGGAACAGTCTATAACTCGAAAACTTATCGAGAATAAAAGCGAATTAGGCATAAGGGGCTTTTTTGGCCCCATCGGGGGCTTGTATTTGCTCCATGCGAGGATTTTTTGGTTCCATATACAGCCAAAAGAAGCAGCATGTTCGAGACCCTCTTCACTTTGGAATGGGAAGGGTGAGTATTCCATACATTAAAAAAAACAAATTTGGCGCAAAAGCTTATAAATAAATTAAACCAGAGTATTCATATCGGATTAAAAAAAAAACGATGGTAAACCAATTTTAAATAAAGATTTTTAAATAGAAAAACATTTTTGTATTGCACTTCGAAACTAAAGTTACAGCTTTCAATAACGGGCCGTCCAAATCTTACGTAACGCAATTTTCTTTCATTTTGGAGAGAGACGAACCAGCCCTAGGCTGAAAGTCTCTATAATAAAGAAAAAAAAAATCATTTCCTACAGAAGCCGAATGAAGCATATGCCGTTATTTTGTTACAAAAAAATGTTTCTATGATGATCCGAGAACGTTGTAGAGGGAAAAGCTAGGATTCCATAGAAATACCAAATTAATTTTGGTATAACTCATGATACACTTTTGACAAGAGACAAGAGCAGAAACAATAATTGAAAAACAAATTTAATATATTTAAAATAGAAAGTAAATCACTTCAAAACTTTTGAATTGATCATCTTTGTCTTACACTTCGAAACTAAAATTGTAGCTTTCATTTGAAATAGATTGCATCTGAATGATTCTGAAATTTAATTGAAAATTTTGTTCAAATGAATGACAATTTGAATAACTAACACACGTTTCGAAATTTTTCAGACGTTGTAGCATTAGACTGATTTGATTTGGGGTCATTTTTGTATTTCTCAAACCCTGGGGTCTAGGAAGCTTCGTTTCGGTTCTAAACTCATTCATGATTATATGGAAAATTTTTAAGTCACGTTTACTTGAGTAAATTTTAACTTCGTTCGTTCGGTTCGTATGGGAAAATTGAATATTTTGTACTGGTAAATCAAATTATTGTTTCTTCTGTAGAACCGAAGCTCATGGATTTGTATCAATTTATAAATTTTCTAAAGGAAATTTTGCGCTGAACAGCCTTTTCAAAGACCGTTATTTTGTAACTTAAAAAAAGTTATTAGGTGTTGAATGGGGGATGTCTTTCGGCATTCAAAAACGATAAATTTAATTGACATCACTCCTGGATGCCTAGCCAGCTATTGCATGACTACTTTTCATGCAATATTTCACGAGGCAATAGCAGTGATGTCAATTGAATTTATTGTTTTTCAATGCCAAAAAGCATACCTCTGTTAAATAGTTGATAACTGTTTTACCTAATAAGATACGAACTTACGGTTTTCAACAAAGTTGTTCAGTGTAAAATTTCCTTTAGAGAATTTATGAATTTGCACAAAAACCATTAGCAGGCGCGGTTTCACAGAAGAAACAAAAATGATGTGGATTTTTCAGTTCGCAATATTTAACTTTCCCTAAAAAATTCTGCAAAAAATCATAGATTTGTTTTGGCTCAAAACTTATCTATGATTTTTTGCAGCTTTTTAGATCCCGGAGTTTGAGAAATTCAAAAAAAAAAAATTCCAAATCGACTCAGTTTAATTGAACAAATCAAACTGGGTCAGCTTGTGATGAAAAAAAAAAAAAATCTTAAAAATGAAGAACCAAAGCAGCATTAATATATGTAGTTCTTTCAAATTTCAATGTTAGATGTTTTTAAAGTTTTTTTTTGTCCTTAAGATCTATCACATGATTTGAAAGGTTTCAGTTTCTCTTTCGAGATTGCTGTACCTACTAATTGAGATACTTCGTTCGTCGGAACAGAATCAGGTCGGCGGCTTCTGCCGGCACGTGAAGAAGCAAACGAGGACAATCGTGAGGAAACCCGTGCGATTCCAGGAACAGAAATATTTCGCAACCGGCCGCCGCTCTGGCCGTCTGTAATGTTTTGACGAGAGGACGGCCAGGATCCATAATTAGCTTGCGATTTGCGCATGTGTGTGCGTTATGTTGGCGCTCTTGTTGTTGATGTTTTCCTTTCTGGGACCAGACTTGTGGGTGTACTCCTGTGCCATGTGCTTGCCCCATCCAAGGCAAATGATGAGATTTTTGGGTTCCGTTCGGAATTGAATGATGTAGGCTTTTGTGGGGGTTCGTTCGTTCGTTCGTGTGGTTTCCTTCCATTGGGAAAATATCTGTGTCAAAGGTCGTCGCTTTTTTTCTTTATGCTTCACTGTTCCGAGTGAGTTTATGTTGGTTTGAATGTGTGTGTGTGTGGGTAGGTTTGGGCTCCAACTTTTCCTTCGAAAGCGAACCCGTTAGCCGCAATCATGGTTACGTGTGTACGGTTCCATAGAAGGGAATTCACTTTCATTCCGGGGTCTTCTTTGTTCGGATTGATGTGGGTTATTCGGAGTTTTTTTATTTTGCTTTCGGAAAAAAAGGATAAAACCGGCAGATGTCGTCTGCAAATGGTGGGATACATGATTGATGGGATCGTACCTTTGAGATTCCGGGGTCATGAACTTGCCAGTCATCGTTGGAAGCTGAGTGATTCTTGATGTTGGGAGAAAATGTTACTTCGAATGTTACCTTTGGAACTAACTGTTGTGAACTTTTCGAAGCTCATGGGTTATGATTAAATTTATAGAAAGTTAAAAACATAATTTTCCATCGAGTTTCTGGTTGGTTTCTTCTTTAGAATGTCACTTTCCCGAAAAAAAACTACATATTGAAAAAAAAACAATCCTTTATGCAAAAAAAAAAAACTAACAATGCCTGACAGTCCCAAAAAATGACAGTTATAAGCACTTGTGCACTTTCACGGATCATTGAAGGCTCTGATGCTTTCGATAATCCGTCAAAAAAACTGCACGAAAAGAGGATGGAACAGGAAACTAAAATAAAATACCACCAGGATCGCCTTCAATCAAATTCGATGACACTTCCACTTCCAACCTTTGAAAAGGCTGCAGGGCTGTAATTGAAGAGAGACAAGTGATAGTCACTTGACACAGATTTTCTGCGGTTGATTTGTATAAATGTTTTCGAACAATTTCACTAAGTGATGGTAAACATTTTTGGTGGCATCAGAATCAAGCAATTGACATTGGATTAACCTATAGGAAGATATCTGTAATCTTGAAGCAAATCGATTGTATTCCAGTTAAAAATGTCCAGTCATCGTGTGTTTAAATTGATGAACTTTCGAAATAATTATCATTGAGGTCAATTTTGTTTTTTTTTTGTCTTTTTTGTCATTTTTGTCATTTTTGTCATTTTTGTCATTTTTGTCATTTTTGTCATTTTTGTCATTTTTGTCATTTTTGTCATTTTTGTCATTTTTGTCATTTTTGCCATTTTTGTCATTTTTGTCATTTTGGTCATTTTTGTCATTTTTGTCATTTTTGTCATTTTTGTCATTTTTGTCATTTTTGTCATTTTTTGTCATTTTTGTCATTTTTGTCATTTTTGTCATTTTTGTCATTTTTGTCATTTTTGTCATTTTTGTCATTTTTGTCATTTTTGTCATTTTTGTCATTTTTGTCATTTTTGTCATTTTTGTCATTTTTGTCATTTTTGTCATTTTTGTCATGTTTGTCATTTTTGTCATTTTTGCCATTTTTGTCATTTTTGTCATTTTTGTCATTTTTGTCATTTTTGTCTTTTTTTTCTTTTTTGTCATTTTTGTCATTTTTGTCATTTTCGTCATTTTTGTCTTTTTTTTCTTTTTTGTCATTTTTGTCATTTTTGTCTTTTTGTCATTTTTGTCATTTTTGTCATTTTTGTCATTTTTGTCATTTTTGTCATTTTTGTCATTTTTGTCATTTTTGTCATAATTGTCATTTTTGTCATTTTTGTCATTTTTGTCTTTTTTGTCATTTTTGTCATTTTTGTCATTTTTGTCATTTTTGTCATTTTTGTCATTTTTGTCATTTTTGTCATTTTTGTCATTTTTGTCATTTGTGTCATTTTTGTCATTTTTGTCATTTTTGTCATTTTTGTCATTTTTGTCATTTTTGTCATGTTTGTCATTTTTGTCATTTTTGTCATTTTTGTCATTTTTGTCATTTTTGTCATTTTTGTCATTTTTGTCATTTTTGTCATTTTTGTCATTTTTGTCATTTTTGTCATTTTCGTCATTTTTGTCATTTTTGTCATTTTTGTCATTTTTGTCATTTTTGTCATTTTTGTCATTTTTGTCATTTTTGTCATTTTTGTCATTTTTGTCATTTTTGTCATTTTTGTCATTTTTGTCATTTTTGTCATGTTTATCATTTTTGTCATTTTTGTCATTTTTGTCATTTTTGTCATTTTTGTCATTTTTGTCATTTTTGTCATTTTTGTCATTTTTGTCATTTTTGCCATTTTTGTCATTTTGGTCATTTTTGTCATTTTTGTCATTTTTGTCATTTTTGTCATTTTTGTCATTTTTGTCATTTTTGTCATTTTTGTCATTTTTGTCATTTTTGTCATTTTTGTCATTTTTGTCATTTTTGTCATTTTTGTCATTTTTGTCATTTTTGTCATTTTTGTCATTTTTGTCATTTTTGTCATTTTTGTCATTTTTGTCATTTTTGTCATTTTTGTCATTTTTGTCATTTTTGTCATTTTTGTCATTTTTGTCATTTTTGTCATTTTTGTCATTTTTGTCATTTTTGTCATTTTTGTCATTTTTGTCATTTTTGTCATTTTTGTCATTTTTGTCATTTTTGTCATTTTTGTCATTTTTGTGTATTTTGTCATTTTTGTCATTTTTGTCATTTTTGTCATTTTTGTCATTTTTGTCATTTTTGTCATTTTTGTCATTTTTGTCATTTTTGTCAATTTTGTCATTAATTTTTGTAATTGTTGCCATTTTTGTCATTTTTGTGTATTTTGTCATTAATTTTTGTAATTGTTGCAATTTTTGTCATTTTTGTCGTTTTTGTCATTTTTGTCATTTTTGTCATTTTTGTCATTTTTGTCATTTTTGTCATTTTTGTCATTTTTGTCATTTTTGTCATTTTTGTCATTTTTGTCATTTTTGTCATTTTTGTCATTTTTGTCATTTTTGTCATTTTTGTCATTTTTGTCATTTTTGTCATTTTTGTCATTTTTGTCATTTTTGTCATTTTTGTCATTTTTGTCATTTTTGTCATTTTTGTCATTTTTGTCAATTTTGTCATTAATTTTTGTAATTGTTGCCATTTTTGTCATTTTTGTGTATTTTGTCATTAATTTTTGTAATTGTTGCAATTTTTGTCATTTTTGTCGTTTTTGTCATTTTTGTCATTTTTGTCATTTTTGTCATTTTTGTCATTTAAAAAAAATTATTTTTAACATTTTTGTCATTTTTGTAATTTTTTTAATTTTTGCAATTTTTTGAAACTTTTGTTATTCTTGTCATTTTTGTCTTTTTCGACAAAAAACCTACAGACGTTGAAAATTTCTAAAAAAAAAGTTGCAATTTGACACACGCTATCGAAAAAGCATGGTTTAAATAAATGGTCGGCCCTTATCGCTTCAAGTTTATTCATGATTCAATTAAAAAAAATAATGAGAACAGCAACAAGGCACGAACAAATCCTGTCTGATGTCGTTAAGTTCAAAGAACCAACAGCAGCAACAACAAAGTTGATCAATTAGTTCGGAATCCTTTTGGCATCCGTCCACCTACCTCTTTCAGGAGGGCATCAAAATAAAACTTTCTAGCCTAGATCACAGCCCAAGCCATCTCGTTAGTAGGGAGGCCTTTCGGAACGGATGGACTCCTGTCAAACTTTGAAGATTGAAAGCAAAGCTCCTAATACCACCCAATTCCCCCGTCTTGGAAAGAACGCACGTACACCCAAGGAATAAAAAGGACGAAAAAAGCACAAATTTCAATCCAAGCGTTTTTTTTGCCGGCGTCAGGCGCGCGTAAGAAAAATCGGGCTAGAGCCAGGCTCTCGATGCGAAAGGAAATGTGTGCCGGTCCGGATCGATACCAGCAGACGGTTTGGGGGGTTTCGTTCCTCAGGACCTCTTCCGTTTCCTCCCTCCGAAAGCTCCACTTCTTCCGGTTTTCCGGCCTTTTCGTTTTTGGTGGTTGTAGCACTCCTCCTGGCTTCAAAGGAGTTTGGGTTAGCGCCGTTTCTTCTCGCGTAACAATAATTTGGTAAAATATGTAGGCTGCACCACGAGCGACGGGGCAACATCGCACCAGTTTTATGAACTCATCAGCTGCCCGGGTTGTGTTTATGAGAGTAGGGGGTGGGTAGAGGTCCTTTTTAGACGTCTCGGATCCTTTTTCACAACCATAAGATAGCAGTAGGTCTTGTGGGAGGGGGAGAAGGGCCGTCGACTTAGACGCGCTGAATTTTAATGTGGCTGGCTCTCATTTAGCCAAAGTTTGGGAACCCAAATGCGGGGAAAAGCTGAGAAGGGAAGTGGGTGGGGTCTCTGTTTTGGCTGGGCCCAACCATAATCATCAACATCACGATATAGGCCCACAGCCGGTGGTCGACGTCGACGTCGTCGTCGTCGTTCTGATGCCAGACTTTTTGGCAATCGAGAGAGTGTGCGTCGTGTTTTGTGTGATTTGCTTGTGCGACGATTATGATGTTTCTGTATTATGATAAAAATGATAGACCCCTCCTACCCCGGATCGTTTGGAAATTTGAGAGGTCACCAGCCGAAAAGGTAGTCGAATTGACAGATATGATATCAGCGTCGCTGCTGCTGCTGCCCAGTTGGTGGTCGTTAGTGGTGAAAATTGGAGCAAATTTCTGTTTGGGTTCGTTATTTGGGCTTTATGGGGAGACACGTTATTAAATGTCTGGCCCAATTGCTGTCACGTGAGATGAATAAGAACCACACCGATGATAGGCTTGTGGTGAAATCAAAATTCTTTTTCCAAGAACGTGATTAATTTTTTTTTAATATTTGCTAGGTAAAATGATTTATTTAGGCTTTATCGGAACCTTTTAAGAATTTTCTAATCAGAATACCTACTTCAAATTTTAACCAATTTTAACCAGTTTTCAACAAATTTATGCAAGATAATTTTCTTTTTTTTCTGATGGCTTTTCTTCTAAATATCCAGCTAGAGTATTTTCAAGTGTAGACATTTGTAGGTATGCGATCATAAGGACATTTTTGCCGGTTGCCTTAAATTGACCCTTGCATTTGACATAAGTGTTCTGAAATAAGAAAACAAAAAATTCACGTTACACAAACACAAACTTATTCATTATGACCACAACGATTACAGAAGAATGTTTGAATCGAATGATCTCAATTTATAATAAAGAAACCAACTCATTTGTATGATTAATTCTATAGCTATGCAACAAAAATGTATGAGGCTCTCGTCTCCTCTTCCTATCTCACTCAATGCAAGAAGGGAAGGGTCCCAAATAATTATAGAAAAATTACTCGTATCAAAATACAATCACATACACAATTCGGTAGTTTTCGACTGATTAAGTGTGAACATCTTTAAAAAAAACTGTAGTGGCTCCTTCTTTTGTTCCAATTTTTACTATGATCGGGGGAGTCTTTTTCCGTATCCAAACACCCTTCCATGCCAAATTTAGTTCCATTTGCTCAATTATTTCACCAGTTCTGCAAAAAATTGTATGGGAGCCCCCTCTCCCTTTATGTTTTTCTAGTAAAAGGTGGGATATCTAATCCAAATACCCTCGCATGCCAAATTTGATCCCCCTTGCTTGATCAATTATCAAGAATTAAAAAAAAATGTATGGGCCCCTCCCTCTTCCTATGCTCCCAATGCAAATCGGGAGAAGTTTGAAATAATCAAAGAACCTTTTCCCATGGCCAAATATCCTCCCAAGCCAATTTGATTCCATTTGCTCGAATAGGTATTGAATTTTACTATAAAAATTGTATGAAAGCCCCCACTCCCCTTTTCAATCTCTCCACTGGAAAAGAAAGGGGTCTCAAAAAATTATTTAAACATTTCTCGTATCCAAATATCCTCACATGCCAAATCTTGTTCCATATGCTTGACTAATTCTCGAGTTATGTTAAAAATTGTAAAAGAGCCTCCCTCTTACTTTTAACCCTCTGGAAAAAAGGGTATCAAACATTTATAAAAATATTTCTTGAAGGAAAATCCCTACCATGCCGATTTTGGTACCATTTGCTTGAATGGTTCTCAAGTTATGCAAACATTTCTTTCTTGCTTTGGAGACCCCTCCCCCTTCCAATAAGAAGGCGGGGTCTTCAACTGTGAAAGGAACCTTCCCCGGTCTTAAAAGCACCCACCTGCTAAGTTTCAAGAAAATCGGTTCAGCATTTTCCGAGTCTATAGGGAACAGAAAGACAGACAGAAATCCATTTTCCAAAGGGGTATAAGTGACAAAATGGTCGATTTTGAGTAAATGAAGTAATTCAAACTTTATTGGCTGATTTTTTTCCAGATTTTTAGAATTTTATTTACATACATTCACATTCAAAAGAAAAAAACAAATTTTCAAAAAATGTATGGAAAATGGCCAAACACAACAACTTTAAAGCTTGTTTTCTCGAAATAAGCTTTTATGCGTTTATAAGGCTATGATCATTTAGTATCCGGGCAGTTACAAACGTGTGTATTTAAAAAACTATTCATTTGATCGAAAAACTTTCTATAGAAGAAATGAAGGTGTTAATAAGACATTTAATGTAAAAATATAAATAAAAATATTTATCAATGATTTTAAGAAATACTCTAACTTTTTCATAAAATCTCTTTTTTATCTTTGCACACTTTTTTCAGTAATGTATTGATTTATTTTTTTTACCACAGAAGCAAAACCTTTGCAAATCATGATATTTTACACAAACTCACAAGGAAAAAGCAATTGGAATCTGGTTGGAACCTTTTCATGAGTAGGCATCTCGAAAAATTTGAATCCTCAAATCCGGTTTTAACATACATTTTTTTTGTCCATCAGAACACATCTGTCATATTGCCGGATGCACAGATTGCGATCTTTGGAAATGATAATTATTAGTTATTTACTTGGTGTCTACTAGTCAGGCAACACTTTTTGCCTGCCGGAAATGTTTTTTTTGAATTATTTAAGAAGTCTGCATTAAGTTATCCCCAATTACCATAGACTTTGAACCATAGTTGAGATCAAGGGTTCCACTAAGATGATTGGTTTGAACTTCGTGAGCATCCTAGAGTGGCTTCTTATACTTCCAAACCATTTGGTCCGAAAAAAAATCAGAAAAAATCGACAGTTCATGAGCTTTCAAGTCAACAATGAAGAATTGTCGTGGCGCAAAATGCGTAAAAAGAGAAAATTTGTGCAAAATTAGTTTTACCTTGTCTTTTAGCATCGTAAATATCTCAAACACACGTTAACTTAAAAATCTATCAAAAAAAGGCATGATAGTCCTTTTCATAACCAACACACCGCTACTAAAGTTTTACATATCTGAGCTCTCTTAACGTAGCTATTACCGAAATAAAGTGCCCGGATACTAAATGATCATAGCCTTACCCCTTTGGCTCCAAAGGCCTCAAATATCTATAAATTTTTACCAACTTGGTCATTTTATCTCTTATTGATTGAGCCAGCACTGATAATGTAATTATATATGCAGAAAAATATAGGTATGAGGCCCTTGTAACCAAAGGGATAAAAATGCATAGAAGTTGAAAAAATTGATTTTTCTTTCGAACGTATGTCAATTAAGTTCTAATAATCTGAAAAAGATCACTTAATTGAGTATAAAAAATGAAAAACCATTTGACATTGTTAACTCAAAAAAGATCATTTTTGCACTTACATCCCTTTAGCTCAGAGGGCATCATATAGCAACAACGATGCAAATATGCGTTAATTTAGCCATAATTCTGGTTGTCTGGTTCTGATCTGTAAATAAAATAAATTGAATCACTTAAACGCTGAATGTCTGAAACAATAAAACTGCATGGTTTTAGTGTTGCCTTATCAACCAACTCAACTTTTTATTCTGCTAACGCAATCCGTTGATTCCATTCTGAGCATTAGTTACAATTGGTTCAAGGTCGAAATTGTAATAATTGTAGTGATAATGGACGAAGAAACCCACGCAAAGGCAGACAGCTTTCAGGACAAGAGTTTTATACAGCAACCGGATGGAGAAATGTGGCTGACATTTTCAAGCATATTAACCCTCTAATTCATGACTTTTTTAAATGAGTATAGAAATTATTGATTTAGTGAAATAATAATATTTTGATTCGATTAACAGAACTGTACAGGGTTAAAGACTGTATTGTGAGTATTATAAAAGCTATGGCCCATAAAAGTAGAATAATAATTTTTGAAATTCTTACGATTTTAGAAATTACTTCCAAACCTTGTTAAATGGGTGAAGGAAGGTGTTTATGATTGATTGAGGTTAAAAAATTTGTTAGAATTTGCAAATCTGAAGAAATAACAACAATTTTCTGAAAACTACTTTAAAAAAATAAACAAATTTGATTTTTTGAAGTTATTCCGCATAATTTGTTCAATATCTCACACATACATTTAAATATCGTAATAAAAATACTAGTATCCACGCGTTTCCGAGATATTTGGATTTTTATTAGTGTTGTTTTAAAACAACACTATGCATTAAATGATTAATCCATCAAAGTTTGTCAAGAACTATCTCGTTTGGGAAGCTATCTGTACCTGAAGTTTGTAAAGCGACATTTTCATATCGACCGTCAACCAGGAAATATACGTAAAAGAGTGTCTTCAAAAGCGTTTGCTGTCTTTCCTGAAGAAGCATGACTACTGTTTTGGCCAGATTTGGCATCCTTCCATTATGAAAAAAGGCCATGGAATGGTATGCCGCTAACAACATTCAGGTTGTGCCCAAGGATAAGAGCCTTCCTAACACACCGGAACTTCACCCAATCGAAAAATATTGGACGATAGTTAAGCAAAAGATCGTAAGAAGATCCAAAAAATCTGTAAGCAGCGAGTAGCAGTTCAAAGCAAACTGGCGTTCTGCGCTGAAGGAAGTGGATAAGGTGACTGTACTAAAGGGTGATACGGTCAAAATTTGGTCAAGGGAAAACGTGTGTAAATCGGTGAAATCGATTATTTAAAAAATCAAATTAAATTTCATTTTCAAGTTTAATTAGTATAAAATTCAGGAAAAATATTCAGTTAGGCTTCCGCTTTTCCAAATCCGAATTGCCGGGCCTTACGATTAACCCCTGCCATCAGATTTTGTACAGCCACCTTTTCCACCTTCTTCGCCGCAGAAAGTTAATTTGCCTTGAACTGCTGCTCGTCCTTAGCAGTTTTTTTTTAATCTTCTTTAGGTTCCGCTTGACAATAGTCCAGTATTTCTCAATTGGGCGGAGCTCTGGCGTGTTGGGAGGGTTCTTGTCCTTGGGAACCACCTGCACGTTGTTGGCGGCGTACTACTCCATGGCCTTTAAACCGTAATAGCAAGATGCCAAATCCGGCTAAAACAGTTCGGAACAACCGTGTTTCTTCAGAAAAGGCAGCACACGTTTATTCAAACACTCTTCACGTAAATTTCTTGGTTGACAGTCCCGGAAGGTATAAAAATGCGGCTTTTCAAGCCACAGGTACAGATGGCTTTCCAAACCAGATATTTCTTCGCGAACTTTGACAGTTCCATGTGCTTGAAAATATCTGCTACCTTTTCCCTTCCTTTTGCCTTATAAAACTCCTGTCCCGGAAGCTGCTTGTAGTCGGCTTTGACGTAGGTTTCGTCGTCCATTACCATTGGTGTTATAGAGTAACGTTCTCTGGCCAAAACATTAAAACGAAGAAGAAGAAGAAGAAGAAGTCCATTACCACGCAGTCATACTTCGTCAGCATCGTCGTGTACAGCCTCCGGGATCGCGCTGTGGCCGTCGTATTTTGTTTATCATCGCGATTTGGAGTCACTACCTTCTTGTTAGTCGATAGTCCAGCTCGTGTTTTGACTCGATGCACGGTTGTAGCCGATACACCCAGCTTATTTGCGGCATCTCGGAGAGAGAGGTTAGGGTTTCGCTTGAAACTACCGGCAACTCTCTTTGTCGTCGGGCTTCCGGTTTTCGATTCCATCCCGATTCAGACTTCCTGGTTGTCGACAAACGTTCCCCAAACACTTTAATAACATTTGTAACGGTTGATTTGGCAACTTTTAGCGATTTTGCCAGCTTTGCGTGCGAGTAGCTCGGATTTTCATGATGTGCGAGCAAAATTTTGATACGCTGCTCTTCTTCCTTGGACGGCATTTTGACAACTGAAGAGTGAATTCCTAAATCAAAATAGGAGCAACATTCTACACACACACACACCTTCAAAATGAGGGGTGTTCAGGTTTTTTAAATGCAAAATTGAAAGAAATACGTCAAGTTGATATTGACCAAATTTTGACCATATCACCCTTTAATAACGACGATATCGCTAAAACGGTGAAAAGCTTATATGGACGACCCCTTTGGCTGATCCCTGATCTAAAATTTGAAACCTGGCATCAATTTTCCATCCCCTAAAAACCCAATGAACAAATTTTCATCTCAATCCCATGTTTGATAACGTTAATATCGCAAAAACACTGAACTGTTAATATGGACACCCCCTTTTGCTGACCCCTTATACAAAATTTGACACTTGGAAATGATTGATCATTCCTGAAAACTTTCATGTGCCAATTTCCATCTCATTCCAATGTATAATTATGTCAATATACATAACTAAAACAGTATTTGTTTAGTATGGACGACCTCTTTTGCCTTCCCCTTACACAAAATTTGATACCTGGAAGCGGTTGCTTGTCCCTTCAAATACTCATGTGCAAATTTGCATCACAATCCGACGAAAAATAACGTCAATATTGCGAAAACAATATTTGTCTTGTATGGACGACCCCCTTCAGAAGGGGTTATCCGAAAATCTGAAAACATTTTTCATCATTCCTGGTCCTAATGAGCATCCATGCCAAATTTCAGCTCTCTAGCTTTTAAGGCGGCTGAGTCTATAGAGGACATACAAACAAACAATCAAACAAACCCACAGAAATTTCTTTTTATAGATATACTAGCAGACCCGGTAAACTTCGTCTTACCGTCTTGGCGTCCATTTTCCATTGATTCTTTGCTGTTTAACTTTTTAAACACATCAAATTTTACGTTGTATATCATCTTGCTTTCGTGACATTTCCTAGTTTTAGTTACATTTCCCTCCTATCCGTTTACTAATTGTCCCGTTTAATACTATCGGAATCAAACCTAAGAATTTTAACTTAATTCTACGGGTCTTAACTTAAATAATCAAAAAATAACCTTCAATAAATCTTACATGTATCATACATGAATAATTTTTTATTTACTTTTCTTTAATTCGGAAGTTTTGAATATTGCCGAATGGTATCAGGTATCCGCTTCCCGTTGAAAATTCTTTTTTTTTTTCAGCACTCAACGTAACCATCAAACTGGGCTAGCCTCGTGCAAAAAAAATCCACTTTTTGTACCTTGTTGATAATATCTTTGTTTTATTTAATGAATACCATTTAGTTGATTTATTTACTCTAGTTTGGTCGAGTTTACTTTGAGGTTCTTTAAGTTTTAAATCGGAATCAAAAGTTTCTCATCAATTGTAAATTTATTGCATATGAAACTTTATGGAAATAGAATTTTGAGTATCGGGACTATTTTTGAAATATTCACCCAATATTCTACCTAATGTAGCACTTTCAGCTCCTGATTAGCTTGGGTGGTATGTTAGTTAGAACTGAAGAAATAAAAAAACATAAGAGAAGATTTTTCAAATAATGATTTTCAAGATGCTTTTTTTTCACCATCCTCGCCCTTCGAAGAAGTTAGAATTAATATCCATATTTTCACCAAAATCATGGCCACTAAAAGGTTTGATGTTTTTAAACATTTATTCAAGGAAAAATTGATATTAATTTCCTTTGAACTTTAACCCAATTTATCAAGCAAGGAAAAACATATGTTTAGATTTTTTATCATTGAACCAAATATTTTTTTTTCTTTTTTATTATAAAGGACATATGTACCAATTTAAGCCATTGTTTATTGAGATTCTATCTGAAGCATTGGGGTGTTCTGAGTTCAAAATTACCTGAGTAGTGTTGGAGGTTATCTGTGATTAAATTTAAGATTATGTGATATTTTCAGTATTCAATAACATTATAAGAAGATTAAAAAAAAAGATCGAAATGAATAAATTTGTTACGGCTACGATGATTTCATGAGTTCATTCTATTTTCTGGAAATTTTCATGTAAACAAGCATAAAAACCTTAAAAAAATTAATGTGTCTTTTTTTATTGTAATTGTACTTTTTAATAAAGAAACACCGGGGCAAGTGCAAACGGATACCATCATGTGAAATGACGGGAGTGAATATTATTTTCACAACATTCAGGTCATAATAAAAACTTATCTAAACAATTTTATTCTACTATAAAAAAAAAGCTTCTGGAATATCAATCACAAAAATACACTTGCGCCTTAAAGTAAAATGTCCATCTGAGCACCGCTATAATTTATCTGTTGTTATCTCAAGAATGATTTAGCGGTAAAAGCTGTAATTATAAATGTAGAATAAATAAAAACTCCCTTTCGTTTTAATTGTTAGCCAAATAAGACGTGCTATTTTCCTCTGAAAATGGTTGACCTAACTTTTCATCAAAAAAGCGGACCGAAATTCTCTTCTATGTAGCCAACATATTTTAAACAAAAACATGTAAGCGAGCAGTGAACCTGTAAACAGTTATTCGGTGAATGATTCAAAAAAAAATTATTTTATTTAGTCAGCTAGTTTAAAGGACAGTTCATGTGTCTGTCCATTTTCATTGGATTTTGTTGTTGTATTAACAATTTAAAGGCGTTTGATTCATCTCCAGTTAAGTTCCTTTGAAACATGTTCAAAAAATGTTTTCGATCTGTTTCTGTCGAAAACATCTTATTCATTTTTCTGTTATCGATATAAATCAAAACTTGCCTTTAGGCGTATTGGATTATACAATTGTATGTAAAGCTTCCCACTTTCTTTTTTCAAACAACCGTTAAAAGGTCGTACCATTATTTCATATGCATCAGTTCTAAATTCAAAATGTTTCAGACAATAATTGCTGCTTAAATAAACACAAAATCAAAATAGTTTTAATTTTTAAAATCGTTTATATGGTTTTGATTCGATCGGCAATATATGAATTTTGGTCATATCTAGGCGTCATTCATTACCATGTGCTGTACAAATGAGCTAGGAATCAAGAAAAAAAAACATCTAGGCTTCATATCGCCAACACGTGCATTGAAAGTATGCTTGGTTGGAATAGGCGCCCAAATATTCCCACTAATCAGTATGCTATGCCCTGGTTACTATCCTCTAGCGACGTTTGTTCACGACGCTTCGACCTTGGAAACGAAAAACAAACCGCCCGGCGCCCAAAAGAAAGAAAATCTCGAAAAAATTGAAGGCCATGACTTTAATTTGAATCAATTTATTACAAATTTAACGATTACAGACAATTGATGCGACTTTGTGTTGTTTTTATTCGATATAAACCGATTCGCATGCCCACAGAATATTCTAAAAATAATTCCATTTGAATCGGTTAGGTAATTTTGGAGGAGTAGTACTACAAACACCGTTACAAGAGAATTTTATATAATAGATATAAATAATTTTGAACACAAAATATATTGTAGCTCTGGTCAATTTTTTGTTAGATTTTTCGAATAAAGTGAATAAATCCGGCCAGCTTTCAACAAAATCTGGGAAACCGGGCCGGACCAGACCTTTCCCAAATTTTGTATCAAATATTCGGGCAAGTTTGGGTAAAATCGGGCAAAATTATGAACCCTTCGTTAGGTTCTTCATACAACACACAAGTTGAAAGTTGCCCTTCTAAACCAGCTCAGCTCAAAATCTACCGGCAATCGCCTGCAAATTGAATCATAAATGACACGATGAGTTGACATTTAACATTCCCGTCCGATTCACCTCAGCTTAGTGTATGGAGTTGATGTGATCGCTAAGATTGAGAGGTGGTTACTGTTTATTTTTCCAAACACAACTTGAATACCGTTTTTTGTTGTAAGGTCTTCGATTTGATTGATTTATCACGACCGTGTTATTTCCAGTTTGCCCAGAAGAAGGTACCTATGGATGATGATTTTTAAGTTACAGGTGAGGCGCTAAAGGTCATTCGGATCGATGATTTACATGGATGACTCCAGTAGACCTTTATTCGAAGAAAAAAGCTTGTCCTAGCATTTCGAAAAGAATTGACCGTTTTAATACTCTTCTTTGAATTCATCTTTCAGATCGCCATTAACTTTTTTTTGTATATGTTAAAATATTGAGTATCTATTTTCAAATTCATATATGGCTCTTTATTTTGATTTCTTGTATGTCTATCGAACTCAGCGACCCATGGAAGGAAACTTTATCTCACAACAAAAGTTTACAAGCCTGTTTGCCACAAAAAAAAACCGTCGAAAATTTCCGTCGTCGACTGGTCTACTTGCACTTTTTTCTCGGAAAAGCGAATTCCGGCAGCATCATCTGCATCGAAAGCTAGCCAGCCGTCCGTCCGTCAGTTGGGAATGACTTTCACTTGCGTTCGCTTTCCTCGGGGTTGGTCATTTTCCATTGATGTCCTCCTCGCCAGAAAGGAAGAGGAAATTCACGGCTGCCTGAATTTTCCGACATGCAGAGATGCTCCCGAACTTCCAAATTCAACTTCGAAGGGTTGGCTTGGCTTGTCGTATGTACGCGAAGATTTATGGCTGTGAAGAATAAATTAACGTCGGAAAAACGGCAGCATAAATTTTTGGGTCCGGCATGTTTCGGGGATGGATGTAAACTAAAAAAGCATTATGCTGAAAAAAAATCTTTTGAAATTATCCACCCATGATAATTTGAATCTTAAGATAACTTTAAGTTTTCTTTATGAAATTATTTCAACGGCTGTCAAAGCGCAAGTAACATTGCTTTCGTGTGACATTTTTCCAGGTTTAAATTTTTACGACTTTTGCGCTAAATTCATTCCAAAACAAGGCATTTAAAAGCGACTTAAGAACTTGTTGTTCCCCATGAACTTAAGATCGAAAGAATAGATTGAACTATCTCATAAAACTATTTTTTTCTCTCTTCTCTACCCTTAATAAATTTGGCGATCCCAAAGCGTTAGTAATAGGTTGATGTGTGAATGGCTATCATCAACCAAAGCCTCTTCTAGCCTATAATATAGTTAGTAAATTGTCTGTCACGTTTGCAGTTTTATGGCCCAACCGCGTGAGGACGTCAGCAAAGTCTTCTGGGTTCCATAGACCACCTGCTGAGATACATACGTAGGGAGTGGTTAGATAGTTAGGACCGGTTATGGGAGAGGGGGGGCTTATTCCCCTTCTACTACAGTTTCAGACTACGATGATGAACTATGTTAACGACCGTTTGTTTCTTCGGGCACGAAATATAGTTTCCGGCATTTAATTCTTCTACTGTTAAGAAGGATTTAAGCTGGAAAGAAAACGTGGCAAAAATATATACTATTTAAAGACTGGCATTGTTTAAGAAACATTTGAAAACTTGCTTAAGTGGTTATAATCCA
Organism: Uranotaenia lowii; assembly: GCF_029784155.1. Classification (NCBI taxonomy): domain Eukaryota; kingdom Metazoa; phylum Arthropoda; class Insecta; order Diptera; family Culicidae; genus Uranotaenia; species Uranotaenia lowii. The sequence goes on from NC_073692.1 coordinate 363,422,024, forward strand.
CTATAAAAATTTAATTATATTCGTTAATAACGTAATTAATCGTTAATAACGCAATGTAACGTAATTTGAACAAAATTATGTAAGGCCTTTTGCGTTTGAATTCAAGTTTAATCTACATACATAATCAAGGTTGCCGAAATCACAGAAAAATCTGTAATTTCACAGAATTTTGGGCAAATTTTCATCACAGAATCTGTGTCACAGAACACAGAATTTTTAAAAATGGATTTCCACAATTATGATTTTTTAGCCAATATAAAACTTAGATTATTTTTACTTTGAATTGAAATAGTATGATAAGATATGTATTTTAATTTATTTTGCAAAACTTAAATATAAAAAAAGACCCAACTTATCATGAATTTTCTATGAAATTAAAGAAAAAAGCATCACAAAAAACCATCACAAAATTTTTGGGTGAAATCACAGAAATTCAGAATTTTTTTCTCAAAATTGTCATACGTTTCATATACATTATAGCATCATCGCATAACACTCGAAAAAACAACATTTATCTACCAAAGTGGAGGCAATCTACACACATATTTTCAACTTCTGGCTTATGCGATAAAAATTATACAAATTATTATATTACGATATTCAACACCTTATTTGCGTATCATGAAAGTATGCGAGAGAGCGCAAGTTTTGCTCTCAATGCATGCAAACCGTTGCCGGTTATATTTGCTGCTTCTCTCATTGGACTTTTTTTTCCAAATGAAAAATCTTATTTCTAGCAATCTAGTTGCACTGATAATCACAGAGAGAACAACAAGATTGTTTTCTCATTTGAATCCCACTCGGGAGAACAAATTCTCAAACATGGCGGATTTTTTATCATATCAGATTTATACCGACTTTAAGTAACCATATTTACGATCGTTTACTTACTTGGTAAGAATTGCGATTCACATTAACATTGTTCACGATTTGAGCTATCATTTCAAATGCGATTTTATGTTTGCTGGGACCTTACCCAACATGATAATCGTTGGTTCTGGATAAGAATAAACCCATGCAAAAAATGATACATTGTTGAAGCCTTTTTGAAGAATGTTATTCTGTCCACTTGATCCATGATCAAAAATTTTCAGTTACAGATTTTGAAAATAAATCAAATTAATGGCTTCAAATGCTGTCATACTTTGAGTAAAGGGTGATACGGTCAAAATTTGGTCAATATCAACTTGACGTATTTCTTTCAATTTTGCATTTAAAAAACCTGAACACCCCTCATTTTGAAGGTGTGTGTGTGTGTGTAGAATGTTGCTCCTATTTTGATTTTGGAATTCACTCTTCAGTTGTCAAAATGCCGTCCAAGGAAGAAGAGTAGCGTATCAAAATTTTGCTCGCGCATCGCGAAAATTCGAACTACTCGCTCGCAAAGCTGGCAAAATCGATAAAAGTTGCCAAATCAACCGTAACAAATGTTATTAAAGTGTTTGGGGAACGTTTGTCGACAGCCAGGAAGTCTGAATCGGGATGGAATCGAAAACCGGAAGCCCGACGACAAAGAGAGTTGCCGGTAGTTTCAAGCGAAACCCTAACCTCTCTCTCCGAGATGCCGCTAATAAGCTGGGTGTATCGTCTACAACCGTGCATCGAGTCAAAAAACGAGCTGGACTATCGACTAACAAGAAGGTAGTGACTCCAAAACGCGATGATAAACAAAATACGATGGCCACAGCGCGATCCCGGAGGCTGTACACGACGATGCCGACGAAGTTTGACTGCGTGGTAATGGACGACGAAACCTACGTCAAAGCCGACTACAAGCAGCATCCGGGACAGGAGTTTTATACGGCAAAAGGAAGGAGGAAGGGTAGCAGATATTTTCGATCACATGAAACTGTCAAAGTTCGCGAAGAAATATCTGGGTTGGCAAGCCATCTGTACCTGTGGCTTGAAAAGCAGCATTTTCATTGCTTCCGGGACTGTCAACCAAGAAATTTACGTGAAAGAGTGTTTGAATAAACGTCTGCTGCCTTTCCTGAAGAAACACGGTTGTTCCGTACTGTTTTTGCCGGATTTGGCATCTTGCCATTGCGATAAAAAGGCCATGGAGTGGTACGCCGCCAACAAACGTGCAGGTGGTTCCCAATGACAAGAACCCTCCCAACACGCCACAGCTCCGCCCAATTGAGAAATACTGGGCTATTGTCAAGCGGAACCTAAAGAAGACCAAAAAAACTGCTAAGGACGAGCAGCAGTTCAAGGCAAACTGGCTTTCTGTGGCGAAGAAGGTGGAAAAGGTGGCTGTACAAAATCTGATGGCAGGGGTTAAGAGTAAGGCCCGGCAATTCGGATTTGGAAAAGCGGAAGCCTAACTGAATATTTTTCCTGAATTTTATACTAATTAAACTTGAAAAAGAAATTTTATTTGATTTTTTAAATAAACGATTTTACCGATTTACACGCGTTTTCCCTTGACCAAATTTTGACTGTATCACACTTTATTACTTGCAACTTGCAACTAGTTATGTGCTACCGATGATAATAAAGTTTTATCATAAGTCGTAAGAGTGTCATGGTGCCGACAGGTTCGGCAAGTTTAGACGATGTGGAATTTCTGGTCATACTTCGGCAGGTATGCACAGATGTAGGTGCAAACGAACGCACAGAAGGCACTTGCAAAACAATCGCGGTGTCAGCGTAGTTGAGTGTAGTCGTCGTTTACACTGCCGGTAGTGTCATCTGTGTAGCGTCGAAGCTGGACAAGGGTGTTCTAGCTCTAAAAAATGGGCATATGGTAGCTATTCGTAGTCATGACGAAAATATGTAGAATAATCTTACCGTCGAGGGACTCTTTTTTCTAGGTAGTAGATTCCTTTGAAATGTCGCGAGCGATACGACAGAAAAGCGTTTCCCGGATATCGAGGAACTGAGAATACCTTTAGAGTAGCTTGACTTTTGGTGCCAAATTGAGCGATGAGCACGTGCATACACGTGATAGTATAGATATGCGGATTTTGAGTCATCCCGAGAACAAGTACGGCCTTGAGTCGTTGAGAGAAGATTACGAGCAGAGCTGTGGGGATAAGACTTGACCTTCTCCGCAGCGTACCTTGCAGGAAAAGGTATTCTCACGGTTAGAGAGGCTTGAAGAAAGCTCCACTTTCGGGGATCAACCCAGAGTTTTTGCAATAATAGGTAGGATTTTCAGTCGTATGATGGAAGATCAGTCCTTGACTAAACAAGAGGAGGGGTATACGTGTTTACCTCGAGTCGTTACGAGGAGCACTCAGATCTCGAGTCGTTAGAGGGAAGATCGAACCTTGGGTCGTGCAGAAGAGAGGAATGTGTACGCCAACCTCGAGCCAACGCGAAGATAGGTCGGATTTCAAGTCGTAGGAGTAGGGTCCAGGCCTCGGGTTGTTTAGAGGAGAGGTTTGTGTGGGAACCTCGACTCACTGCAAGGAGATGTTGGTTCTCGAGTCGTTAGAGGAGAGTTCAGGCTTTGAGTCGTAATGATAAGAGGTATTTCTGTAAATGGACTTTTCTAGAAGTGGAAGGCACTAGCGCGAGTAGACCTCCCACTTTAAAAGAATAGTGTGTTAAATAGATCGAAGGAACTATGTCTGCGGCCCCAGGTGGAGTTTTGGGAGTAGGAGGTATACACGGAGTATATCATGAGTCTTCTCTTTGTAGCATAGCTTAGCTCAGCTTGTTTTATATCATGAGTCTTCTCATGAGACTGCTCTCGATCTGGCACATGACGAGCAGAAAAAGCCGCGGGCCAAAAATCCTAGGGTTACCAGCCAAAGGGATACAAGAAAACCGGATAACGATCGGCGTAGACTGACCCCATCGACGGGGGACTATTTAATAGTGTGCACCCGATCCAACGATTTGAAGCTACAAAGATAAGACAACATCTTCTGCGTTGCGGATGCCGTGGGTACGCCGCATTCGCGCGTAGGATGGGAGTATACGAGTAGTGCGGTTTTCAACGATCGAAGCTGCGGGGAGAAGACTATACTTTCTTGGCAATGGAAATCATTGGAAAAGGGTTATTCCACGATCCGTGAATACCCACGGGTAGAGTGACTCTCGACGCCGGGTGAGCCATTCAAGTCGGTATATGATGACGTCTTACTCGGGAGTCATCCGAGTAGTTGCGTTAAGTCGAGTCGAGTTGCGTCAGGCTTCGAGTTTTCAGGAGGAGAGGTTTGTGTGGCCAACCCCGAATTTTTATGATAAGAGGTCGGATCTTGAGTCGCAAGAGGAGAGATCGAGCCTTGAGTCGTGCAGAGGTGTGTATACGTAAACCATGAGTCGATGCGAGGAGGGTCGTATCTCGAGTTATTACGAGGACGTGTCGGTTCTGAAGACGTGCTGAAGCTGAAAGTGGTCTCGTCTAAGATCTCCGTAATTTCATTCTGTTGCGCTCCACCTCTAGGGCAGATCTCAAGGCTGCTCCTCCGTATCGTATTTTCGATAGTGCCCCGCTCGCAAGGAGACGTCTCTTGCTGTTCTTTAGGCAATCGAAGTCAGGGAAGAGTGTATTAATTCTAAAATATGGGCATATCGTTACCTAAACATAGTCTTGTAGAACCGGTGAAGAATGATCTCGTCTCTTCCTTTTGCGGAGGATACGTCTCGCGTGCGTTATCGTGAACCCCGGATGTGTCCTACAAGAGGCTTTTCCCACAAGTGAAACTGCGGGGATAACATATGACCTTCCTCGGATATCGTAGGAAAAAGGGTATTTTGCGGTACGAGGAATACCTCCAGAGTATGAGTCTTATGAGTGATATGCGACACTTAATCGATGCACGACGGGTTTAGATGCTCTTGTGACCTCGAGTCATCCCGAGGAGAAATAGGACCTTGAGTGGCTACAAGAAGAAACCAAAGGTCGGAAGCCCCAGGTGGACTTTTCGAGCTGAGTATGGAGTGTACCCCGCTGTACCATGAGGGGTGTCTATGTATCCATGAACCCAGAGTAGCAAACTGGAGACGAAGTTGATCGCCGATCTGTTAAATGAATCAACCACCGAACAACTTATTAAAAACCACATTAATCCATTTTTTTTATTTGATTCAGTTAGATCGTTCGTCTTATAGGATGTCCTATTATGTCTAAACACGATTTTGATACAACCCTACCCATTTCGGATGACGTTTAAACAGTTAATTTCTGCTGGGTTTTGTTGTTTACAGTTTAACTGTAAACGTGTGTCGTGAGCTCCAGTTTTCATAGTTTTCATAAAAATGGGAAGCGTATCCCAAGAAAAGCGCAAGAATATCTTGAACAAATGGTGTACTATCCTCAACATTTCACTTAGCGAAAATGGAAGAAGTAAACAATGAAGTGGTCCGCAATTCGATTCGGAAGTATGGTGAGGAAAGTAGCTTTGTGGACAAACAAAAATCATGGCGGAAACCGGATCCTGTGGACAAAACTTTGGACCGAAAAGTCATTCGTGCTCACGCCAGTAAGAAGACTGCCTCATTTCGGGATGTGGCAACAGACACGATGTCTTGGTTCAAATCCAGCAAAGTACAGATCGTAACTTTTTGGGCCCTTACCAAATCGTATTTGAGAAAACATGTGAAGCCTGCAGATTCTATCGAAAACTTCATAAAAGACTGGAAGAAAGTGTCCAAAATCATCGAAAATCAGTCTTTGCTGAAGCTTATGAGCAGTCTTCGATCAATAATTCGATCACTGGCCTACAATTGTCTGGAATGTAATGTTTTATCTATTTATTGAATAGGATTTGCTCCAGAATTGTGTTTAAACTGTTCATTTGAAATCGTGCTTAGACTTAGTGGGACACCCTATTGAAATTATTTTATACTTCAATTACTCAACGAATGAAAGTTGATTTTAAAATACTTTTAGAAAAACTTACGAAAACAAATAGACTTTTGACTACAAACAAAAACGAAAACTGTAAAATATTGTTCCCATGACAGAGCAAAAGTTGGTATTGTACTGTATAATTTTCGCCCATCACGACAAACGACTATCTCGTGTCTAAACGATGGGAAGTTTTTGAAAGTGTACATATAAATAAACAGAACAACAACACCGCAAAATAAAACAACACAACAACACAAACGACAACGGCAAACTATTTACAAGTATTTAGTGTGTGCGGTTTGTTTGGGAAGAGTGAGTAAGGTGTGATAAAGGTCGGATCGGAATGGGTGGTGCATGTTTGTGTTCCGTTCCGTATGCAGTTTTCCTTCATGGAGCTGATAATTGGCTGAGTATGTGTTTTTGTGAGGCAGAAAAAACAGTATACACATCATTTACGGTAATTATAGGTTACGCCATCACCACCCATGCTTCGGTAGCCAAGGTGCGATTAATTATGAAGTTAAAGTAATGTAACTTCAATTACAAGGGGTATACTTTTCGGCAAGTGCCGTACTCGTTGCCCTTTTAACCCTCATGCTTTTGATAGAAACTTTCCAAAGCTTCAATATTGATCCTCGAGGGAAGTGTGGAAGCTCTAGGTTCCGTTTTGCTGGTGTAAACAAGATGATGGGTCGTAAAATATAAATCACTCTCGTCGACCGACCATTCAGTTCAGGATTTTAATCTAGCTCACAGAGCGTAATTAGGTCACTGTACTCTCGGTCCGAGTCACGCGAGAATATGAGGGTCGGTACGTGTAGTGCACTTTCGCGTTTACAGATATGTGAAGGTATGGTTACAACAGCGCTACAATGTAACATGTAACAAGCGGACAAAAATAGTTACATGTGAGTATATTGTAGTATAGTGCTCAAAATTTGTTTGTCATAGTTTCATTGTAAGTGTTTTTGTATTTTTTTTTCAGTTTCCAGTTTTTTTAACGGTCGCCATAGAAGGAGAAATCTGAAATTACGATTTTGGATTTTTACTAAACGTGTGTGTCTTTTTTGATAGGTTAAAAATGATTTTTTATATACGGACTTCATGATTCAAATCGATTATGCAGTTCCACAAAAACCAAAAACAAAGTTTATGTAGTTTTTTAAGATTTGCTAAAACTGTAACTTTCCCCGATATATTTCTTTCAATTCTAAAGTCAAACCGAAAACTTGAAAAACCTCAACAAACGTCGTCGTTGTACCGAACCTACCCCACGCGAAAGTAAGTTAATATTTAATAAGAACACTCACTACTGGCTGAGCTACTGTTTGAGTTTGAATTGTGACTGGGTGAAATGCAAAAACGTTGCACTTTTTGGGGCCACTTGAGGTCGACCTGAGAACGACACCAGGCAAGACAGGCTGGTCGTCCTCGAACCGGGGCTTAACCCCCTTTTTCCTTCTCTAGAAGTTTGGTCCGATTCTTCAGGTGCCACCAGCAACCTTAAGGTACACCGTTGTTGAGTTTCTGGTGCAGGAAGAAATCAGATTGTAGATTGTACCTTCTAGTATTTAGTTTGAGTCTCTTTATACCGTCGAGAGTTGTACTTGCTTGATACTTTTTGCTTTGTTCCGTCAAACAGGATACGAAAGCTGTTGAACTTTGCAGTAGGGAGCTGTTGACGTTTGACATGGGCTTGAGGAGCCGGTCTGAAGTTTTACTATTGACATAAGGAATTCTAAATTGTCGGTTCACTGCGGCTTTGTGGTTTTATTTGTTGAGATTTTTTCCGCTTGATTTTGTACGTGAAACGGCAGGGACAACAAATTGAGGACGAAATGTGAAAAAGTGTTTTGAACTGAATTTTTCGATCATCGTAATAAGAATATGATCTTAAGTTCAGAAGAATGAAGGTAGGTAATTTTGTATGATGTCACCCTTCTTTTGCAACCAAACTGATTCCTGAATTCCAGGAAAGAATTTTTATGTTTATCATTTACCTAAACAATTTTTGATAATGAAACCAATTTTCACTGCTCAGAAAACGCCAGCTGTCTAATTTGACACGCTCCATGAGTTTTGGACACGCCCTTCATAAATTGCACCTTGATGCATTTTGCAAAAAAAAATGGGAAAAACAAATTTGACATGCAACATCATAATGGCACATTTGGGGGTTTACTATTAGGGCTGTGCAGCAACAACCAAAAACTGAAATAGTTATCCCATTAACAGGCCATTTCCCACCGACCGGAACATTTAAAAATGGAATCATATCGCTCCCTTCCGATCGTTGGAAAACTTCCGGCGACGAACGGTTTCCCTTACAGGTTACTGAAAACTCCTCAGTCATCAAATTGCACACATATGGAAGTAAGCTAAACCTAAAAATGCCGATGGTGTTAGCTTATGATTTGCACTAACAAAACACAGGCAAACTACATAAGGAGTCTAAGGTTCTTGGCTAATGACTTCCAGTCACGCGAATCGATATATGTACCGTCTGCGTCTGGAATTGTGTGGTGCGTTACCAGTTGTTAAAAATTAGCATGTAAATTTCTCGGTTCCGTTTCTGGGAATCGATATTTTCTAATATTTTTCTGGTACTAGGGGTTCTGTTTCGAAAAAAGTTTGATGTATAAAACTTAGTCAGGGGTACTTAGGAAAGTTTTATGCATCACAGTTTTCAAATAAAATAAGGCAACATTTTCCTCTTTTTTTGAAAACGTACCTCTATTAAGCCATCCACTTTTCTGAGTTTTTTCAAATACATATTTTTAAACTTCACTTTGATGACTGATAGAATATACCCTCACACTTCGTCTGATTCGTAAGTTTTATCTTGGCATTATCGATTTGCCAAAAAAAAACAGATTACATCATATATTGGGAATCATAAAAAAATCATTGAAGTTTAACTTCACCTTTAACAACGATAGTAGAACTCCGCTAATCCGAAATATAGGGTGTCCCATTTTATATGAGCACGATTTTGATACAACCCTGCTCATTCCGGATGACGTTTAACCTAGGCTTGCCATACACTTTCAGAAAAAGCCGTACATTTCACAGCAAAAGAGCGGGACGTAGCCGAAAAAAGCGGGATAATTAAGAAACTCTTAGAAAAAAGGTTACCTACTTCTATTTACACGGTTTTTTGCCATAAACACGATTCTCGCTAATTAACACGTTATTTGAGCGAAATGTTCAAGTCCTACACTTAAACAGCGGATTTAATATCGCGTAAAAACATTTATGCAATAACACATATATTTAAAATTTATTTTTAAAATTTGAAAACATCATTGTATACTTTGGACAATTGAGTCGGCGGTGAGGCAATTTAACTAAGATTCTGTCGAAAAATCAAGACCTATAATCATAAGGAAACAACTTAAATAATATTTTCTTCATACCAAAGGTATTTACATTGCATTTGTTGAACGTGCTCCAAGAACGCTTGACTGAATCAGAATCTTACTGTAGTATTGGGGTTATTCAGTATTGTCATATGTAAAATATGAAAAAAATTATGCTTAATTTGAAAAAAAGACGTATTTGAAAATTTGTATGTGTTGTGTTGCTTATATTCAGAAAAAAACGTATTCGATAGATTTTTCGTGTTGAATCAATGAATTTAAATTGAGGAAAAAGTTTGATTTTTTCCAATATTACTCAGTGAATTTTGTAAAAGTTTTCCATGAAAAAAGCAGGAACTCTTAAGGAAAAAGTGGGACGGCGGGACATTCAACAAAAAAGGGGGACATGTCCCGCTTTTGCGGGACGGATGGCAACCCTAGTTTAACATGCTGATTTTTGTTGTGGGTTGTTGTTTACAATTCAACTTAAAGCTCTGTGCATCGTGAGCTTCAGTTTTCATAATTTTCGTGAAAATTAGAAGCATTTCCCCGGTAAAGCTAAAAAATATCGTGCACAGATGTTATACTAACAATAACATTTCGTTGAGTTAGTTGGTGAGAATCGGAGCGGTTCGAAAAGCGATTCGGAAATATGGAGAGGAAAACAGCTTCACAGACAAAAAAATCTGGGAGGAAACTGGGTCCGGTGGACAAAACTTTGGGCCGTAAAGTCATTTGTGCTTACGCCACACAGGGAGGCAAGAACCACACTTTTGTGGTCAAAATTGACTGCAGGCCAGAGGATTGATTGCTGATCGATGTCTTCGACAAAGTTACTCCACTATATTTGCGCTCTCTAATGATGCATTTCGAATAATTCTCTTTTTCTCCGCAAGGTGGCGCCAAAATCTAACTTTTAATTTTTTGTACAAAGTTGTTTATTATATCTATCTATTCCTTAGATATGTTGTTTACTTGCATTGTATAAATGATAATAAAAAATAACATGAAGAAAATTCACTTATTTTCGTTTTTAGCTAGTCTTTTTTTGTCTTTATTTCAAAGGTTTTCAGCCGCAAGCTGGTTCGTCTCTATTTAACTAGTCTTTTAAATGCAGGGTGGCCAGCGAGTTTCCATTTTCAAATTCCTGGTTTTCCCTTGTGAGATTTTATGTTTTTCACGGTACCTTTTACAAGATTTATGGACCGAAAAAATAGACATTTGATGATATTTGTAAGTGCAAGTGTGTAAAAACTGAAAATTTTCATTGAATCAATTTTGTAATTAAAAAATTATTCACAATTGCAAAAATAGCGGTGAGACTTGTTAGATTTCGTACCAATTTAAAGTATTTAAATGTTGAAATGTAAAAGGGTAAGAGAATAAATCTTTGACAACAACCTTTTTCCAACTTACACAACTTTTTTTTACGGAAACATCTTTATTTGTACTATTTGAATTTTTTTGATGTCATTTTGGAATCTTGAAGCACCGCATTGTATCATTTTTAAACCACATGTGGTTGACGTTTCGGATCTCAAATTCTCTGAAATTTTTCGAAGTTCGTTCAACTAATCAGAACCGAAACTTCCACTTGTCAATAAAACAATTTTCTGAAATCTTTAAAATTATTGAGACTATTATACATTTTCCGAGACATTTAAGGATTTTTCGTGAAAATAATAAAACAATATTTGAAAGGCAAATATTTTGAAATTTTTCAACTACGGGGGAATTAATAAAGTTTAAGGTATTTCATTGAAAAACTTTATGAACACTTGAAAATCATGTTAGATTTGTAAGAATTAGACGCATGAATATAGATTTATTGTCATTATTACCTCCATAACTCTGAAAGGAATGAAAAGCCCATAATGATGTCTTAAAATGAAAGCTGCATCATCAAAAGGGCAGGAAAACGATATATTTTTCCGAATATTTAATTGCCTATTCGAACTTTGAGTTTAAATTTTGAATTCTAATTCTAAGATTTAAACTTAGAAATTTAAATGAATAATAATTGCATAAATATCATTACTATTGTTTTGTTTTGTTTTTTTGTTTGATTTTGAATATGGGTATATGATTTTCGAATGTTATTTGAACAATTATTTATGAAATGATAATACTGTGTACTGGCTACTAAATTATGGATTAAGATTAATGGTTTCTTAATTTTGGTTTTATTTCTGTTCTAAAATAAGTATGTTAAATCTAGATAATGGGGCAAATTTTAAAATCCCAATCTCAGTTATATTTTTACATATTGAAATTCAATTTTAAGTCCGATTTTAAAACTTTAAATTTCAAACTTATACTATCAGCATTTTCAGTCCAACTTCTGAATGCATGATAAAGTCTTAACACAGAGAACTTAATTCGAACTTCTTAATTCTGAGTTTAGAAACAAATCTGTGTCCAGAATCTTAATTTGAACTTTTACACTGAGCCTGAATTTTTAATCAAATTTTTCTATGCCAAAATTTGGATTCTAAATTAGCATTTTAAACAATTTTGGTTTAATTTCTAACATGTTTATGAATATTTTTTAATAAAAGTTGAAATTCAACTTCAATTAAGATTTTTTCCCGGTTTTGATGTCAAATTCCCGGTTATTTTTAATTCCTGGTTTTCCCGGTTCGCTGGCTACCCTGCAAAGTCCATAACGTACCGAAAGAGATGAATTCAACTTGCAGATTTTATCGAATACTTCGAAAAAAAAACTGGAAAACAGTGGACAAAATCATCGCAAATCAGTCTCTGCTGAAGCTTATGAGCAGTCATCGATCGAAAATTTGATCACTGGCCTACGATAGACTGGAACGTTATTTTGTATTCAACCACTGTAAAAAAAGACTTTAGAAAACTTAAAGATAGAAAAAAAAAATAAATTTGTTCCAAAATTTTGTTTATTTTATTCATTTTAAATTGTGGTTACCAGGGATGAGAATGTCATCCAAATGACAGTCGCGATCGTGACAGTCGCATAACATTTTCCAATGACATTCGAAAATGTCGCAGTGACATTGACGGTCATCCAAAAAAATGTTAAACGACAGGAAAAAATGTCATTCGATTTTGCAATGACAGTCGCTCAGAAAAATGTCATCGAATTATTCATCTCGATAACATTTTTGACTTGCGACAGTCGAAGATTCTGTTGGTCCTCTGACTGTCGGAATGACATTTTTGAATTTTCGATTCCGTGACTGTCATGGAAAAATTTAAAAAATGTCATGGTTTTGACAGTCATGACATTCATTGACCTCGGCCAATCTGGCCGGTTCCGAAACCTGGAAAATCAAAATGATCAGATTGTAACTTGCGACACATCATTAGAAAGCTCTTGGCCTGTACATGATGGGAATTGATAGAAAAAGTGGTTCGGGGCCATCTGGTCCTGGCCACGGCCAATCTGGCTGGTTCTGAAACCCGGAAAATCAAAATGATCAGATTTTAACTTGCGACACATCATTAGAAAGCTCTTAGCCTGTACATGATGGGAATTGATAGGAAAAGTGGTTCGGGGCCATCTGGTTCTGGCCACGGCCAATCTGGCCGGTTCCGAAACCCGGAAAATCAAAATGATCAGATTGTAACTTGCGACACATCATTAGAAAGCTCTTGGCCTATACATGATGAGAATTGATAGGAAAAGTGGTTCGAGGCCACCTGGTACTGGCCACGGCCAATCTGGCCGGTTCCGAAATCCGGAAAATCAAAATGATCAGATTGTAACTTGCGACACATCATTAGAAAGCTCTTGGCCTATACATGATGAGAATTGATAGGAAAAGTGGTTCGGGGCCATCTGGTCCTGGCCACGGCCAATCTGGCCGGTTCCGAAACCCGGAAAATCAAAATGATCAGATTTTAACTTGCGACACATCATTAGAAAGCTCTTGGCCTGTACATGATGGGAATTGATAGGAAAAGTGGTTCGGGGCCATCTGGTCCTGGCCACGGCCAATCTGGCCGGTTCCGAAACCCGGAAAATCAAAATGATCAGATTTTAACTTGCGACACATCATTGGAAAGCTCTTGGCCTGTACATGATGGGAATTGATAGGAAAAGTGGTTCGGGGCCATCTGGTTCTGGCCACGGCCAATCTGGCCGGTTCCGAAACCCGGAAAATCAAAATGATCAGATTTTAACTTGCGACACATCATTAGAAAGCTCTTGGCCTGTACATGATGGGAATTGATAGGAAAAGTGGTTCGGGGCCATCTGGTTCTGGCCACGGCCAATCTGGCCGGTTCCGAAATCCAGAAAATCAAAATGATCAGATTTTAACTTGCGACACATCATTGGAAAGCTCTTGGCCTGCATATGATGGGAATTGATAGGAAAAGTGGTTCGGGGCCATCTGGTCCTGGCCACGGCCAATCTGGTCGGTTCCGAAATCTGGAAAATCAAAATGATCAGATTTTAACTTGCGACACATCATTGAAAAGCTCTTGGCATGCATATGATAAGAAATGATAGGAAAAGTGGTTCGGGGCCATCTGGTCCTGGCCACGGCCAATCTGGCCGGTTCCAAAATCCGGAAAATCAAAATGATCAGATTTTAACTTGCGACACATCATTGGAAAGCTCTTGGCCTGTACATGATGGGAATTGATAGGAAAAGTGGTTCGGGGCCATTTGGTCCTGGCCACGGCCAATCTGGCTGGTTCCGAAATCCGGAAAATCAAAATGATCAGATTTTAACTTGCGACACATCATTGGAAAGCTCTTGGCCTGCATATGATGGTAATGGATAGGAAAAGTGGTTCGGGGCCATCTGGTCCTGGCCACGGCCAATCTGGCCGGTTCCGAAATCCGGAAAATCAAAATGATCAGATTTTAGCATGATAAAATACTGCGGTTCTAAAAGAGTTTTATTATGACGCGCGTTTTTACCTTTAAATAAACTCTATTTTAGATTTGTGCATTTGTTATTGGTGCATTAGTCATTTAAGAAAGTTTCTTTTGTCATATTGATTACGGATTGATAGTTTCCCGCTCTCTAATAGTTTGTTGCATACTTAAAGGCGCTTTTCCCGCTCTGGTAATTACGACTTGAAGATGCCTCCATGAAAAAAGGATAATTAAGTAAACTGTTGTGAGTTGTATTTCTTCGGTGATTTTTGTATAAGATGTGGAAAACTAACTTCATAAATTGTAAGAAATAAGCACTTTTCTATTATAATGTCTTTCAAAAACAGTGTAGATTTCTTAAAATTTCAGAAAAAGAAGAGTACGCACACTTCTCAATCGAAAAAGAGAACATGTAGGAGAAAACTGTACAAGACGCACCAGTTAAGCATAATCGCTATTTACAGCGGGACCAATAATCTAAGAACCAAATTGAAAGTATACGACGATTCAGGGATCTGATATAGGGGAAAACTGTACAAGACGCACCAGCGGGGGAAGATGGCCCATGTCATTCTTTCTCAAAAATACACTAATCTATTTCTTTGAATGATGCTTTTCTTCATTTCTATTGTAGCGAAAAAGCTTTTCGATCATTTAATCGATAAAAAGTTCACAAAAACTACTTCAGTTCTTAGAAACAGCCTGCGCAATCTGATGAAACTACAGCTTATCGTTTTTACACTCGTTTGCACTTTTGGATGACTATAAATATTTTGTTTGTTTCACTAACTTCTCACAAATTTTATCTAAAATCAATCATATAAAAATTGGGGCAGAATGCCCACAATACGTTCAAATATCAAAATAAATTCGAAAAAGATATCCGCCGCCATGTTTGCCGCAATATCAGTCAAGAAAATAAATTTCGTTGCCTACCTGAAGGCGTTTACCTATTGGGTAGTACAAAAGTGTTTTTTGAAAAGCGAAATTTCCGATAATTTTAGCAATAATAAAAGATTTTTTTCCACAGTGTAGTTGTTTTATAAAAATACGAAGAACATGTATTTAAACATTGATGTTACAAATATTACATTTCATTGTTCTTTTCTCACCACCCTCTCCATATGGTGCGTTCTGTCCACTTGTTTTGGCGTTCTACCCCAAGGTTTGTTTTCTGGCTGTTTCAGTTTTTTACAAAAACGTAATGGAAATCATATTTTATTTTTTATCATATTTTTTTCTTTATGATAATACGAAAACCTGAACCCTCAATCATCGTAAACTTTGAATTTGGTTCTTAGATTATTGGTCCCGCTGTAAATAGCGATTATGCTTAACTGGTGCGTCTTGTATAGTTTTCCCCTACGTCTTATTAAAAAAAAATGATAAAACACGACATTGATTATATTTTTGAAAAAAACTAAAACAGAAAGGAAACAAATCGTGGGGTAGACGCACCACTTAAGCATAATCGCTATTTACAGCGATACCCATCATCTATGAACCAAATCGAAAGTTCACGGCGAATCAGGGAACACATTTACATCTTATCAAAAAGAAATTATATGTAAAAAACACGATTTTAGTTATATTTTTGTGAAAATCTTAAACAGCCAGAAAACAAGCCGCGGGGTAGAACGCCAAAACTAGTGGACAGAACGCGCCATTCCGAAAGGGTGGTGAGAAATGGAACAATGATTATACGCAGGCTTGGCAAATATCAACGTCATGAGGCGTGAAGCTGTGACTGTGAAGCCTCCTGGTCCGTCAAACTCAATTGACTGTTCCTTAACGACCAGTCACTTTGTTTGCCAGTCATTCATTCCCCATTCATTTGAAGCTAAAATAATAACCTAGTCAAGCAATCGCATTCAAGCGACCGATGACGAAAATGAAACGCATTTATTATTATTGTTGCTCCTGCCAGCAAGCCGAAGACGACCGAAGAGGAACAAGAAAAGCATTTATTATTATTGTTGCTCCTGCCAGCAAGCTCGTTTTCAGTTTTTTATTGCTATTGTTGCTCTCTGCCAGCAAGTCGTTCAATTAGTTGTACCTGCCGTCAGCAGCCGATCGAAGTGTGAAGAGATTTGCCAGTCACTCTCAGGAGAAATTTTGACCATGTGTAGGAGCTTCGCCAGTCGATGATGGAGAAATGTTGATTGTTGTCGTGCTTTGTCCGTCATGCGAGTAGTGAGGCTCCGTCAATTGAGAACAGTGCCAGTCGTTTGATGAAACAAAACTAATCGGGTCAAGCGTGTCGGGCGAAATTTACCATCACTGATTATACGGAATATAGTAATTGAAACATCAAGTTTTTTATTCCATGTTCATCGTATTTTTGTAAACTAACCATACTTTGGCAAAAAATCATTTATTATTGCTTAATTTAACGAAAATTTTGCTTTTCAAAATTCACTTTTTTATATCCTAATAGGTAAAACGCCTTCAGGTAGGCAACGAAATTCAATTTCTTGACTGATATCGCGGAAAACATGGCGGCAAATAATTTTTTCGAGTCAAATATTGGTGCACCTTTTTAACTCAAACAAGGACGAAATTTGTTATAATTATGTATTCTTGTCGTAATTTGGGAGTCAGCAAATAAAAAGAAAGACATTTTGTTTTGACATTTTGTTTTTCTCAAAAGTTAACAGCATTCCAAATTTGAGCCCAAAACACGTGGTTTTGCGGGCATTCTGCCCCAATTTTGATATGATTAACTTTAGTTAAAATTTGTGGGAAGTTAGTAAAATATAATAAAATAATAATAGTCATTCGAAAGTGCATACTAGTGTTAAAACGAAAAGTTGCAGTTTGATGAGATAGCGCTGACTGGTTTACCATAAAACCTTATATGTTAACCGAGAAAATAACAAGTTTTAGGCAGAATCCATTAATCCTTCTGTTTCTAATAATTAAAGTCGTTTGTGTGAACTCTTTATCTATGATAAAAATGATGAAAAAGCTCGTTTGCTACAATAAAAAAGTAGAAAAACACCATTCGGAGCCAGAAGTTAGTGTATTTTTGAGAAAGAATGGCATGGGCCATTTTACCTCACTGGTGCGTCTTGTACAGTTCTCCCCTAAACATTGAAACATTATATGTTTAATAACATGTTTATCGTGTTTTTATAAACTAACTATATTTTGACAAAACATCATTTACTATTGGAAATCTTATCGAAAATTTCGCTTTTCAAAATATACTTTTTTTATATTCTTATAGGAAAAAACGCCTTCAGGTATGCAACGAAATTCAATTTCTTGAATTTTTCGAATCAAATATTGGTGCACCTTTTAAACTTGAAAAAGGACCAAATTTAATATAATTATGCATTCTTATCGTAATTTGAGAGCCAGCAAATTAAAATAATGACATTTCGCTTTGATATTCGGTTTTTCTCAAAGGCTAACAGCATTCTAAATTTGAGCGTAAAACACGTGGTCTGGCGGCCATTCTGCCCCAATTTTGAAATGACTAATTTCATTTAAAATTTGTGGGAGGTTAGTAAAATACAACAAACCATTTATAGTCTTGTGAAAGTGCATACGAGTGTAAAAACGCTAAGCTGTAGTTTCATCAGACTTCGCAGGCTGATTTACCATATATTATCATATATATGTTAACCATGCAAAATAACAAATTTTACGCAGAATCCATTAATAATAAATTAAATAATCTTATGAACACGTTTTAAAATTTTAAGTTTAAAATATATTTGCGATGCCTTAAAGATCAGCATGAAAATACCAAATGCAGTAATTCTTTGTTTTTTAAATACGAGTTTTCACATTTTCTCTGAATATAAGTATGCTGCATACATTTGGGGGTTAAATAATAATACGAAAAATTCTTCAAGCTGAAATCATAAAAGTAAATGTTTGGATGAATGAAATTTCAATGTATTCAAACGCGGGATGCATATTCCAGCACAAGGAAACAAGATTTACAATATGTTTCTTTGACCTTTTTTCCTATCAATTCCCATCATGTACAGGCCAAGAGCTTTCTAATGATGTGTCGCAAGTTAAAATATGATCATTTTGATTTTCTGGATTTCGGAACCGGCAAGATTGGCCGTGGCCAGGACCAGATGGCCCCGAACCACTTTTCCTATCATTTCTTATCATATGCAGGCCAAGAGCTTTCCAATGATGTGTCGCAAGTTAAAATCTGATAATTTTGATTTCGCGGATTTCGGAACCGGCCAGATTGGCCGTGGCCAGGACCAGATGGCCCCGAACCACTTTTCCTATCAATTCCCATCATATACAGGCCAAGAGCTTTTCAATGATGTGTCGCAAGTTAAAATGTGATCATTTTGATTTTCCGGATTTCGGAACCGGCCAGATTGGCCGTGGCCAGGACGAGGTGGCCCCGAACCACTTTTCCTATCAATTCCCATGATGTACAGGCCAAGAGCTTTCTAATGATGTGTCGCAAGTTAAAATCTGATCATTTTGATTTTCCGGGTTTCGGAACCGGCCAGATTGGCCGTGGCCAGGACCAGATGGCCCCGAACCACTTTTCCTATCAATTCCCATCATGTACAGGCCAAGAGCTTTCCAATGATGTGTCGCAAGTTAAAATCTTATCATTTTGATTTCGCGGATTTCGGAACCGGCCAGATTGGCCGTGGCCAGGACCAGATGGCCCCGAACCACTTTTCCTATCAATTCACATGATGTAAAGGCGAAGAGCTTTCTAATGATGTGTCGCAAGTTAAAATCTGATCATTTTGATTTTCCGGATTTCGGAACCGGCCAGATTGGCCGTGGCCAGGACCAGATGGCCCCGAACCACTTTTCCTATCAATTCCCATCATGTACAGGCCAAGAGCTTTCTAATGATGTGTCGCAAGTTAAAATCTGATCATTTTGATTTTCCGGATTTCGGAACCGGCCAGATTGGCCGTGGCCAGGACCAGATGGCCCCGAACCACTTTTCCTATCAATTCCCATCATGTACAGGCCAAGAGCTTTCTAATGATGTGTCGCAAGTTAAAATCTGATCATTTTGATTTTCCGGGTTTCGGAACCGGCCAGATTGGCCGTGGCCAGGACCAGCTGGCCCCGAACCACTTTTCCTATCAATTCCCATCATGTACAGGCCAAGAGCTTTCTAATGATGTGTCGCAAGTTAAAATCTGATCATTTTGATTTTCCGGGTTTCGGAACCGGCCAGATTGGCCGTGGCCAGGACCAGATGGCCCCGAACCACTTTTCCTATCAATTCCCATCATGTACAGGCCAAGAGCTTTCCAATGATGTGTCGCAAGTTAAAATCTGATCAATTTGATTTTCCGGATTTCGGAACCGGCCAGATTGGCCGTGGCCAGGACTAGGTGGCCCCAAACCACTTTTCCTATCAATTCCCATCATGTACAGGCCAAGAGCTTTCTAATGATGTGTCGCAAGTTAAAATCTGATCATTTTGATTTTCCGGGTTTCGGAACCGGCCAGATTGGCCGTGGCCAGGACCAGATGGCCCCGAACCACTTTTCCTATCGATTCCCATCATGAACAGGCCAAGAGCTTTCCAATGATGTGTCGCAAGTTAAAATCTGATCAATTTGATTTTCCGGATTTCGGAACCGGCCAGATTGGCCGTGGCCAGGACCAGATGGCCCCGAACCACTTTTCCTATCAATTCCCATCATATGCAGACCAAGAGCTTTCCAATGATGTGTCGCAAGTTAAAATCTGATCATTTTGATTTTCCGGATTTCGGAACCGGCCAGATTGGCCGTGGCCAGGACCAGGTGGCCCCAAACCACTTTTCCTATCAATTCCCATCATGTACAGGCCAAGAGCTTTCCAATGATGTGTCGCAAGTTAAAATCTGATCATTTTGATTTTCCGGGTTTCGGAACCGGCCAGATTGGCCGTGGCCAGGACCAGATGGCCCCGAACCACTTTTCCTATCAATTCCCATCATGTACAGGCCAAGAGCTTTCCAATGATGTGTCGCAAGTTAAAATCTGATCATTTTGATTTTCTAGATTTCGGAACCGTCCAGATTGGCCGTGGCCAGGACCAGATGGCCCCGAACCACTTTTCCTATCAATTCCCATCATATGCAGGCCAAGAGCTTTCCAATGATGTGTCGCAAGTTAAAATCTGATCATTTTGATTTTCTAGATTTCGGAACCGTCCAGATTGGCCGTGGCCAGGACCAGATGGCCCCGAACCACTTTTCCTATCAATTTCCATCATGTACAGGCCAAGAGCTTTCCAATGATGTGTCGCAAGTTAAAATCTGATCAATTTGATTTTCCGGATTTCGGAACCGGCCAGATTGGCCGTGGCCAGGACCAGATGGCCCCGAACCACTTTTCCTATCAATTTCCATCATGTACAGGCCAAGAGCTTTCTAATGATGTGTCGCAAGTTAAAATCTGATCATTTTGATTTTCCGGGTTTCGGAACCGGCCAGATTGGCCGTGGCCAGGACCAGATGGCCCCGAACCACTTTTCCTATCGATTCCCATCATGAACAGGCCAAGAGCTTTCCAATGATGTGTCGCAAGTTAAAATCTGATCAATTTGATTTTCCGGATTTCGGAACCGGCCAGATTGGCCGTGGCCAGGACCAGATGGCCCCGAACCACTTTTCCTATCAATTCCCATCATATGCAGACCAAGAGCTTTCCAATGATGTGTCGCAAGTTAAAATCTGATCATTTTGATTTTCCGGATTTCGGAACCGGCCAGATTGGCCGTGGCCAGGACCAGGTGGCCCCAAACCACTTTTCCTATCAATTCCCATCATGTACAGGCCAAGAGCTTTCCAATGATGTGTCGCAAGTTAAAATCTGATCATTTTGATTTTCCGGGTTTCGGAACCGGCCAGATTGGCCGTGGCCAGGACCAGATGGCCCCGAACCACTTTTCCTATCAATTCCCATCATGTACAGGCCAAGAGCTTTCCAATGATGTGTCGCAAGTTAAAATCTGATCATTTTGATTTTCTAGATTTCGGAACCGTCCAGATTGGCCGTGGCCAGGACCAGATGGCCCCGAACCACTTTTCCTATCAATTCCCATCATATGCAGGCCAAGAGCTTTCCAATGATGTGTCGCAAGTTAAAATCTGATCATTTTGATTTTCTAGATTTCGGAACCGTCCAGATTGGCCGTGGCCAGGACCAGATGGCCCCGAACCACTTTTCCTATCAATTTCCATCATGTACAGGCCAAGAGCTTTCCAATGATGTGTCGCAAGTTAAAATCTGATCAATTTGATTTTCCGGATTTCGGAACCGGCCAGATTGGCCGTGGCCAGGACCAGATGGCCCCGAACCACTTTTCCTATCAATTTCCATCATGTACAGGCCAAGAGCTTTCCAATGATGTGTCGCAAGTTAAAATCTGATCATTTTGATTTTCCGGGTTTCGGAACCGGCCAGATTGGCCGTGGCCAGGACCAGATGGCCCCGAACCACTTTTCCTATCAATTCCCATCATATGCAGACCAAGAGCTTTCCAATGATGTGTCGCAAGTTACAATCTGATCATTTTGATTTTCCGGATTTCGAAACCGGCCAGATTGGCCGTGGCCAGGACCAGGTGGCCCCAAACCACTTTTCCTATCAATTCCCATCATGTACAGGCCAAGAGCTTTCTAATGATGTGTCGCAAGTTAAAATCTGATCATTTTGATTTTCCGGGTTTCGGAACCGGCCAGATTGGCCGTGGCCAGGACCAGATGGCCTCGAACCACTTTTCCTATCAATTCCCATCATGTACAGGCCAAGAGCTTTCCAATGATGTGTCGCAAGTTAAAATCTGATCAATTTGATTTTCCGGATTTCGGAACCGGCCAGATTGGCCGTGGCCAGGACCAGGTGGCCCCAAACCACTTTTCCTATCAATTCCCATCATGTACAGGCCAAGAGCTTTCTAATGATGTGTCGCAAGTTAAAATCTGATCATTTTGATTTTCCGGGTTTCGGAACCGGCCAGATTGGCCGTGGCTAGGACCAGGTGGCCCCGAACCACTTTTCCTATCGATTCCCATCATGTACAGGCCAAGAGCTTTCCAATGATGTGTCGCAAGTTAAAATCTGATCAATTTGATTTTCCGGATTTCGGAACCGGCCAGATTGGTCGTGGCCAGGACCAGGTGGCCCCGAACCACTTTTCCTATCAATTCCCATCATGTACAGGCCAAGAGCTTTCTAATGATGTGTCGCAAGTTAAAATCTGATCATTTTGAATTTCCGGGTTTCGGAACCGGCCAGATTGGCCGTGGCCAGGACCAGATGGCCCCGAACCACTTTTCCTATCAATTCCCATCATGTACAGGCCAAGAGCTTTCTAATGATGTGTCGCAAGTTAAAATCTGATCATTTTGATTTTCCGGGTTTCGGAACCGGCCAGATTGGCCGTGGCCAGGACCAGATGGCCCCGAACCACTTTTCCTATCAATTCCCATCATGTACAGGCCAAGAGCTTTCCAATGATGTGTCGCAAGTTAAAATCTGATCATTTTGATTTTCCGGATTTCGGAACCGGCCAGATTGGCCGTGACCAGGACCAGATGGCCCCGAACCACTTTTTCTATCATTTCTTATCATATGCAGGCCAAGAGCTTTCCAATGATGTGTCGCAAGTTAAAATCTGATCATTTTGATTTTCCGGATTTCGGAACCGGCCAGATTGGCCGTGGCCAGGACCAGATGGCCCCGAACCACTTTTCCTATCAATTCCCATTATGTACAGACCAAGAGCTTTCTAATGATGTGTCGCAAGTTAAAATCTGATCATTTTGAATTTCCGGATTTCGGAACCGGCCAGATTGGCCGTGGCCAGGACCACATGGCCCCGAACCACTTTTCCTATCAATTCCCATCATGTACAGGCCAAGAGCTTTCCAATGATGTGTCGCAAGTTAAAATCTGATCATTTTGATTTTCCGGATTTCGGAACCGGCCAGATTGGCCGTGGCCAGGACCAGATGGCCCCGAACCACTTTTCCTATCAATTCCCATTATGTACAGGCCAAGAGCTTTCTAATGATGTGTCGCAAGTTAAAATCTGATCATTTTGAATTTCCGGATTTCAGAACCGGCCAGATTGGCCGTGGCCAGGACCAGATGGCCCCGAACCACTTTTCCTATCATTTCCCATCATGTTCGAGCCAAGAGCTTTCTAATGATGTGTCGCAAGTTAAAATCTTATCATTTTGATTTCGCGGATTTCGGAACCGGCCAGATTGGCCGTGGCCAGGACCAGATGGCCCCGAACCACTTTTCCTATCAATTCACATGATGTAAAGGCGAAGAGCTTTCTAATGATGTGTCGCAAGTTAAAATCTGATCATTTTGAATTTCCGGATTTCGGAACCGGCCAGATTGGCCGTGGCCAGGACCAGATGGCCCCGAACCACTTTTCCTATCAATTCCCATCATGTACAGGCCAAGAGCTTTCTAATGATGTGTCGCAAGTTGAAATCTGATCATTTTGATTTTTCGGATTCCGGAACCGGCCAGATTGGCCAGTCCACACGGCAAAGTCAGCAAGGAACCGTTTTGACTGTCGCGACTGTCATTTTAATAACATTTCATTTTGATTCTGATGAATGTTACGATTACATTCTGTGACATTCAAAATGTTAAATGTCGCCATAACATTTGCCATTGTGAATGTCATCGAAGCAACGACCGACATTCATCAGCTTATCGTAACATTTTTTCCCATGACTATGACAGTCTCGATGCAAGCTGTGACATTCGTCCCAAATGTTATTTGACATTTTTTCGAAGGAATTTCTTTGCGATGACATTCACAAAATCCAAAAAGGACATGACTGCGACAGTCGTTTTCGTACTGATGAATGTCGCTCTAGGCTACAGAAAAATGTCGAATGACATTCGGACAGTTATCATCCCTGGTGGTTACACATGGACAAACCCTATATTTTTCCTAAGTTATTGCATATCATCCAGGCGCATGTCTCGGTGAATACAAGGAGTTTGTTGTACTATTTAATCGACGTTTTTCAGCAAGTTTAGACTTTAAACTTGCAGAAACGTCGATAAAATCTTTAAAAGGCTCACAATAATTCGAGCATAAAGCTTAGTTCTTTTAGAAATGGGACAGTTACGAATGCGTGTACCTCAAAAACCTTTCGTTTTATCTAAATACTTTTTATGAAGGAAATGGAGGTAATCTTATGATAATTCATGAAATAATTTAAAAAAAACTATTTATCGTTTTTTTGTAAGAATAATTCTTCTTTATTCTTGGTACCTCCCTTCGGCCAGCGCACGTTTTTTTCAGTCATGATAATGATCAGTTTTTCAAACTAATACTTCGTCTAATCTGTATTTTAGGTGGCTATATCCCCCTCCTTCAATTTCTGATACTTTTTGGACCAATACTTCTCTTTTAAAAGAAACTGAGGCCACTTTAGTGGATACAGCTGTTTCGAAATTAACAAATTTGATTATTTTTGAGCCACTTTTTGAGCGTTTTCAATGGAATTTCTGCTGGCAAAATCTGACAATAACGAAGTTAAACCATGAGGAGATTGAAATTAAAGTATAATCGGTTTGTATAGATCGTAGGTTGCGAAGGGTACATAAAAGATTACTCTTTTTAGGCTTTTGAAAAGAGTGAAAACCATAGTTTTCGTTTTGAAAATTGTTGTTTTTTTCCACAGGAGCAGAATTTTGGCAAATCATTATATTTTATACAAAATAATAAGTAAATACATATTTTAATATACTCGGGACCTTGCCCCGAGCAGAAGTGGTATAGGATTCAAACGCTGGAATTTGTTTTAAATAGGGTATTTCATAAGTTTTGTCGTTCATCAGAAATCATGTGTCCCATAGCCTCGGAACCAGTAATACAGCTTACGAGCTGTGAATCTGGCAAAAAAATGTTGTTTTAGGTTAGGATTGAAAGAATCATTAAGAGGCAACACTTTCAGCTTATCGAAGATTTTTTTTTTTGAAATTTCAGCGATCTACCCTTAGTTTTTCGCTTATTGAAAATTAAAAATGCTGGTATGAGACTTGACTTCCCTGATGACCCTTAGCCGAAGTTGCTGATCATATGCTTCACTCCAATGGTTGATTTAAACTTTGTGAACATTTTTGACAGTATTTCCATACTTTTCCACCACTCACAAACAGTAGTTCTTTGAATAATCAACGGTTTTGTCGGCAATAAATTTGATAATGATGGATTTTGAATGAAACTGTGCAAAATTATTTTTTTCCTTTTTCTCTTGCATCGTAAATATCTCAAAAACGAGTAAATTTTAAATTTTGAAAAAAATTGGTCGGATAGTACTTTTTACAAACAACAAAATGCTGTCAAAATTTTGAATGTCCGATTACTAGTAAACGAGCTATTAGCAAAAGAAAGTGTCCCATTTCTAAAAGAACTAAGCTTTAACTGGCTTCATTAGAAACTTTCGTTAGTTCCGAAGAAAATAGGTCATATTATGTATAAGTTTTCCTCCTAAAATCAGTGAAACAAAGGAATTTTAAAACATTTAAAGTGTTTTCGTTTTGTCTGGAAATACCAGAAAATTTGTAACAAATCTCTATGCCAAAGTGTGCTATCTTAAGGATGCCAGATTTTTTTGTAGCACGTATCCGGGCTGGAGAAATTCGGACAATCTTATATAAAAACCAGGTAAAATTCAGAAATCTGATTTCCAAATTGACGACCAATAATCCAGGCAATATCCGGGCAAATTTTGTCAAAAAACCAAAAATTACTAAACAAAAAATCAAGAAAAAAAAAGTTAAAAAAAATTCAGGATATAATGCAAACTATATTGTATTATTAATTAAAAATATCATTGACTGAAATGTCATTCCGGATTTTAAGTCGCATTTTAAGCTTCCATGATCCTTTAATGATTTTTTACTATAAAAATAGCTCAAAACTGTCGTTTTTGAGGCATAAATAAAAACAATAAATAAACGAAAAATATCAATTAAAGAAGACCACAAGAATGTGTGGTAATCAAAAGCAAACAAATAAAACCGTGAGGTCTTAAAAGTCGAATTGGGGTCATTTTTTAATTTCCCGAACCCTGGGGTCTTAAATGTGTCGTTTTGGTTCAAAACTCATCCATGATTTTTTTGTAGAATTTTTAGGTAATTTTTTATAGGATGTTAATTAGATTCTAGGTAACTTTTACATGAGTAAATTTGAACGTTTATGTTTGTATTGAAAAATTGAACATTTTGTTCTGAAAAATCAACATCATTTTCGTTTGTTTCTGTGGAACGGAGCTTGCTAATGGGTATTGTGCCAATTTTAAAATTCTGCATAGACAATTTTCCGCTCAACAACTTGGCGAAGACCGTTAATTCGTAACTTATCAGGTAAAAAAGTTATAGGATGTTGATTAGGGATATGTCTTTTAGCATTGAAAAACATTAAATTTAACTGACATCACTGCCAGGGGCCTAGCGAAATATTGCTTGAAAAGTAGTCATGCACTACCTCGCTAGGCATCAGCAGTGATGTCAGTTGAATTGATTGTTTTTAAATGCTAGAAGACATACCCTTATACAACATTCTCGTGTGAGCTTTCATTACGTCGTATGAAACAAAATGTAAACAAACAGTTTTATTACGAAAAAAATCAAAAACTGACATAAACTAGTCGCAACTTTTTTTCATTTAGAATATTTGTAGGCTAGATAACATACTCTATATGTGAAATATTAATTTTAAAGTTTTTTTGATAACTTTTGCAGCAGTTTTCTGTGAATTCTTAAGATGTTTCATAAGTAGACGTAATGAATGCTCACTCGAGATGTAATAACTGTTTTACCTGATAAGCAACGAATTTACGGTCTTCGACAAAATTATACATATTTGTGTAAAATATTACAACGCTACTGCATTTCATCACTGAAACCGGTATGAAATTGCCTTTCTGGTGAATATAAATTTATTGGAAACTTTGTGTTAATATACTTAAAATCTAGTTGCTTAGATGAATTTAAGTGTTATTAAATCTAAAAAATTGCAAATGGACTAAAAGTTAAAAAAAACAGCTACCTTGGAAAATTCGTCAGAAATTTGGCGTTACGTATTTTTAAATCTAAAGATGCAAAACTGGGCCAATTTACGCCAACTTTCCAATGCTATTTTCAAAATGTATCTGGTGTGACTTAAACAATTTTGACAGATCATTGATTGAAAAGTACGGTTTCTACACCACTTTTTTGAATATTTTGAGGTCATGATCTTGAAAAATTTCAAAAAAAAAATCTCCTTATGCGCAACGTATAGCTTCTAACATCGGCTTTCTTGGACACTAAGTGTTATATTTTTTGAGCACTACGTAGTTGATTTACAGTTTTTTTCCCAAGCATGTTTTTCCGGATTTTTTTTCTATGATTTTGAGCAGCGAAAAAATAACAGAAGTGTTATAGCAAAATATTGTCTGAGAAACATATTTAAGTTACATTACGAGGTTATAAAAACTAATTTTGTATAAATTGGTTTCGAAACAAGAAAGATATAGCGAGGAATGTCAAATTGCGTCTATAATAAAAAGTAATTATGTAAAATTGAAGATTTAAAGAATTTATTGAGGGTCCTTAGAAAAAATCTTTTTGCATAATCGAAAATTTTTTTTCGCCTAAGAACAAAGTATTAGGAATAGAGCAAATTTTTTTGGAATGAATTGCATATCCCAAAGAGTAAAAATCCTGGAAAAAGAAAAAAGATGAAGCAGATCTTTTATCAGCATTTGGTGGTCTCTAGAAGCCACATGTAATTTGAAAAATTCGCAACATTGGTTTAATAACTTCTTTTAAAAATGAAGGTAAATAAAGGTTATACTTATTTCTATTAAATAAAAATGAAATCAATAAACCCAGTCGACTAATCCAGTGATGACTAAGTAATGCCCCGCACAGGTCAAATGAGACGTTTTAAATGGGCCTCTACTTACTTACTGGAGCAATGAACCTTTTAAAACGGCTCGTTCTGCCACAGAATGCAAAAACAAATGCTAAATATGTAGATAGTAGGTAATAGGAAGAAAAACTTACAAGTGGGAACGCCACAGCATTGCACAACCAGAAAATAAACGTTCCTCATCATACAAGTGGCTATGAGAGAGTGTTTATTTATTTTTTTTTGCTACTAGTGAAGATGATAACCAAGTGATGACAGAGGTAAACAAAGGAAAAATGCAGAAAGTAAGCATAATCAGGACAAAGTTTTGATAGATTATTGAAACGAGGATTTTTTTTTATTTTCGAACATAAATTTTGACACATTGAAAATTTAGTTAAAATATATTTCAACCGTTAGAAAAATTTTCAAAAAATTGTTATATTAAATAAACTATAATTTTAAATTGAGAAAACTAAAACAATCTAACCATTTTTTTCTCAAACCATATTTCCAATGAAAACAATGAAGAATATTTTTGATTTGTTTTTCCTCCGACAATCCAGTCCACCAAAGTCATCCACCAAAGTCTTAGAGTTTTGTTTTTGGCTCCATTTTTGTGCTGTCAATTAACTGAACCGTTTTTTTTTGATTATTGGTAGAGTAGGGACTGCGATCCAAGAACAAAAAAACTGCTATCCACACCTAGTTTTTGTTTTCTCTGGGACTGTGTCGGTTGTATTTATGTTGGGTGCCAAAAATAGTTTGGCCCAAACCTACAACAGCTGTTGATTTTTAGTCCACGACTTGTTTTGGAATGAATCATAACAGAAGAAGGGAATAAATTAAAAAAAAAATGTTTGTTATTCTATAAAAAATTAACAACTAAAATTAAAAACTCGAATTAAATCTCGACAAAAATGATGGCAATAGGGCAAATAATTATTTATTATAATCAATCTGGAATGTTAAAAAAGGACCAAGTCTTACCTGTTATATTCAGCTTAAGTTATATCCGATTGGATTGCAACTTTATAATATTTGCCATCTGGATTTTCTGGAAACTTATTCTTAGATGATTTTGATTTTCGACACTCGACCGATTTTTTCGGTTTTACTTTATGCTTATCTTTATCGATTTTCACGAAGTAATTCACATAAAATTTGAAAAAATGCACACACTTTTAAGTGAACGAAACACAGACAAACTTTAATAACTTCATTGGACAGCTCCCTCCGAGATAGTTTTTTGTGCCCACTTTTTTTCTTCCATTCGGCTGTGTTTTGCTGTGGGTCATTAATTATGTTGGCGTTTTTTTTTTCTATTTCTCCCTCCTCATTTTGCTTCGCCCGAGAGTGTGACTGTAGAATTTGGCGCGAGCAAACTGCCAATCATAAATTCTCGGAATAACTGTTTGACTGTTGGCTTTTTCTTCTCCTTTTTTTCAATTGGATTTCTGCAGCTCCAATTCAACCAAAAATTAGCAGGGAATAACTGACGACGGACTATTTACAAACACTCTCTTCATTCACCTGTCTAAGCACTTTTTGCTGACTCGCTTTTATTTTCATTGGGCTATCATTGGGTATTTTTTTCTGGTACTTTTCTTTGTTTCAGCTTTTCCAACTTTATTTTTTTCGCTCTCTTCGGTCGGTATCTGGTATATTAGTTTTCTCATTTAAGTTTGGTTGCATTCGCCACTTTCTTCCTTATTCGAGGTTGTGATGATTATGATTGCTTTTATTTTTTGCACTGGTGGAATTCCGACTGGTATTCGACTTTATGAGATTCTCCGTTTTGTTTTGTGTAGCAATTAGTTGGTACTGACTTTTTTGTTTTCCTCTTAAAACTTTTAAACACTTATCAATTAACACTGGCAGCTGTTTGATACTTTTTTTACATTAAACTTTTGCAATATAACTGGATTTTATCGATTTCTTTTTAGTGGGGAACGGTAGAATAATTTTTGCTTCTATTTTTTTTCCTTAAATACATTAATACCACAGTACAACAACAATTGATTGTTGCCGGTTGCTTTTCTGGTTTTTGTTACTGGATACGTAATTTAATTTGCATTTGCTTTACTG
Source organism: Uranotaenia lowii (assembly GCF_029784155.1). NCBI lineage: Eukaryota > Metazoa > Arthropoda > Insecta > Diptera > Culicidae > Uranotaenia > Uranotaenia lowii. Next base: position 363,452,028 of record NC_073692.1, read on the forward strand.
GGTTTACGGTTGGCAGCACTGGAAGCGAGAGAGATCTGCAAGAATACGACCGAAAAAAAAGAAACAGTTAGTTGATGGTAGAAATATTATAAAACTATGCTAATGCAAAGGCCACGTTTAACATGACGACATGAGTTGGTCGAGTTATTTGATGGGTTTTTGGGTTCTAACATTTCAGTGAATGAAGTAACTTTTTTTTACGAAATCTTCGAAAACCACATTTTTTGTGTTTCAAGCTTCATATTAATTTAATTTTTTTTTAAATGCTGTGATTCTAATCATAGTTCGGATTCACACACATTCTACACACACTTCTTCTATTTGGCCAATAATTGCCAGACATCTGTCAAGCTTTCGCCAGATATTCATCAGTGAATCAGCTACATATTTTACAAACATTTTCTAATTATATGCTAGATGTCTGGTCAAAAATTTGCTAAACGTTTGACACACAATTGCTTGCAACTGTCGAGCATTAGGCAGATATTTTTTTATGGACGCTTCCTGAAAGCCCAGACAAAAAAAGCTCCTTTTTGGAATCTTAAATGTCAATTTGACACTCCTGAATAACTCGTGATTCTTAACCGATTTGAAAAAAAATTATAGTTTTGGGAAACTCGTAATGTGTCTCAAATTTGAAAAAAAAACCTTAAAATTTACGCTTCGAGAAAATGTCAAGCGATTCTTTTATTATAACCGATTTACCATCTTTATGGCATTCGCCACTTCATATCAACATTGCTGTTCGCGGATAGTTATTGAAAAACTTATCAGGTACAACTGTGTTCGATATTTGCTCTTGGGTTTGAACTCGCGGAACGTCAGCTCAGGAAGCAACTGACTTTTCAACTGAGCTACATCACAAGCCCTAAAGATATAGTTTCTGATCGGATGAAATATTGAAAAGAGAAAACTTTGACTATATAAAATGCAAGTTGCAAGTTGCAAGTTTAAAGTCTCTCTAATCAAACAATCAATCTTTTTAAAATGAACTGTAGGAAATGAAAACATAAATTCGAAATGAAGACAAACTGAGGCGCTTCCTAGCGCTCCTGCCAAAAAAGCTACTTTCAAGAAAACACTCTTTTGCTGTTGTTTATACACTTATCGAAATAAATTAATTTGCGTTCGAAAGTAAAAATATCAAAAATAAATTATTAAAATTTTCAGTACCCCAAATATGGAGTTAAAAGATGAGTTAAAAAATGAATAATCTTTTGACATTGTCAACTCAAAATTAATACTTTTTCACTGATACCTCTTTTGGCTTAGAGGGCCTCAATCATTTGTTATTTTATAATCGGAAATCTTTCAAAAAATCAGATAAAAAAAATGAAGTTTTGGTACCTGTAAATCGTTTAAGTCAGGTTCGCTCTCAAAACTAGAGCAAAATCTTCAAAATATATCAACAAATCCATAGTTTTTAACATTTATGTATTTAAAAATGGATTTCTGTCTCTCTGTCTGTTCCTTATAGACTGAACCGATTTACATGAAACTTACCAGGCGGGAGCTTTTGAAGCTAAGAGGGTTCAAAGTATGGTTTGAGACCTCTCCCTCTTACTGGAAGGGAGGAGGGGGTACCCAAATAATTCACAACTCGAGAATCGGTAAAGCAAATGGTACCAAATTTGGCATGTGAGGGTATTTGGGTACGAGAAATGTTTCTAAGAACACATGGTATCCCTCCCTTTTTTCAATGGGGAGAAAAGAAGGTGGAGAGGGGTTCTCTTATAATATTTTGCATAACTCGAGAATTGATCGATCAAATGGAACCAAATATTTAATACGAGAAATGTTTCTATGATAGTTTAAGACCCCTCCCTCTTTCCAGTGCGATAAATGATATGAAAGAGGGGGATTTTAATACATTCTTTTGCGTAACCTTAGAACTGATGAAGCGCAGAAACCAAATTTGGCATGGTAGTGTATTCGATTGCGAGGAATGTTTCAATGATTCAATGACGCCTTCCCGGTGAGAAGATTGAAAGGGGGAGGGGGATTTCATGCTTTTTTTTTGTTTCGATTATAGTCGTTTTACCATCTTTATGGCATTCCCGACTTTATCAACGTTGCAGTTGGCGGATCTTTATTGAAGAACTCATCCGGTACAACTGTGTTCGATGTTTGCGCTTGGGCTCGAACTCGCGGACATCGGCTCAGGAGACAACAGACTTGCCAACTGAGCTATATCACAAGCCCCGAGGGTTTCATACAACTTTTTACCTATCTCGAGAAATAAGAGAGCAAATGGAACGAAATTTAGCATGGGAGGGTATTTGGGTACGAGGATTGTTTTTATAATGATTCGAAATTCCACTCTCTTTTTATGGGGAGATAGAAAGGAGGGGGGGGGGGGTCTCTAATAATTTTTGCCTAATTCTAGAATAAATCGAGCAAATGGAACGAACGAAAAGAGAGGAGTTTAAACACATTTTTTGCGTAACTAGAGAACTGATCAACCTAAGGGAACCAAATTTGACATGGAAGTGTATTTGGATACAAGGAATGTTTCCATGATTATTTGGTATCCTTTTCGCCTTCCCCGTGAGAGGATTGGAGGGGCCTTTCATACATTTTTTCATATCTCGAGGGTAATAGAGCAAATGGAACCAAATTTGGCATTCGAGGGTGTTTGTATAAGAGAAAAAAATGTACCTTCTTCCATCCAATGGGGTGATGAGACAAGGGAGGAGAGAAACTTTCATAAACATTTGTTGAATATCTCGATAAATTATCAAGCAATTGGATTCTCATTTGGCAGGGTAGGATATTTGGGTAAGAGAAATGTTTCCATGATTATTCCAGAGGGAAGATAGGACGTCCATAAAATTATTTTTTGCATAACTCAAAAACTTAACCAGCAACGGAGATTGAGAAAGCAAGTGTATAGAACAAAATGATTCTATGACTATTTGATGCCCTTTCCATCTTCCAGTGTGAAAAGAGAACGGAGGAAGCTTCCTCGTACTATTTTTGGCATAACTCGAGAGATAAACACGCCAATGAAATCAAATTTTATAGGAAAGGATATTTGAAAACGAGAAGTTTTTTGGGGAGAAATGAAATGGGGGGAAGGAGGTTCCCGTTCAAAATGTGTTGTGTTTTACTTCTGTGTAAGTATGAGAAATATTTCTATGATTATTCAATACCTTCCGTTCTTCCAGTAATGTGATTGGAAAAGAAAGGATTGCTCCCGTACAAGTTGATTGGCTTATTTAACCCTAAAACTTATCAACCAAATAACCATATGTAGGGTTAACGTTATAAGTTCACGAAAAATGATTCTCAGATAGTTCAAAATCTCCCTCAAAAATTTGAAATTTAAAGCAATTGTTGTATTGCATTTGGAAACTCAAGTTTCCTCTAATAAATTTTTAGATTTAATCTAAAATCATCTACAAATTGAACAAACATTAAATAATAATTTGAGTATGACCAATAGAGAAGTATTATTTGTTCTGAATTTAGGATTGTAACCAAATTCATAAAATGTACTTACTCGAAAAGATGATAATTTTAAAATCGAAATGCACAGAATGTAAAGCATAAAACATAGTTTGAACTTACTTTGGACTGTAAATGGAATGAAAATTATAGTAGCATGTTTAAATATCGGCTAATCTAAAAACAGTAGTCCAGGCGATAATTTTATTTTATTTTCATAATATTTCATAATATAATATATAATATTCACGCGAAAACTCCAGACGATAAGTATAAACCGAAAAACCTTATCTTGAAATGTGGGGGAACACTTCAAAACTACATGGTTAAATTCGTAGGGGTGAACTTAACTCAAAAAAGAAAAATATGAACAGAAAATGTTGTGTTATTTATTCTAATTAAGCATTCCAAATTGCCGGATTCATCCAGACTTGTCCGGGTTATCAAAGACAAAAATTGAAAGATGTCCTTTCCGGCCCGGTTGGTTTCCAAAATAACTTGCTACCTTGAAATAAATTGATTCTTCAATTAAAATTTTGAAATTTAATAACACTCATGTATTTTCCGTTATTGACATAAATGTTCACCATTTTTAATCAATTTTCAAATGTTTTCTCCTAGAACTTAAAATACAGAGGTGTTCGATAAAAAATAATTGCATTTTCACGCCCCTCCAATCGTTTCAAATCAGCTATTAATTTCTTGACACCGTAAATAAAGTTTATTTTGTAGACCTGTGTAATATTAGAATTATAAGGTTGATTTCGGGGTAAACCTCTCTAAGATTCACACAAAAAAATATCATAACTTTTTTCTCATATGATGGTAAATTTTTTAACCCGATAAACTTGTTTCTTGTCTAATCGAGTACTTTTGAACCGTATATAGTCTATTGATGTTCACCCTAGTACCTAGTTTCATACTTTTTTAATTGGTCTTCTTGAGAAAAAATGCAGAAGTTCTTATAAAGGAATTTGAACTCTAAAAACAACTGATACTGATTGAAACATACCCACCTTGCTAGTTCACGAAACTCTTTGATACGCAAGCGGACTTGTACATCCGTTGTGTACATGCAAAAGAGAACCGAAGCAATTCGCTATTACCCTGACACTTAGCAAATTACTTTAAATTAGTTCCAGAAAGGGAAATCGGTGGCTGATATTGTCCATGATAATCTACCAAAACTTACCTCAACTCTTTACAGTATCCGATGCTACATTTTCGAATCTTACCAAGTCACCCCTTCATATCCTTCGGATTAGATCACTGTAGCACTGTGCTCGTGAAGTACCTCAAAGCTATCCCCATTTGAACCAATTTGTCTACTTCAGGGCAAAAGTAGTACACAACCTCTTTTATATCTGCTTTTGATCGGCTCTTGTGGTCGACGTGCTTATCCCAATACGTCTTATCCGACAATGTCACGAATTTTGTTTGAGCTCAAAGCAAGGTTTGATTGTACCGTCACAATTTCTCGTAACTTTAAAAGCTAATTTCGACAGTAGTTGAACTTAGTTACCTGGATTTGGTAGTAGATCGATGAATAAACGAAATCGAGGGCGTTGGCTGCGTTGTAAGAAGACCCCAACGATTTCGAATACGTCTCTACGAATCCTTTCATAAAATAACTTAAAGGACATATCCGTGAATCAGCCATCAAGTTACCAGCTAAAGCTGTAGCAGTTTAGGATCTTAAATTAAGCCAAGTTATCGTACTCCAACATGACTCGCTGATACCTGTACGCTGACCCCTAGTTAGTACGCATTGTGAGCTAACATCCTAAAATGGACGATGTTAGGACACGTAGATCCAGACTTTCTTACTAACCTGCGGTGGCCATAACAACGGTCCTGGACAAGCAGTGTAACATGTGGAGACTCAACAGTGTGCATGGGCTAATAACCCTACGGCTTAGCAGTGGGAATCGGACTGCATCTTCGGAATCTTCAATAGCAAAACGGATTGTCCCAAAGTGAGATAATACGTTAGGGAGGCCTTCATGGTCAACTGATAGTAAATGTTGGACTGCTCAGAGAGGGAAGGAGTATCTGATTTTAAAAGGTGGGGATTATGATAGGTGGGGATTATGATAGGTGGGGATAGAGAGAAAGTCCCCAACCGTCCACGGATGCTTCAAGACCACCGCTCTTTTCCTATATTCAAAGGAGAACGTGTAAACATTCTCGCCACTTTTGGACCGAACACGACAACCGCTTATTTCGACGTTAGACAACTCATTTGAGCCAGTCTATGAAGACGTTTTTTGACCATTAATCGAGTTGTAAAGTCTCGAAGATGTCCTGCGACAGGCGTAAAAATAGAACCGGACTCTGAGCCATCACCAAGAGAGGCGTAACCTCGTCAGGTCTTGAGTCATTTACCCAAAAGAAGGCTTTGTTCCAGAATATTTGGGGCGCACAAGGGCGAGTTTGACCTTTCAACTTCAAAGGAAAGTTTCGTCGCGGTTCTTTTTTTATTAGTTGATAACCCAGGTGGTAAATCCTTTTTAAAGACTTCATTCTAAGGCTACTCAGGTCGACTCTTGATACTATGGACCCCTACGACTTAAGGCCGCGTGGGGCCTCTGGACGGAAGTATTCAGCGAAGGATAATTTCGAGTGTGGTTTCGTCAATCCTTCGGTATGGAGGGGCGGTCTTAACATCCAGTGTAACCAGCAGAAGCTAAACAGTGTACAAAGACGAATGAATTTGCGGGTTATCAGTGCATACCGCACCGTTTCTTCGGAGACTACATGCGCTGTAGCGGGAGTCATGCCCATCCCGGTTTTGTTGGTGAAGGACTCCTATTGCTACGAAAATAAAGGCACGCTAAACGTGAGAACACGATCCAGGGATATCTCCATGGACAACTGGCAGCAGCTGTTGCACAGCTTAGAAAGACGTGGACCCATCGTTTGATCCCAAATATCAAGGAGCGGATGGAGATAAAGCATGGCGTAGTGGATTTCTACATGACGCAATTCCTGACTGGTCATTAATGCTTCATGATTCATGAAGTATCACCACAGGTTCGGACATGTGGTCTCGTCGGTCTACCTAACATGCGGTGACGTGGAAGAGACACCCGAAGTCCTCCGCCGAAAGAGGCCGGTCTTTCTCCTTGATTTTTCCCCTTTTCCGTTGCAGTTTTTGATGGGACTAAAGAGTTTAGTAGGTATACGTGGGCACAACATTAGGCACGATGAAGGATCCAGTAGTCGACCGATGGAGCTCGACATGTACGCATACTGGAGCCTATTTCGTCACATTCACCGTGGTGTAATTGGCTAACGCACCGAAGCGGAAATTGCTTCATGATTCATGAAGTATCACCACAGGTTCGGACATGTGGTCTCGCCAGTCTACCTAACATGCGGTGACGTGGAAGAGACACCTGAACACGTGTTATTCTATTGTCCAAGATTTGAAGAGGAACGTGCCAACATATTCGCTGCCTGCGGACCAGACACGATAGCAGATATGTTGCAGAGGATGTGTGATGGGGCCTCTGGTCATAATTCCATCCGGACTTTCAATTAAGGCTATACCCGTAATGGGAGACCAAGTCCGCGCTTCTACGCTCATCGGCTTACTCGTTTCCAAGGTAAACTCTAGTTTAAATCCCCCTCCTCTGACGACTTGAGATTCAGCCTCTACTCGTTAAGCGAGGCTCGCTTGGTTACCAAAACTATCGGGTGCTCCGCCTCTTTTCGAGTCTACTAGAAGAGAACAGACTTCTCCTCTAACGACTTGAGGTCTTGGCCCGTCAGTGTGCCGAATCGAGAGCAGCTTATCCTGGATACGCGCCTGTCACAACACACGTCCGGGACTTCACGGAACAACTCGAATGATTTCGGGCGAAAACGTCATCTTACACCGACTCGAGTAACTCACCCGCTGGCGACGTGAAGTCACTCTACCCTACGAGATCGACCGCCGAGAAGATATTGTCTTTTCCGTGTAGCTTCCGTCGCAAAGGGCGCGTTCTTCATAGACACTCCGCGAGGCTTGAGGTATCCTACACTACGTTCGCGACGTCTCTAGCAGTTGTACATGCGCAGAAGGTTAAGTCTTATCTTTGTATGCTTTACTGCGAAGTTCGGACGCCCTCGACTCGAAAGCGCTCCGCTGAAAGAGTTCGGTCTTTCTCCTTGATTTTGTTGGCATCTTTTGAGCTGGTAACTCTAGGCTTTTTTCCCGCCGTGTGCCGAATTGAGAGCAGCTTATCCTTGACTTGCACCTATCACAACACACGTACGGGACTCTTACGCTGACGACCCAAATCAATTCCAACGATGATGTCATCCTATCCGACTTCAGTGGCTCACCCAACGTTGACGTGACGCCACTCTACCCGAAAGTATTCTGCGGCGTGAATACTCTTCCCCCTTTTCCGTCGCAGTTTTTGATGTGATTTCGTCACATTCACCGTGGTGTAATTGGCTAACGCGCCGTTGTACCGAAGCGGAAATTACGGGTTCAAGTCCCGTTGGTGAGCCGGTTGTATTTTTTTTTCGAAAAATTACGGCTAATGTTCCTTCTTTTTTTGTTATCTCATGTTTCTTTTATACTTTCCATCACCCTAAAAAATATGAGATTTACCCGTTGTAGCTTATCCAACTTTGATTCTATGCGTTTAGGTTCAAATCTCCAGGCAAGCAACCAACCGTCAGGTTGAGAACAGAAAAATTTGAATATTTGAATGCTCAAAACTATAGTACAAACACAACAAATTTTTAACTCTCTACCTTGATCACAGTCTAAAGTTTTCAACTAGGCCCTCTAAATCACAGTTACCGGTAGACCTAAGGTCACATTCTTCAAGATCACATAGGTACTCTTCATAGATTTTTCCCAGATTAAACCGGTAACGTAAGTAATGCCTAACATCGCATCGTAAAGCCACTTCCTCATCTCGTGGAACTAGGAAGGTAGTAGAAAGAACTGGTCAGCGGCGTTCATTGATTCGGCAACCAAGATCGGTAACGACGACGATGACTGTCTTCAGCTGGTCGTCTCTAAGCCTTCCGCCGATTTCCTTCTTCCCCGACGACTAAAAGCGTTCATTTGGTTAGTTGCTGGGAAGATGTATGTGTATGAGTACGAAAAACCGGTTTCCCCAACTTGGGGGCAACTGACTGACCAGAATGAGGAAAGTAGGAGGAAGTGAGGCGTACCTTTTTTTCGCGCCGGGCCCAACCAACCGGTGTGGTCATTGGTCGTGGTCCAAGCAACGAACGTTTAGGTACTGCGCCACAACACTACCGCTAAAATCCATAAACGCTGCCCCATGCGTCTGTCGGTCGTGTGAAATTGATCCGGCCGGCACTATTTATTTACCAACACTGACTTGCTAGCTATCGGGCCGGTTCAGAACTTGTACGTTGTTGGGAATCTGGTTTTAAAGTTTGCCGAGAATGAGCCAGAAGATAAACTTGTGCAAGGGAATTGGGGGGAGTCGAGGATAGTGTTTGCCTTTCAGCACTGGAGTAACAGGTCGAGTGGAATTATGGACGATTTATTTGCAACAAATTAAGTTCCATGAACAGAGAAATAGATTGAGCCGGTTGATAAATTTCGCAGTTGGAAGATAAGTGTAAGCAGAAGAGCAGAAAATCAGGCTTTCTGGAGGATTTGACATGAAAAGATGGCTAAATAGGTCATAGATTGTAAAGTAAGTCAATCAAAAATGAACCATATATTCAAGCCATTTCCATAAGAAAAATTACTTTTGTTAGCACAAGTTTTTCATGTTAGAAGCTCTATCTTTCACTTAACTTTGCTTGGATTCAACAGGTGAATAACCTCACAAGTTGAGTGACGTAAATCGGGTCCACAAACATCGATAACCTTGTAGTAAACTCACCAGAAATTAAAAATAAAAAAACAACAAATATAAAACAGCCCACTATAGCCGTCTAGCCGGGCTTATTTATTTGCCTAACTACTTCTAATTCACGAACCAAAACGTGACTCTCGGAACGATTGAGTTCCGACCATTTACATCTTTATCTGCGCTCTTTTGCCTTTCTGCCGAGCTGCTTTTCCAATAAAATCCCCAACAGCTTTTGTCAAAACATTAACGTTGATCCGGTTAGAAGAGTTAACGATGTTGGCTGGCTTTATTTCGTGTGTGCTTACATCACCAGTTAATGGTGCTTTGAACTTTTTGCTCGGATTCCAGAAGTTTAGAAATAATTTTAAATATATGTACTAAATTTTAAACAAATATTAGATATCACGCAAACTTCATCAATCAGCCGGAATGTCATTTGGTAAAAATGTCATCTGACGACCATAATTGGCAACTTACATTATGGGGAGCACAGGACATCCTCTTTTCGCACCAGTTAGTGGGCCCACTAAAAGCATCCGTTTTTTTTTTCAAATGTAGGAAAGTAGGTATCGGGAAAAACATTGGAGGGCACAGCAAGTACCAACAACGTGTCACGCAAAAAGACCCCTTGCTTTAATTATGCTGAAAGCATTCACAACTCGCAGCAAATATGGCTGCCAGAACCCGAAGAGGGAAACACTCCCCTGTAGTATCAAGGACAGCACCAACAAAAAAAAACGGAATGCGATTGGGTTTGCTTTTATGCACTCTTATGTTGCTGGATGTTGGATGTCGGCGGGGAGTTACTTTGACCTGGTTTCCGCTGCCCTCGAGAAGTAGGAGAGTTAGCTTAGTAGCAAAAACCAACTGATGGGATGGATGTCGATCATTTAAGTATATTGCAGAAAAATGCATCCAGAGAGTTTTTATGATTGGGAAACCGGATGAGGGAAACGAACCGGGAAGGGCATTGCTATAATCCTCTCTAATAAATCTAGTTTTTGTTGGACTTTTTACTGTTTACGAACTGGAGAGTATATATTATTCTATTACTGGCTTGCCCTGTAGTTCTTAAGTACCTGAAAGTAATTCAGAGTATTAAATATTGGTTGGAAATGAGCTTTTTTTAGAAAACCCGCCAATATGTGGAAAGGTGGTTGAAATCTTTCAAATCAAAATCTTTCAAAAGAACCATAAAAGGGAGTCCACGGTGAAATTGTTACAATATGAAATTGCGTTGGGTAGAATTGAATGAAAATTTGGGTAGATTTAGTTCATAGTGCATTGTTCACATCCTGCAAGTTTCAAAGTCCTATGATCAAAACTCGCGGAAATGGAGTCGAAAGAACAGTTCGTGCGTGATAAAATCTTGCGCATAACGCGATAACAAGGATCCCTCGCATCGTTCCATCGCTCAAACGTTGGGAGGGATTAAGCGGTTCGAGGAACGATTGACCACCGATCGAAAGCCCAGAAGTGAAGGAAAAAGTATTCTGTACAACACCAAAACTCACAACCACGTAGTTGGGATTTTCAACCGAAACCCGAACGCCCTTCGTTCGGGATGTGGCTAAGCTGCACCTAAGCCGAAATTTTGTCCAGAAGGCCAAAACTAAGGCTGGGCTTCGAACTTTCGAGGTACAAAAAGCCCCTTATCGCGACGAGAAGCAGAACAAGTCCGCCAAAACCCGTGCCAAGAAGTTGTACTTCAACATGCTGACGAAAGTTGAATGCTGCATCATGGACGAAGAAATATATGTGAAAGCCGACTTCGAACAGATCCCCGGCAACCTATTTTTCACGGCCAAGGATACGTTCAGCGTTTCGGAGCATGTCCGCACTCAGAAAATATCCAAATTTGAGAAGAAGTTCCAGGTTTGGCAAGCTTCTATGCCTCTCGATGAAGTATACGAGCAGACGAACTCTTTCCTCAAAATTGGGACCGAACAAACTTGCGTAGGGCAAGCGTGCGTACTAAAACACACAGTGAAGAAGACGCCGAGAAGGAAGCAATCTTAAGTCCTGTTCACGGAGGGATACTATAGTGTTCACCAATTGGGCAACTTGTCCAACGCTTGCGACGCCGATAAATCCCATTGATGTGGTCGAAGCGCTCTTGAGCGGACATTTCCAGTTCCCAACCAAACTATCGACGCTTTTAACGAGATGAAGGAATGGTAACTCTAGTGAACAGTAAGTCCAACAACCACTTCAAATGACGCTCTTTATTAGATATTTTTTGGTTCTATTATCCAATTGTCCATTCCCCCTAGATGGCCCAGAAGCACCTATTAGAGCTAAAGTTTGCCCTCTGAGATCAGTAAACCGCCTACAGAGAGAATAAACGAGAGAAATCCTACCTACGAAAGACGGAATGCCGTCGTATAGACGATGGAGTACAATTTTACGACTCCTTAGTGCTTCAAAGACTACAAGAGCAAAAGGAGCACAAAGAGGAATACGAGCTTGTTGAAAACGTAGGTTTCAGTGGTGGAATAGAGTTATCTTTTATTCACATTTGGTTGTGAAGTCCTTAAATAACTACCCATTACATTAGCGATAGCTATTTGTCACTTTTCACTTCTCAAATTCTTTAACCGGTAAAGGATTCATTTCCTAATCGGTACTTTTATACTTTTATTCAGAATATCTGGCAGCACTATTGTGTTACCAAGAACCCAATTTGAGTAGTCTCGCTCAACCGTGTGATTATGACGTGTGACATTTGAACCGCGTTTATCATCATCTCCTATCATCAGCTATCATTGATCCATTTTTCTCGATTTCGAATAGTCCTTTATGGCTCTGGTAGTGTTTGTGATATTATGCTGGTTGTTTCACCAACACTTTTCAGTCTTATGGGAAAATCAACCTAAAAAACGATCATATTTGTGGACCGGCTGCCCGTTCTTTGTATCGAGAGTTTTTGAGATTAATTGTCCCGTCTCATCTGTACACGCTCAGCAAGTGCGCGTAAGAAAAATCAAACACAACTCTATTGGACAAAGCTAGAGGAACCAAAACAAACAATGTTTTGGTTCTGCTCGTGGCAGCAGGAGTCTGCTGCTGTTACCGAATGCCTTAGGAACTGATAGAAAACCGTAAGTTTCAGCAGAGCTCACCAGGTGACTCATGACCTAGAACGCTTAGCCAGGTCCACTATCTGCATGAGGACTATCCGTCGGGGAAGCCTTCAAAGTCGAACGGTGGAGGTCTTTGGCGAGAAGGCAGAGTTACGGGACCACAATAGCGAAGTGACCATCACGATAAAAAGCTGGACGATATCACAACTGAAGATGAACTCCCGGCTCTCCCAAGACTTCCATTCCATTATGCACAGCTGAACATGAACAGTTTTTCTGTTAGATATCCTTCCCCTATCAACTGATCATTCAGATCTAAGGAGTTTGGCTACTGCCGTTCGCCTGCAAGGAAACCGACAGAAGTTGCATGCACTAAAAATGCAGCGCAGATAAACATCTCGGGGCTATATGTAGTAAGCCGGCAATAGCTGGCATAGAGGCAACTTAATCTCAACCACTGTCTCTCAGCACACCAGTTTATATATCTACAGGATCTCAGACGGTAAAATTGGGTAAACGAAAATGATAAACTGGTCACTGTTTAGAGAACTGTAGTTACCTAGCCAGGGGTTCTTGTAGAAATTTGAAAAAATGTTAGATAAGATCGTTGAGGAGCTCACGGATCTGGAGCCTCATGGTTAAACATTGTCGGGAACTTCCACGCATTGGTCAAGGGAAGCGAACTTCAGAGATGGTAGCAGACGATAGAGATTTATTTTATTTTCATAGTATTCCGACTCACGACATAGCTTTATGAACATAATTCTAAAAATTTACTCAGTCCATGGCAACCGTTCTCCAATTTCTCGAACATCCCACATTCGCAAGATCGTGCAGGACAGTCGGTCGATATTCTTGCAACATGTCCTACCCAGCGTATACGATCAGCCTTTACCACCTTCTGGATACTGGGTTCGCCGTAGAATCACGCAAACTCGTGATTCATCCTTCGCCTCCACATTCCGTTCTCCTGCACGCCGAAAAAAATTGTTCTTAACACTGGTCGCTCGAACATTCCGAGTGTACGCAGGTCCTCCTCGACCAATATCTTCATATCGACCAATATCCATGTCTCGTACCAGTAGAGAACAACAGGTCTAATGAGCGTCTTGTACAGATTACACCGTGCTAGGGCTATGTCTTCTCGACCACAGTTGCTAGTGCGATAAGACCAATGGGAGTCAAACTGTAATGGCGTTGCCCTCTTAGTGACAAAACCTTCAACAAAATGCTGGCGGAATGCGCAATTAAGAACCTGGACGATCGGATTTACTTCGAAAGCCACTGTGATGAGCCCTGTTGAGATTTGTTCCGGACACCGTGAAACTTTCGGCGCGCAGCAATAACAGACACTAAAACTGGATGAGGATGATTATTTGGGATACTACAACCATGTCTCACATTTTAGTTTTCGACAGTTGGAACGCATTTCAGGCAGGTTGGTTGAAATTGATGCCAGCTAACCACGGGCGATGACAACACCATATGCATGTATCCAGACGGCATTAATACTACCAAACTGACCTAGATATATGTAGATACAATAAATAGTGACGTTACATCACGAAGGCCTTTTTGATAGCCAGGGTAAGTGAGATATTCTTCTGTAGCAGCCATACTCCAAACCAGCAGCCATACCAAGGTGCCTTTCCGATAAACAGTTTGGGTTGCCAATTCGACTAGTCATCGAAGGGACAGACGAAGCCAGGCTGAAGAAGAGGAGAGAAGACCGGTTTTGCGCAATGGTCATCCTCGACGTAAAGAACACCTTCAACAGCGTCAGTTGGGCAGCGATTGCGTAGTCATTCATATGAGGATTCCGGCGTATATCTGTAGTATGGTGGAGTGTTACCTCCGTAACCGCCAACTACAGTACATGACCAGCGAGGGATTGCAAACAGTGAGTTTCTCGGCAGGGGTTCCACAAGGATCGATACTTGGCCCGGTATTGTGGAACATCTTTTACGACGAGCTGCTGAGACAGCGTCTCCCCACGGTAGTGAGACTTGTGGTATTCGCCGACGACGTGGCATCGGGCCCATCAACTTAGGAGGTCCAGCTACTCGCTACAGTAGCGATCGAGAAGGTGAATAGTTCGATGCGCTCTAAGAGCTTGCGCCTGGATCACCACGAGACCGAGATGGCGCCGATCACAAACCTGATTTCAGCACAATCAGGGACGATTGCAGCTGGACCGTGCGCAATCGAATCCAAGCGTACGATCAAGTACTTGAGGGTGATGATCGACCATTGGCTGAGTTTTACGGCCCACGTCGACTACGCCTGCAAAAAAGCGGCAATGGCAACAGCAGCCATCTCGCGAGGCATGTCGAACAACTCAGCGATCTGCTGTAGCAGATGGAGGGTCCTGGCGAGCGTGACTTCGTTCATTTTGCGGTACGGAGCGGCGGCCTGGAAGGCAGCCTTGAGCAGGCAGTGTAATCTGCATAAGATCTGCAGCGTGCAGCGGCTGATGAACCTGCGGGTTAGAGGTTGTTAGAGGAAGATATCTTCTACTACGAGAACAGGCACATACCCGTCGTGCGGAAACCTGCCGAGGAGGCCTCGATGACCAAATGGCAACAGCTGTACTAAGAAAACGACCGTTGGACCCATCACTTGATCCCTAACGTCAGATTCTAGATAGATCGAAAACATGGTGACGCAGTTCTTGATTGGTCGCGGTTGTTTCATACAGTACCACCACCGGTTCGGACAAGTGGCCTCACCACTCTGCCCAACCTGCGGTGACATAGTTGAGACGTCGGAGCACGTAATGTTCAACTGTCCAAGGTTCGATGGGGTACGCACGAACATGCTTGCCGCCTGTGCACCCGACACGACCTCCGACAACATCGTAGGATTGCATATCCTCCAAGTATGCCAATACTTGGCGCGTGGTCAGCGATGGGTCACCCGGATCATGACTGCCCTGCAGAGGAGTTGAAACCAGCACCATTCCGCGACTGGTGTAGGGTAACTGCTTTGGTAAGTAGCACCTGAGTAGAATGCGTTCGAACCTAGCAGTAAAGCATACGAAGACAAGACTCTACCTTCTGCGTATGCCTTCACCGTTACCGTCGCGGAATATCCGAGTAGACGCGCTTCCTGCGACTGAAGCTGCGGGAAAAAGACAATACCTTCTCCGCAGTCGAACTCGTAGGTGGAAAAGTATTCACGCCGTCGGGTGAGTCACTCGAGTCAGGAAGGATGAGATCATCGTCGGTATTCATCTGAGTCGTCAGCGTAAAAGTACGGGATACGTGTGCTGTAACAGGTGCGAGTCCAGAATAAGCTGCTTTCGATTCAGCCCACGTCGGGCAAAAATCCTAGGGTTGCCAATCCTAAAACTGCCAGCAAAATGAAGTAGGAAGACCAGACCACGGTTGAAGTAGTATGACCTAACTTCTGCGTATACCGAACTGCTAGGTACGTCACGAACGTAGCGTAGGATACCTTCACAGCTGTGGAGTATCTGAATAGAACGCACTCTTCACGACGGAAGCTGCGGGGCTAAAACAATACCTTCTCCGCAGTCGAGCTCGTAGAGTTGGTGTAGGATGACGTCCTCGCCGGGAATCCTCCGAGTAATTTCGTAAAGTCCCGAACTCCCCAGGATGAGCTGCTCTCGATTCGGCACACGAACGGGCAAAGGAGATACGGCCTCGAGCCAACACAAGCGGATCCAAGACCTCAAGTCGTTAGAGGAGAGGTCTGATCTCTTCTAAAGAACTCAAAAAGAGGCGGAGCACACGATATTGGTGGTACCCAAGCGAGCTTCGAGCTACGAGTAAAAGCCGGACTTGATGTCGTTACTCGTAATCCTAAGCTATTATTGACTTTTGACAGTTAGAAATTATTGGTGTAATTGGTTGTTGGTTGACCTGCAAATTGAGCGCTAGATCAGCTCTATATTGCAGATGCTGCGACTCTTCACGGCTGTCGAAAAATGCTAACCTTTCAGAGTAATCCACAAGCGATTGCTGAAGCCGACAGCAACCGTCAAAAAGTCGTCTTGAGATTCAACAGCTCTTAATTCTACCGGATTGCCATGTATAAACTACTTTTGATCTGATGGCGACCGTCAAAAATCGGTTCAACGAGTTTCAGCGTGGTCGCACTTCGGCTATAGCCGGCCCATGACACAGGAAATACGAAAGTAACAGATCCACAAACGAAATTACCATGAACTATGAAATATCCATAAGCATCTGTAAGTATGCTTAAAACATGGACTGATTACTTCATACTGAAGAAACCTTTTTAAATTAATGATTATAAAAAATTCTACGAAGTGATTTCGATTATATGCAATAGTTTGGGGAATAATCATCTTAATTTCTTCTCTGGAGTATAGGAAGTAGTTTAGCATAATTTTTGAGAAGTTTTGCGATAGAAGCGTTTTTTAACTGAAATCATGCTGGCATTTAGATCGATTTATATTTTTATTGACTCGACCATGTTTCAAAAAACAAAAAGAATTGAATAGGAAATTAGTTCAAAATAAAAAACTAGTTACAAAAAGCGTTCCAGTAAGTGAGTACAGAAGTTTGAAAATCCACAAAATGAGAGCTACTTGCATTGAATAAATTAATTCATTGCATTGAGAACGTCCAAATTTCGAGGTCAGCGGAACAGTTTAAGAACGAAACTGAACCAAACAAACTGCACCGCGACTCCCCGCAGATGTTTTCGTATTTGATGCACTTTTACTTGTGCTCGCGCCTCGCCAGTATAATAACAAAATGGAAAGACCAAAAAATGCACAAATCTTCTTGGTTTTGGCAGTTATTTTGTCGAAAATTTGGTCAACGTTCTTCGCGCACCAAACTAAAAAAACTTCCTACAATCTCGATCGAGTCCGGCTGCTTCCCGGACTTAAACTGTAATTTATTATGGCCGATTGATCATGTTGGGGTACTCGATGCGCGATTTCACTTGGTTAAGTTCAGTGATTTTTTTTTCCTTTTGGAAGTTTGTTATATTCTTGTTTACGTAAGAATTTGGCACAACCCGAAATTCTTCGATTTCTGACCATATTGGGATTCTTTTCGTTGGGGGGACTTCTCTCGATTTATTGAGCTCGGCTTGGTTTTGTATGCACTTTTGGAGGGGGAGATTCAATAAATTGATTCTGTCTGGATGGCGTCTGAGCGAGTTGAATTCTTCAATAAATAAAGCTTTGGAACTGCAAGGCATTTTTGCGCACAATGTACCAGACCGAATAATATTGAAATAAATCTTTTTTGGTATTTTTTGCTGGGATAAGCTTACACATTTAAGCTTTTATCGGTGGAATTTATTGGGTTTGACCAAAATAAGTTTTTATTTTAAAAATTTTAACCAAAAATTTTTGCCGGCCTCCTTTCAAAACAGAAACTTGTAATAATCTTATGTTTAAAGCAAATTTGTGTGTAAGAGAGTTTCGATAGAAATTGTTTTTATCTTTGAGAATAACTTTTCAAAATTTAGCTAGATTCGAGAATGATTTCTTTAAAAATCTTACAACTTTCAACAAGACTTAAGAATTGACTTTGTCTAAGTTAGAATTCTTGAGTTATTTTTAAACTTGTTTATATTCGTTCGATCCCAAATTCATCAAGATCATCGACGCAAAAGTGGCACAAGCATCGTAGCTTTCCTTCGACTTGGTCCTACAAACACACTTCGACCGGGTGATACAAAAATGAAAGAGTGACCCCCGAAACTGGTAACCGGTTCCCGCGACGAGCTACCGATATTTTATATTCATGTGTCTTCCTCCGAAATCGCAAAATTTAAGCGACCGAACGAAAACAAAACAAGAAAGGCTTCGAAGAAAGAAGATAGCGACGAATACCAAAAATTTGGCACCATCAAAAGGAAAGCGAAATTTGCCAATCCATTTCGTTAAAAAAAAATGTTGAAAGCCAAAGAGAAAAAAGACGCGCAGCGTTGCTGATGTTCGACTATGTTGCCATCTTGATTGACCAAAGGAAGCAATCGACCCGAAGTTTTTCACTTTCATAATTGTGGAATGTTTTCTTAGAAGTAGAAGGTTTTTGGAACTGAAATGACCTAATGTGGCGAAGAAGGGTCCCAAAACAATACCCACTTCAAGTATGAATATTTGGAAACATGAAAGAGAACAGAAAAACGCCAATGTAAATGGCTGTTGCATATTTTAAATTTTCGGCAAAACAGACTGGCTTTTCGCGTGTGCCGTCGCGCTTTTTCGTTTTTTGTTGTTCCATGTTGTTTTTTCGTTTGTTTGGTTTATTTATTTTATTTCGTCGATCGTGGTTATGTATTTTTAAAGCCTGTCCGTTTGATCTTCGTAAGCTTTCGACGGTACTGCTGAATGAAGTGGGTTTCGTTTTCGCTTTTTTATTCTGTCGAAGATCATTGTGGTTCGATTTTTCTGGTTTGTTGAGTTTGTTGTTTTTTTTAATTGTTGCCTTCGTTTGTAAGCATAGTTTATTTATTTTATTAGCAACTAGCTGACCCGGTGTGCTTTGCTACACCTTTCAAAATCAAATGATGTTTTCAAAAATTATTCAAATTTTTATTGGCATTATTTTAAATCAGATTATAACATAATTTATAAGCAACTGCTATAAAATGAGAGCTGCAGCTGGTGTTTCGAATTGCAACACAAAGATAACTTAAACAAATATTCCTAATCTTGCTCTATAAATTTGTGTAAAAGATTTGATAATTTGAATCTGTCTGGAGGGTCTCCAATTAATCGTACGCAAACAATCTAACTTTTAAAATATGATTGTTTTTTTCTTGATATGTTCTGGGTTTATGCTGAAAAACTGATAAGAGAACCCCTTCCCTGTCCTTGACTCACCCCTGCTGAATGGAGGTCGTGATTTTTAATATTCATACCTAATTTTTCTGTTCCCAAAAATCCTCTTAAATTAAATATAGTTCCATTGGTTGATAAGTTTTTAAGCTTTACAACAAAATTTGCATGGAGCCTCCTTCTTTCTTCCCCTCTCTACACTGTAAAGCGTAAGGATCTATAACAATCGTAACCAAGTACCTTTCCATGCCATATTTGTTTCCATTTGTTGGCTTCGTTAGCATAAATTGAGAACTTATGCTAACAAAATTGTATTGGGCTCACCTCCCTCCACCTATGTGTCAGATAATCATAGAATTATACCAAAATGATTTTCCATGTTAAGTTTTGTCCATTTCTAGGATTTTGTAAAAAAAAGTTCAATGTAAGCCTCCTCTTCCCTTTCTATATTCCCAATTCTATCATCCTTCTGCAAGAAAGAAATTGTTTCACATAGAAAAAATATTTTTCGTACTCAAATACTTTTTGATGCCAAATTTGGTTTCATTTGCTCGAAAAATTCTCGAGTTATGCAAAAGTAAATTTATAGAAGCTCCCCTTTCCCTCTTTATATCTTTCCGCTGAAAAAAGACGGGGCTTCAATTTATGATAGAAACATTTCACGTATCCAAATACCCTCATATGCCAAATATGGTTCAAATTGCTCGATCAACTCTCCAGTTATACTGAAAATTGTATGGGAGACCTTTCCTCCCCCTTTTCATCCACCTCTTTGAAGGAGTGAGGGATACCAAATATTCATAGATGCATTTCTCGTACCCCAATATCGTTCCATGCCAAATTCGGTTCCATTTGCTGTTGTAGTTTTTGAGTTATGCTGTAAAAATTGTATGAAACTCCCCTCCATCTTTCCTTTCTCCCCGCTGGAAGAAAGAAGGGGTCTCAAACAATCATTAGAACATGTCACATTCCAAAATACCCGCCCATGCCAAATTTGGTTCTATTTGCTTAATTATTTTTTGAGGTATGTAAAAATTATAAAAGAGGCCCCTCCCCCCTTTATTTCTACCTACTTGAAAGATGGAGGGGTCTCAAATAACCATTGAAATATTTTTCGTATCCAAATACCATCCCATGCCAAATTTGGTTCCATTTGCTTTATTAGTTTTTGAGTTATGTAAAAAAATATGAAAGAGGCCCCCTCCCCCTTTCTACTGGAAAGAGGGAGGGGTCTCAAATAATCATTGGAATATTTTTCGTATCCAAATACCTTCCCGTGCCAAATTTGATTCCAATATCTTGATTATTTATCGAGTTATATGAAAAATTGTTAGGTAGCCCCCCTCCCCCCTTCCTATCACCCCACTGAGAGGAGGGAGGGGTTCCTAATATTCATAGAAATATTCCTCGTACCCAATTACCACCCCATGCCAATTTTGATACCATTTGCTTGATGGGTGCTTGAGTTATACAAAAAATTGTCTTTTGCCTGAGAGGCCCCTCCCTCCCTTATTGAGAGTGGGAGGGGTCTCAAACCATAATAGGAACCTTCCCCTGCTTCCAATACTCCCACCTGCAAAGTTTCACGCAAATCGGTTCAGTAGTTTCCGAGTATATAGGGAACAGACAGACAGACAGACAGACAGACAGACAGAAATTCATTTTTATATATATTTAGATTTATATCGTATCTAAAGTTTAAGAGATGCCTTTGGTTTCATTGAAGCAATTATCGTGTTATTTTGTTTTATGCCTCCGGTTTCATTTCCCATTCCCATTCTGTAAATTTATTTAAATTTTAGTTTGCGAAAAGTCTGAATCAATGCCCTCTGAACCAAAGTGGTATAAGCGCATTGAACCTAATTTTGAGAAACAAGCTTGAAAATGACCGAGTTTTGCAAATTTCTGTATATTTTTTAAAACTAACTGAAGTTTTCAGTATGAAGATAAATATCCGAAAAAATCAAATTTCATTTGTTAAAGATTCAAATCTCAAGAGTCGTTAGGCCTTACACACTTACAATCGAGGAAAAAACTAGAACGACTTAGAATTTGATCGTTAACATAAACAAACAATAAAATCAAACATTAACCAACCAAGAATAGCTCAAAATGCATACCTTCTGCCTATTTAAATTCGATGTTGAATCCTCTGTACGTTCTTCTCGTTTTCTCATATCACATCATGCCTCATCACTATAGAACTTTTTTTTGTAAATAGAGGTAATCCAAACTAGAATGTTTCGATGCTATTTTTATTAAATTTTTCTTAAAGAAGATACCAAGAGGATTTACTGACATTGACAACAGAAGTGAATGACATCAAGATATAAAATTACTGTTTACTTCAGGTTAACGCGGAGAAAAAAGACCACAGTTGTTCTTATTATTTCAGCTGGTTATACCAACCATCTAAGCGTAGTTGATATTTTCGCATCCAACTATAAATATAATGGATTCAACTATAAACTGATGATTACCACCACTCAATCAACTATGAATATAATAGAATCAATTGTAATGATTCAATTGTTAATATGATAGATTCAACTACATTTGTATGATTGATTTTAGGCATTCAACTATAGATATAATATATTCAAGTATACATTCCTGGTTGACGTCTCACATTTAACTATAAATACGATAGATTCAATAGTAGTGTTATAATTTATTCAACTGTAAATATGATAAAATCAACTACAATTGTATGATTGATTTTAGTAATTCAACTATAAGCATAATAGATTAAACTATGCATTTCTGGTTGAACTCAAACATTTAACTATAAATATGATAGATTAAACTGTGGTGGTATAATTGATTCAACCGGAAATATGATAGATTCAACTACAAATGTCTAATTGATTCTAGGTATTGAACTATAAATATAGTAAATTAAACTATATTGTTATGATTAATTGTGTGCTTCTTAAATACTATAGTGTTCATTCGTGTTCATCAGCAAAAATAAAAATAAAATCGTAAGTGAGAGACCAGTGCGTGTAACCTGCAGCGGTCGTGTAGTAGGCTGACAGTTCCAGGAATTGGGAAAGGTACACCTACTCTGGCTGCAAGCGAAATCCTTTACGTGATCCTGGCAGGATCCCACAGGAAACTAGCATTGGTGAGTCAGCGTATGATAAATTGATGTCATGATCTTGAGTATCATGATTCCCCCCACAAGATTAACCTTCGCCGGGTGCAGAAGCACGGACTTCTGAGGATGTCTGCCGGGACCGATTAGTTAAAACGCACAATTTGCTGAGCAACCATGGATCAAGATGCAAAAAGAACAACATTGAACCAGGACGGGGATATCGGAATTTCCGGGCAGTTTCGGTTTTCAGAAAAAAAAACTTTAGATATGATATCTACCAATATAAACAAAATTTAAATTTACAATATTTATAGTTGACCTCATTGAATCAATCATAGAAATATAATTCAAACTATCATATTTATAATAAAATCAATCATATTAATATTGTTGAATCTATCATATTTATAATTGAATCAATCATATTATTAAAGTTGAATCTATTATATTTATAGTTGAATGCACAAAATCAATCATACAACTATAGTTGAATGTATTATATATATATGTAGAATGTACGAAATCAATCAGATTGTCTATTATTTGTATTGTTGAAAGTTTTATAATTATAGTTGGTCGAGAATCAATCAGATATATGATTGAATACAAGTGGATTGTTGTTGGAAATACCATACTTTTTTCTATGTGAAGATAATGTTTTTTACTCTAAATTGTGTGTAAATGCGCCTACATCCATTTGGCGAAAGGCCTGGTAAATCAACTTATTAAATCATTGCATTTTGAGAGTAATACGTCATGAATATTAGCCATAATGATTTGATAAAGAAGTGATTCCATAGTACGGCAACCCTAACTTATGTTTTATTCCATAAAATTACCAAAGACAGCTTTATCGTCTGAGAGTTATCAGTTTCAAGCATTTTCAATATGATTATACTAAAATATTGCCAGAAAACTGAAATATTACTTTTTTAGTAAAGGACGAATGTCGCACATGGATAAGCGAGAGTCTAAGGGACTGATTTTTTTCTCGCTTAAAGATGACGCACTTATCTAGGTTTCCTCCTATAGAGGATTTGAAGCACATAAATGTAAGTGTTACTCATAGAAATAAAAAAAAACACAAACAAATTCAATATTTCCTGAATATCTGATAAATTAATCCATTATAACTTATTAAAAAAAAGATTTCTCACTTGTCCAGTTCTCTCTTATCCATGTTCGAATGTATTTTGTTTACTCATAATCTCGAACAAAAAACATCAAGGTCTTCGAACGTACTATTTAACCCAGTTGATGACTCGAATTGTTCACATTTAGCACATACGTCAAAGATCTATACCAATATTTTTACCGGATTGGGTTTCAAAAACAACTGAGTATTTCTTATTTCCGCCTCCTTTAAAACGAATCGAATTTCTATTAAAATAAAACTTAACTAATACAATTATGGTCACATCTCATGATAACTATCTCAAATTAGAATGTTAATTCTTTATGCTGACTTTTATACTATTTTTCCTTTCGTGATAGTCTCGTTTATCCAATTTTATCCCTTTTCCGTACGCCCAGGGAAAACTTCTCTCCAATTTTGTTTGTTTAGGTACGGATATTCTCCTCCAATTTGCAGAATGACGGTGGAAATCAATCCGAAATCGCTAATCGTACTTCCATGGCCAGAACTTATGCCTGAGTCCCAAAGAATAATAAAAGTGTCTTATTATTCTTCTTGTCTTTGTTCATGTCTTTAATTATTTTAACATAAAAACATTAAAATGATCAAAAACACAAAGTGGTTGGGCCTACCATGGAGCAGAGAACGCAGAGACATCTGGAACACAGGAACAGGAAGACGGTGGAAATCAATCCGAAAGGTCCAAAATTTTGACTCAAATATAGTTTCGGTTCCAACTGAAAATATTTGCTGTCGTTACTATCCAAACGTATATCCACTTCAAATTCTTCAAGTAAGATACTTAATTAATGAGTAATGCTAGGTTGTAATATTTTCCTGCCCATTTATAAATTGAAAAAAAAAATAATAACAAAAACTTTGCGTAGTTGTAGCACAGAGAACAGACGTACAAGCTAGCCCACGAAACTTTTGTTAAATTTCCAGCGGCATTAGTTTAATTATGAGTTCATATATACGATTACGCCTTTTCGAAAACTGTACACTAGACTGCCCCAAATTTGTATGGGGAATTCAAAACCTGTGAAATGTTATACGCTGCAGGCTAAAATTGATCCTAGGCCTAGTACTAGATCCCATGCCAAATTTGGGCCAGATCGGATCACGGGAAGGGGTCGCTCAACGAGCCTGAAGTTTGTATGGGATTTTGAGACATTTTGTTCGGGAGAAACATGAAAAACAAGTTTTTCAGCAATAACTTTGGTTCCCGTCGGCCGATTTCTTTCAAAAACGGGTTTTCTTAAAGCCTAAATTATGAAAAACATTTCATCCGAAGACTGCATATCGATAAGAGTTAAGACAAAAAAGTTATTAGGCTTCCAAAATGGGCTAACTTTTTTAAGGATGGTATTCATCACTGTAAATGAGTCGGGGCGGTCGAACTTATTGGCGCCTCATTAGCAGTGATGAATACCACCGTAAAAAAAGTTAGCCAATTTTGGAAGTCCAATAACTTTTTTGTCTTAACTCTTATCGATATGCAGTCTTCGGATGAAATATTTTTCATAATTTAGGCTTTAAGAAAACCCGTTTTTGAAAGAAATCGGACGACGGGAACCAAAGTTATTGATGAAAAACAGGTTTTTCATGTTTCTCCCGAACAAAATGCCTCAAAATCCCATACAAACTTGAGGCTCATTGAGCGACCCCTTCCCGTGATCCGATCTGGCCCAAATTTGGCATGAGATCTTGTACTAGGCCTAGGATCAATTTTAGCCTGCAGCGCATAATTTTCAAAAGTCGGGTCATTTGGGGCACTCTACTGTACACTTGAAAATTTGATTTGAAACTTTTGAACGGCGCAATAGGTGCACTGTTTAAAGTCAATTTTCAACATATTTTTTGGATGTCTGCATTTGAAATTTTACACACTTTTTTGAAGATTTTTAGTTCGAGCTTGTACGTCTGTTCTCTGTGGTTGTAGATCAACTATCATGCTATTATCCCACGATATTTAACGTTCCTCGTGAAATTTTCAGTTGAGATGATTTCCATTTGCAAAAAAAATTAATTTGTCTTATTTTTTTCACTGAATATCTCAGAAATTACGCAATGTCTATGTAAAAATAATAAAAAAACACTGCCGACAAAATTGAAAACAATAAAGTTTAATCTGTTTTTATTTTGAAATTATTTTGTTTTCTTATAGTACACGAAAAAGATACTTGTAAAATTACATCATATATGATGTAAACAACAAGAAACATTATAAATGATGGATTTTTTCATATGAATTTAATATTACAGGTTTTGTTGAATTACAGACTTGTATCACAACTACTTAGCTTTGAAAATTCCGCTTTAAATGATGCTTCTTTTATATGTATATTTACATCATATGTGAATAATCTTCCAGACATTTTTGGTAGTGTGTAGAATAAAATATGATTTTGTTTTGGTTTAGCTTTTATAATTACTTCCAAAAAATTTCAAAAATTCTAAATTCTTCACAAACATAGAAAAAAAATCCACGGACGGATCTTTAAATCATTTATTGTCCAAAAACCGTCAACCTTAACAGAAAACGAGGGTATGTATGCAGAAACCCTGGAGCGACCTGACGGAAATCGCCACACGCCAGCAGACTTGATCTTATAGTCAAATAAAGCTCCGAAAAAGATATATAGGCAAAAGGGTTATTTGTTGATTGAAAATATTTCTGCTACCCCCGGAACGGAAAGAAGTGCATACATTAAGTTGCCGTCGATGTTGAATGTTTTTCCCTATACACTCATAGAAGCCGACCGGCTTCAAACAAGCGAGAAGCCTCTCGCAGCTAGTAGGTTTGGTAGAAATGAATAATTCTTATGCTTCAGTTCTTCCACAGAGCGGCACAAAGTCGCAATTTGTCGTCGGTTGTGGATTAAAATGATGGTAAAGTGTAAGGGGTCCCGGGGAGGAATTCTCGCTAATCAGATCCCGAGGTGTAAAGCGCGGCAAAACGGTCGCTAATTAATATTCCTAACCACATACACGGCATGGCTGTTTGCTTGGTTTGACTTGGGCGGCTTAAACCAAGTAGCACCCACACTCCGGGTTTCTTCTTCGAGTTTTATCTTCGCCGGCTTCAGAAACTTCACAACCACAACCAGACAAACCTTTGGAAGGGGATTCCATTTCAACCTGTTCTTGTTCATAAGCACAACGATCTAGTCGAATTGTTGTAACGACGGCTAGCTCAGTCACTCGTTACCTCAGGGTCGGCTTCACTTGCTGGGGAGTGGACAAACGACCTGGGGAGGAAGGGGCAAGCAAATTGACGAAACTAGAACCAATATGTACCAGGGGTTTTCGGACGTATACTCACAAGTGACGTGTACATTTTTAACAATTTATTCAGGGTAACATTTTAGGGGGAAAGGGTTCAGGGATAAAGGAACGTTGGGGCCCATTCACGGAAATTTTACTTGCCGGTGTATGCTGGCGGGATTCCGAGCGATGCCGATGACCATGCGCATTGACGAGTTGGTGTCGTGTGATCCTCCCGGGGAATGCCTGGCCCATGGACGCACGTGGTGATATCTGCACCACGAGGGTACTCTCCGAGGCCGAACTACCAGCGCGCCCTACTCTCCCGACCGGTAATGCACTGCCGGATCTATCGGGATTGCAGGGTAATTCCTCCTCCCGATGACTCGGTTGAAGGCGCGCCGAGCTTACCTCCACGGTCTGCAGCGCCGGAACTAGGGGCAGGGTGATAGTCCGGACCTTCGGAGCCACGGTTCTGGTGGGCCGAGAGCTTGGTGTGGCCGCGGGGTCCTTGGAGCTGGGACCTGATGGGGCCTTTAGATGGCTGGGCCCGTCGGTGACCTTGCAGTTAAGCCTTGGGATACCGGACCGGTCTGGTGAAGGAGCCTTGGATTGCTGGCACGAAGGCTGCTGGCACGTTTTGACGAGTGCCACGTGGTTATTTGTTGGTTTGCAGGCGGACGGATTTGGACGTCCTCACCGATCAGCGACCACACTTAGAATGACGTTTTCTTTCAGCGCCTCTTCTCGTCCGCTCAGGAAATGTCATCGAAGAAGGGTTGCCAGTATTCCGAGTTCTGACAGATGAGGGATGGGGGACATTGGTTGGGACGAGGGACCTATGTATTTTTACTAATTCCCTAACCGTTATACAATTCAAAATCCGAGGTCCCAGCACATGAAGGTTCGCATTTAAATTGTTGCTACGGTTAGTCCGTAACAATCATCCCCTCCTCCAGGAAAAAATACAAAGTATTTTTTCCTGTATCCGTTTTCAAGACCATTGAGTCGCTCATTTAAATTTTAATCATCCATCTGAGGCCTTCGTCCGGATCCCAACGTTCTAGTCTATCCTTTTACCATTTAAAAGATCCCAGGCTTTACTTAACTCTGAAGCTATCGAACCTTTATTTTAATCAACCTTCATAGGTTGTTATAGCAACATCAATATAATACTTCCTCCTTTAGATGGTAATTTAATCTAGAAACGTGAATTTTAAACTAATACATTACGTTAAGTTATTACTAGTTTAATCTATGAATTTGAAGTGCACTTATTCTACATTAATCTACCAGCTGGATTTTATCTAAAGTATTCATGAATCATTAAACCTATTTGCGCAAATAGGTCCTGATAAGACTTCTTCAGTTTCTTATGAATAACTGCATAATTATTTCTACGATATGCTTAAGTTTAATTAATTAGCAATTTTCATTTAGCAAAATTTATTTCAAATATCGTTTTCCTACTTCATTGAGAATAACTCTTTTTCAAAAGTGATTCCATTTCTCTGACTGCGCGAAAGATACGCGTCGCTTCATTCTACTGTCAAGCTGGCACCGCGACGCTGCGAACCAGAGAAAGAAAGAACTGTCAAAATACGCAAAAATCAATCCGATGAAAAAAGATCAAAACATTACATCGGACCACGACATCTTTTTGCGGATCCAATAATTTTGTTTCTAGGACGAAATTATGTTTAGCCAGCTCCTTGAATTACTGACACAGGTGAGTTCTAGCTATTTGCCATAAAATTTCTCCGAACTAACGCTCCTACTACTGTTATTGCTTTCTTTCAGGCGTGGGTGGAGGGATGCCACAACAGCATCAGTCTCAATTTCTGTGGATAAATGGTTACCAATAAAGGATGAATTAAAACAGCTATTGGATTATTCTTTCATCCGAAAACGATTTTAGTTGGAATCTAAACATCAGGGATGGAGACCTATGCTGGTCTAAGGTGTTCAGCTGGCCAAACCCCCAAGGCTTTCCCATCTAAATTCTGGATTTCGTACGACGAAGAGCCCTTTTTCGCGGTTATTTTAGCAGGCAAATACTGGGGCCCATACTTCGCGTTGTAATGTTCGAGTGCGCAGGACGGTTTCATGTTTTTGTGATAAACCATTTGACCTACTTTGAAGTTGGGAGCGAACCTTCGGTGACGAAGTGTGTACCGTTTTTTTTGATTCTTCATGTGCTTTTTCAAGGTTGCGCTTCACCAGATCATTTATTTTATCGAACAGTTCCTGACGACGGGTTTCAAGTTGCGTTTCTTGATCGGTGTTCAGCAACGAATCGTGCTCTGAACCATTTAATCGAATTTCGTAACCATGAGTGGCCAAGAAAGGACTTACTTCAGTGGCGGAGTGTACAGTGGAATTCAAAACTGTTTCTATCTCTGCCAGCTTTGTGTCCCAGAGTCTCTGGTCCTGCCTAGCATAAGTTCGGATTGCGGCATTGACTGTACGATTCAACCGCTCTACAGGGTTCGCCTGAGAGTGATACTTTGCGTTCAGCCAATGTCGTACTCCGAACTTATCCAAGAGGGCTTTAAACTGTTTGGATAAGAAACAAGTGGCATTATCTGTTATTATTATCTCTGGTACCGAGTTTCTATAAAACCATTGGTCGCGAAGAATGCCACAAAACTTCTCGCTATCTATTTTACGGAAAGGAAGCAACATAACCCACTTACTATGGAGATCTAATACCGACAGAATATACTGATTCTGTTTTCGGCTCCTCGGGAGGGGACCGATAAAATCCAAGGCAATTATTTGCCAGGGATGTCTGGTAAGCCTTCGCTCGCCCATCTGAGGAGCGCAAGCTATGTTTGGTGCTTTGGATTCTTTGCAAACTGTGCAGCGAGAAACGTGGTTTCGTATTTCCGAAGTCATTTTCGGCCAGAAATAATGCTGTCTTATACGCGAAAGAGTTTTTTCAAATCCTAAGTGCATCGCGTTGTCGTGGCCATCCTGAATGATTTGTGGCCTCTCGTGTGGAGGTGGGACTTTCTTCCAATCGTATTGGGTGTCCCGTGGTTCCTCCTTCCCCGCAACATATTTAAAAAGGACGTCATGTTCCAAGCGGAAGTCTACATAATCATCAGGATTGTCGACTACTTTAGCTACGACCTCATCGTACCAGTCGTCGGCCGAAGCTTTAGTCACCGCCAGGACGCTGCGGGAGAGAGCATCGGGGACAGTGTTTTCTTTTCCCTTCCGGTGAACTATCGTCATGTTATACTGTTGCAATTGCAAACACCACCTACTGCACCGCGATGCTGTCTTCCACCTTGCGGTCATCAAGTGGGTCAAGGCTGATGAATCGGTTATAAGTTGGAAATGAGACCCCTCAACGTATCCTCGGAAAGCTTCGATTGACAGCAGGGCAGCTAGGGCTTCCTTTTCGCAGGCGTGGTAGTTCTTTTGGGCGGAAGACAACTTGTGTGAGAAGTAAGCCACTACCTTCTCCTCGCCCTCCTGCGTTTGCGTCAAAACCCCAGCCACCGCGACATCGCTCGCGTCTGTCTGTATCTGAAATTCTTGATCGAAGTTCGGAGAGGTAAGAATTGGAGCCGTGACCAATCTTTCTTTGATAGCGTTAAAGGCTTCCTCTGCTTCATCTGACCAACCCAAGACTTTGGATTTGGTTTTCAGAAGATCGGATAGCGGTGCCGTGATTCCGCTAAAATCGCTGATAAAGCGGCGATAGTAATTTGCAATGCCAAGAAAGCGGCGAAGTTTGGTTATCGTTGTGGGTCTTTCATAGTCAATAACTGCTCTGATTTTCTCAGGGTCAGCTCGAAGCCCCTCAGTGGAGAGCAGGTACCCCAAAAATGGAAGTTCTGGTACCCCGAACTTGGATTTTTCCAAATTGATTGCAAGGTTGGCCTGAGTCAATCTTGACGCCACTTCTCGAAGCAGCTGAGTATGGTACTCGAACGTCTCCGTTACAATGATGATATCATCAAGGTAAACGAAGACGTTCGGCTCCAGCTCACCATGTCCTAAGATCTTGTCCATGAGGCGGGATAATTCTTGGGCACTGTTTCTAAGACCAAATGGAAGGCGGCAAAATTGGAACATCCCTCGGCCCTGGACACTAAATGCCGTAAAACGTCGAGAGGCTTTCTCCAATGGAATTTGGAGGAAAGCCTCTGACAAGTCTATTGTGCTCAGGTACCGGGCTTTGGGTAACAGTCCCAAAATACGGCCGGGGTGTGCCAGCGGATATGCGTCGGGGACGGTTCTCTCATTAATTTTTCTGGCATCCAAACAGAGTCGTACCTTGCCCGATGGTTTAATGACAGGGACCACATTTGAGGACCAATCTGAACTGGCTCTCTCGATGATTCCCAATTCGAGCATGCGTTTCAGTTCCTGGGATACTTTTTCGTGTACCTTTGGAGACAGCGTGTAGGGATACTGCCGCACCGGTGGCTTCCCTTTCCACTCGTCGGCTATCTCGATGTGGTGTTCAGTAAGGTGTGTCATGGGGATCTCATCCGAGTTAGCGATTTTAAATATGCTTTTGATTGAATCAAGTTGGTTTAATTCCTCCAGCGACAGAGAGCATGTCTTTGGCGGCTCCTCTGACGATCGGATGGCTTCCACTACGGCACAATCTTGTACGGTAGGTCTTATTTGGAACTTGTTCCAGAAATCCATGCCTAATATACATGGTACCGTTAATTTGTCAATGACCAGAGTGGGTATTATTTTATCACGATTCGCGAAATGATAGGGGACATCTAGTTGACCTAGTACGTTCAAACTTGAACCGTTTGCTGACCGCACGGTTATGGGACAGGATAACGAGTTCAACTTAACTTTAGAAAATTTAGAATAGATGCCTTTGCTTATCAGTGTAAGCTGGCTACCCGAGTCTAGAAGTCCCTGCGATGGGATTCCGAATATTTTTATCTTCGCGTAGGGGCGGTTGTCGTTGAAGGTGTTCAATGATATGAGCAGACTCTCGATAGAATCTGACTCGTAGTAGTTTCCGGGGACTACTTCCCAGAATGCCGCGAGGGCGGGGTCGAGTTTTAATTGGTTTACGCGCTGTTGTGGGGCGGCCGGCGAATTTCGGTCGCCTGTAACCCGTTTTTTTGGCAGAAGGGACAATTCTGAGTTTCGTACCCTTTGAATCCACATACGAGGCACATGAGCCCTCGGTATGCTTTACAGAACTCGAGCGAATGGTTCGTCTGTCGACAGTTAAGGCACTCGGTAGGACTAGGGGGTGTGAAACCGGCCATTAGGTATTCTAGTGTTCGCGATGGTTTGGAAGGCCCTGGTTGAGGATCGGATCCTTTATGATCCAGACTTTTGGGTTTATTGGATGATCGCGGACCCCTATCCGAGTCCTTCTTCGTTTTATCTGGTGCTTCTTTCGACTTCCCTGTACCATATTCCCTCTCAGTGCCCAGGTCTCTCTTCTGGGACCGGTTGCCGTTGTAAGAATTCTTATTCTGCCAGCTAGTATTTTTCTGTTCTGAAAGCGCGTTTACAGATTTTTCATTTCCGAAAACTTTCATGTACAACGAGAAGTTCGAAGCGTCTATGACATGCCCTGCATCTAGAAGCTCCATCAAGCTATTTGTGGGCTTCCACAAAAGCAGTTTTTTGTAGTCGGTTCTCATGTTCCTCTTCAGAACATCCAGCTTTTCTGAATCGCTAAAGGGATTGTTCATCGACCTGAACATGCTCTCCATGTCGTAGTAGAACTCCTGGAACGTCTCGTTACGTTGTTGACGACGTTGGTAGATTCTAGTACGCACAAGTGAGTCGAGTTCAGGATGAACAAACGCCTTTCGCAATTCCGCTATCAAATGCTGCCAATTATTCAATCGGCCCGCCGCTCGCATGGACATGTACCAGTTAAGCGCGGGACCGCTGAACAAATGGAACGCTGAGTCAAAGAGCTCATCATCTAGAGTTCTTTCGGAAAGAGCTAACTGAGACACCAGCATTAGAAACTCATTGAGCTTCAGGCCCTGGTCGGTCCCTGCATACTTGTCCAGGTTCCATTTGGATACCGGAAGTGATTTATGTGAGCGCACACGGGCATTTCCGTTGCCGTCACCTAGACTAGCCGTGCTACTGTTGAGGTTGTGGCGTTGGGACATTGAAGGTGTTAAATTAAACGAATTAGCTACTGACTGAACGGGATCTGTCACGAGTTCCTGACTTATGGTAGACGGAAGCGGGTTTGGAACCTCCGAAGGTTCTCGGTTTGAATTCATTTTTATCTCAGGTGGGTACATACTAGGTGCGTATGGCATGGCCAAACCAGTGCCTGAGCAGGGGTAATGGCCGGAAGAAACCGCGAAAGGCATACCTGGCACTGGCCAAGGAGAGTAAGGAGTGAAGTTTTGTAAGTTTGCTAAATACTGTGGCCAATATGGCACGCTTGGTTGTGATACCGGAAGTTGCGGCACATACTCGGTCGAAATACTGGGACGCGTACCCGTGGTGAAAATCGGGGGATTCGTGATAGGTACCGGGAATCTAGATGACGCGGTCGGCGGGAACATCTGAGCGTTTAACGGTACGGTTACGATCGGATTCAGCATCGGCAGTATCGCATGAGCCGACGTCATCGTAGGCTGAAATCCAGTTGTTTTCGTAGCAAAATCTTGTTTCGCGGTTTCCGAAAAGGTACTGTTTCGCGGAACTGCGTTCGATGGATAATTCGTTTTATCGTTTCCTCGATTCTTTGGCGCGACTTCCTTATCCTTCATTCGTCTCAACTGATATAATTCACTTTCGAGATTCAACAAACCGTCCCGGAGATTCTTCTTATCCAGAGACCCTGATTCTAAAAGCCCTAATCTGGTTAAAGAATTGATAAGGTCTTGATCCAGAAATGGATCTTGGGTTTCTGTTCGGAGTTCTGATGCAGCCACTGACTCTGTTACTAGTTCACTTTCTTGGACTGATTCTCTTTCTCGGAAGAGATCGGAAAGACCTTCATCCACAGCTTTGGGATTCTGGTCAGTATCGTCACCGCTACCTTGAAAATATTTGTTAATGATAAATAGGACACGTTGTAAAAGATGGTTCAGATGATCTGTAGCAGTTTCAGGTGCATTTTGCTTGATCAACTTGATGCGACAACCCAAGTGTAAGAGTGTCGAAAAGAAATTTATGGGGAATTTTCTAGAACTAGTGTAAAAACAAGCTTCTTCTACCTTTCTCAACTTGTTTTCACAAATCTGTGTTTCCTGATCAAGATCACGATTGAAAACTTTGGTGATTGATGATTGATTGTCTTTTTCACACTTCAATGTTTCTCTGAGGCAACGTTTTTTCCTCGAAATGTTATCGCCCTGTTCAAACCGAATGTTTCTCACATCGAGCTCGTAATCGATCTCGTCTTCTTCTAGGTGATCCACTCGCAATTTGTAAAACTGGCTATCCAGTTCACTCTCAACCATAAGATTCATTTTGAAAAAGGAAATAGGAAAATGATTTTTATCTACAGCTAGTGCACTTCAAAATGTTCAAATTTCGATTGATTTATAAATTCACACGGGTTCGAAAAAAGCAAATTGTTTTTGTTAGCCACTGGGATCTGAAAATCAAATGTTTCACAAAATACTCTCGGATCAAATGGACGAATGCTGATACAAACAGGTGAACAAACTTCAAACAACCGACAAAACCGTCACGATAACAATCAATCGTGAGTCACCCCGAGCAAGTGTTAAAAAAATATTCAAGAACGAAACGAACTGAATATTTTTTTGTATTTTTCGCGGATCGCCAAGTGTAACGACGGCTAGCTCAGTCACTCGTTACCTCAGGGTCGGCTTCACTTGCTGGGGAGTGGACAAACGACCTGGGGAGGAAGGGGCAAGCAAATTGACGAAACTAGAACCAATATGTACCAGGGGTTTTCGGACGTATACTCACAAGTGACGTGTACATTTTTAACAATTTATTCAGGGTAACATTTTAGGGGGAAAGGGTTCAGGGATAAAGGAACGTTGGGGCCCATTCACGGAAATTTTACTTGCCGGTGTATGCTGGCGGGATTCCGAGCGATGCCGATGACCATGCGCATTGACGAGTTGGTGTCGTGTGATCCTCCCGGGGAATGCCTGGCCCATGGACGCACGTGGTGATATCTGCACCACGAGGGTACTCTCCGAGGCCGAACTACCAGCGCGCCCTACTCTCCCGACCGGTAATGCACTGCCGGATCTATCGGGATTGCAGGGTAATTCCTCCTCCCGATGACTCGGTTGAAGGCGCGCCGAGCTTACCTCCACGGTCTGCAGCGCCGGAACTAGGGGCAGGGTGATAGTCCGGACCTTCGGAGCCACGGTTCTGGTGGGCCGAGAGCTTGGTGTGGCCGCGGGGTCCTTGGAGCTGGGACCTGATGGGGCCTTTAGATGGCTGGGCCCGTCGGTGACCTTGCAGTTAAGCCTTGGGATACCGGACCGGTCTGGTGAAGGAGCCTTGGATTGCTGGCACGAAGGCTGCTGGCACGTTTTGACGAGTGCCACGTGGTTATTTGTTGGTTTGCAGGCGGACGGATTTGGACGTCCTCACCGATCAGCGACCACACTTAGAATGACGTTTTCTTTCAGCGCCTCTTCTCGTCCGCTCAGGAAATGTCATCGAAGAAGGGTTGCCAGTATTCCGAGTTCTGACAGATGAGGGATGGGGGACATTGGTTGGGACGAGGGACCTATGTATTTTTACTAATTCCCTAACCGTTATACAATTCAAAATCCGAGGTCCCTGCACATGAAGGTTCGCATTTAAATTGTTGCTACGGTTAGTCCGTAACATTGTCCAGCGTTGAAGTTCTGAAGGTGCAGGCATTCTAGCAGGAAAATCTCACGGCTGCTCCTACTAGTCAGAGAGACATTGCCAATCATTGTTCCCGACGTCGTCCGTAGTCATTGAGATGACGTGAGATGCCAAGCTGAATACAAACTAGACAACACTTACTGAACAGAACAACGAATTTCGCAACCTGTCGTGGAATGGCTCAGAATAACTTGGCGTAGTTCTTTTCTCGTTTCTAGGAAATCGGTCAGTCCGCCTAACGCCCTCGCAAACTAGCTCAACCTGAACCTGAAGCATTCGCTGGCGCAGAATAGTTCTAGGTCAAACCCTACCAGTTCTTCCCTAGGCTGAGTTGTTTCACAAGTCAGGCTTTACGGCGTTTTCAACCTTGGAGAACTTCGAAGCCGGCCGGATTTGTCTCGATTGTAAGACTCAACCTGAGTCGTTACTCCGACACATTGCCTATGCTAATCAGGTACCGGACGATATAGCCGGTAAACCATCGCGCATCGACTCGTGGCTGGAAACAAGTCATGCTACGGTATGGGGGGCGGCAAGAATCGGACATAACAGCTCAAATTTATTACACTTCAAACGATCACCCGCTGCTGACGTGATAAATAGTGAAAAACGAGACGCGCGGGTTTCGCTTTCCTGTGTGTTGGCTTGGTGAAGTTGTAACTTTGATAGAAAAAATAAGCGAAAACAAAATAAGTACGTGAACATGATTGTGAGTCTATCATTTACTGACTAAAATCGCAGCAAGACGAATAAAAAATTACCAGAAATATTTCAACTTCTTCATGCCCGTGAATTTAGTTTTATAAAAATTGTCAAAAAATGTTTCGAGTTGTGTCCCATTTCAAGTTGATTTTGTATGGCCCATAGGAGACCCTTTCTACAAAAAGTGAGATTTTTGAAACTATTATCAGGTATCAGAATGGGGGAAGGTTTAATGGCGGCACGTTATCCAAACATACGGGAAAATTGTGGATACCAACTTTCACCTCTATCCAACCGTCCGTTTATACGTGCACCCACATAAAGGGTGATACGGTCAAAATTTGGTCAAT
The DNA here is from genome assembly GCF_029784155.1 of Uranotaenia lowii. Taxonomy (NCBI): domain Eukaryota; kingdom Metazoa; phylum Arthropoda; class Insecta; order Diptera; family Culicidae; genus Uranotaenia; species Uranotaenia lowii. The sequence goes on from NC_073692.1 coordinate 363,488,568, forward strand.
ATCAACTTGACGTATTTCTTTAAATTTTGCATTTAAGAAACCTGAACACCCCTCATTTTGAAAGTGTGTGTGTGTAGAATGTTGCTTCTATTTTGATTTTGGAATTCACTCTTCAGTTGTCAAAATGAAGAAGAGCAGCGTACCAAAATTTCCAAAGCTACGAAAATCCGAGCTACTCGCACGCAAAGCTGGCAAAATCGCTAAAAGTTGCCAAGTCAACCGTTACAAATGTAAATAAAGTGTTTGGGGAACGTTTGTCGACAGGCAGGAAGTCTGGATCGGGGGGAAATCGAAAACCGGAAGCCGCTGAGACGACAAAGAGAGTTGCCGATAGTTTCAAGCGAAACCCTAACCTCTCTCTCCGAGATGCCGTAAATAAGCTGGGTGTATCGTCTACAATCGTGCATCGAGCCAAAAAACGAGCCGGACTATCGACTTACAAGAAGGTAGTGACTCCAAATCGCGATGATAAACAAAATACGACGGCCAAAGCGCGATCCCGGAGGCTGTACACGACGATGCTGACGAAGTTTGACTGCGTGGTAATGGACGACGAAACCTACGTCAAAGCCGACTACATGCAGCTTTCGGGACTGAAGTTTTATGCGGCAAAAGGAAGGGGAAAGGTAGCACATATTTTCAAGCACATGAAACTGTCAAAGTTCGCGAAGAAATATCTGGTTTGGCAAGCCATCTGTACCTGTGGCTTGAAAAGCAGCATTTTCATAGCTTCCGGGACTGTCAACCAAGAAACTTACGTGAAAGAGTGTTTGAATAAACGTCTGCTGCCTTTCCTGAAGAAACACGGTTGTTCCGTACTGTTTTGGCCGGATTTGGCATCTTGCCATTACGGTAAAAAGACCATGGAGTGGTACGCCGCCAACAACGTGCAGGTGGTTCCCAAGGACAAGAACCCTCCCAACACGCCAGAGCTCCGCCCAATTGAAATACTGGGCTATTGTTAAGCGGAACCTAAACAAGGCCAAAAAAATCTGCTAAGGACGAGCAGCAGTTCAAGGCAAACTGGCTTTCTGCGGCGAAGAAGGTGGACAAGGTGGCTGTACAAAATCTGATGGCAGGGGTTAAGCGTAAGGCCCGGCAATTCGGATTTGGAAAAGTGGAAGCCTAACTGAATATTTTTCCTGAATTTTATACTAATTAAACTTGAAAAAGAAATTTAATTAGATTTTTTAAATAAACGATTTCACCGATTAACACGCGTTTTCCCTTGACCAAATTTTGACCGTATCACCCTTTATGGTCAAGCGGCTTAAGGTTTTTACTTCTAATCTAGAGAGCAGTGGAACGTATTTCGAGGGGGTGAGTAGCTATTTTGGTTTCGAAAGTGTAAGTAAACAAAATATACCTGTAATTATGTAAACATTCAAATCAATGAGAAAATTCTAGATAGACCTACAATCCCGCAGTCTGTCATCTGGTTTTCAGAGCGATCTGTATTCGCTTAAAGGCTGTATGGAATTCTCTTCAGCCAATGAACCGAACTTTAAAGTTGCTTTACCAACTTAAATTGTAGGCTGTTTAGCATTTTCTTCAGACAGAAACGAGAGTTGAATCAGTTTCTACGTACCCGTTTAAAGAGAATTCTGTTTGCTTGGGTTCCCTCTGAGTAAAGTGTATGTTGTTGGCTGAGTCATTTTATTCGAAGGATTCTTTGTCGGGAATCACCCTATTCGGTCATTCTGAGTAGATTTCGGCCTTGATTCTTTAGAAGACCGGTTAGATCTCGGCTCATCAAAATACGACATAATTTAGCAGAATATACGATTCTTTATTCGATAATCTTAACTGATAAATCAATAGTTAGTTAGATGAGATGTGATGTTTCTCACATCTCAACCTTGCATTTCTAAATAAAAAAATTTTTGTTTTAAAAAGATTCTGTCTAAGGGAATGAATCAAAACTCAATCCATCCAGTATAGCTGAAACATTAGCCAAAGTTTGTTGACTTAGATCCGTTGAGCCGATAGCTCCGTGTACTGTCTAGAATCACCATTATACGCTAGGTAGCCAAAATGCAAACAGTCGATTGTTATTTTTATTGTTGTGGAAGTTGCAATTCACCGACTTTCTCATGCAACTTTGTCTATGCGCCGCGGAACGCCGCCGCCAAAGCCACAACAAACGTGTGGCGAAGCTGACGCAAAACATTCAACCCCCCACAACAACGATTCGTTGGTTCGCGTTTGTTGATGGTTTTGGTTTTTCCGCAAGATTGTTTTTGAAGGACATCCCTCAATATGCACCCACCACCACCCATCAATAATTGCATGCGGGGGTTGATGAACTTTTGGCCGGCATCAGCTCTCGGCTCTGGGACCTTGAACGGTAGTGTGTGGAGCTTCGGTTTGTTATTCGGCTGACGAGTTTTTCCAAGCGAGTTGAGCGATGATTGATTTGGTCGACAATTGAATTTAGATGTTTGAATGGTTTTTGACCCTCTTGACACCCTCCAATTGGGGCATACTTCTAAAACAGGGATTGTAACACTATCATCAATTTACAATTTCTTCATTTTCCAATGTGAAATTTCCAATTTTTAATCCTAAATTTTACTTTCATAATTTTGCTATTGTTGATTCAATTTTAACCATACACTCTGTTTTCCCGCTATAAATGGAACTGTTATGACGTGTTACTAAGTATAACTGCTGCTGTACCGCAAGCAAGCTAATGTTGGTGGTATAATATTTTTATGATTTTTTTTGTTGGATTCGCATTTGCTGCAACTGCCGCTCGCTCGCTCGCTCTTGGAAGTGCATGCATGTAGTTGCTGGCGTGTTTCAATTTTTCAATTTTTGCCACACTGCGCACGTCAAAATTTGGGCCAAGGTCGTGACGAGTGGAGTTCAACGACGGGTGGGTCTCGGTAACTTCGGTTCGGTTTGGTTCGGTCGACGTCGTCGTCATCATCATTGTCGGTGGTTTGTTGGTTTTTTCATATTGCTATTGCTGTTTTTTTTTATCGTTACCTCGACTCGACTCGTTGCTGTTCAATGCACTCCACGGGACTAATGGTGGTGGTGCGGTGCTGTTGATTTTTGCACTGTACTGCTAACATTGCACCGAGAATGGAACAAGTTCGGTATGAACAGCGAAAAAAAAACAATCTCACACATGTGTTTTGGAAATGTACATGACTAGAAATATCTCAAATGCGAGATGCAGAGAAGCAGAGGAAGTGTTTAACCAGGCAGTTGCCATAGTCATATGATTGTGTTGTGTGCATCGTTAAATTTATAAGGTGATAATGGCTTTTATACAGCGCTTTCGTGACAATTGCCGTTGCGTTTATATTTGAAAATTTCTGTTGGAAAGGAAAACAATAAGAAATTTTCTTTCGTTTGAAAAATATTCTAAACAATTCTAAACAATTCTAAAAATCCCATCATAATTGGTTCTAATGACTTATACCCGATACAGAACGTCATCGTCGTTAAAAAATGTGTGGTCTACCAAAGTCAAACATTTTTAGATTAACCTGTGTCGATGGTTCAAACCAGGGCAATTGATATCCACGAATCGATCCTTTTCTAAACAGAACTACAACACTGCGTTTAGATTATTAGTAGCCGCAGTATCCAGAATCTCCTGGCTCCATCAGGTAATAATATATTCGCCGGGGCCGTACCGATCAATCGATCGATCGAGATAAAGATGTTTTATTAATGGAGCCATGTCACTGTTGTTTCTGCTATGTCTCAGCAAAAGGCCGAAGGTTTTCGGTTTCAGTATCACTTTCCTACCAACCATCCATTCATCATGAATAATGTCTTGAGCTTTTGCTTACCTCAAACCTGGTTCTCCCTCTACTTCAGCAACACTTCCACAACGCATTGATATTCAATGGCATTGCAACGGATGCACTATGGCGAGTCAGTATGGACAATGCATTCTGGATGGTGTAGCGTTATAATTAAGTTATTGTGGTTGTTTAATTTTGAGCGTGTAGTGATTGTGTTAAATCGAGCCAAATTCGTACAGTTATAGTTTAGAGTGTAAGATGTCAACCAAAAACACGTGTAACCACAGCAAGACATCAACAATCAGAGTGGCAAACGAAAGTCGTCGATTCATTGCTGTACCAGACCTTCTTCTTCAGCTGATTCGGAGCCGCAGATTGCGGAGGCTTCTGGAAGGTGAGAACATTCGAATAACCTTGCTGAATCGGAAACAATCATACGTCACTGATTCAACTCTCAGGCGTCTGGAGACAAACCTAGCGAAAACGCAGACGGAGGATAGTGCCCAGCTCGAAGGAAACAATAGAAAAAAGATGACGAGTGAAACTAACCGTACAGTAGGGTGAGTGAATGTAATTTTGGTGGTCATCGCATAATTGTGTCATTAAAAGGTCGATTTTGTAGGACACAGGTTCACCTGAGCATCCATTAGACCCACGATAGAAGCCACCAATTGGGACAAGCAACGACCCTTAGTGTGTGAGTAAAAATTTGTAGTACGGAAGAGATAAAAGTGCTAAGACATAGTTCTTTGTCAATAGGTCGTTGTCGGGAGCCAAACGCACTATGGTTTTCAGCTGAGTCTTCTGGCTAAACCGGAACAGAACCAGTCGGAAGCAGACAGCGGAGGTGCTACGAGTCTTGCCATGCGCCCCTTGATCAGTGCAGCTAGGCAGGGTTGCCAGAAACTGTGATTTGCCGCAATACCTAAAAGAAACCAAGCTATGATATTACTGTAGTGTGTTTTGGCTGTAGTATTTTTTTCATTATGGTAGGAAACGGGCCCGTGAGTAGCTCTTATGTAAGCTAGCTTAGGTTTTTAAAATGTCGTGTGAGTAAAATTCAAAATTGCTACAAGATTTTGCGTGTTTGTATTTTGGGTAAGAGTTTGCCGTGTAGTACACACTGAAAGGCAGTGATGCTCAAGTTGTATCAGTGGTTCACGAAAATTTTCTAAACAGTTGCCCAAGGAAGTGTTTTTCGAGATAAGTTACAAAATCCCCGATTTAATACACTTGACAGTAGATTTTAGCCTTTCTGTATACATATTATACAACATCATTATCAAATATTAGTTTTCTTAACCCTGAATCATCAAATTATGATTAAAGAATTTCTAACGCAGTAAGTCTGAAAATTTTTGAAAATAAAAAGATTCAAAATTGTATATTAAATAAAAAAAAACTTTATTTGCAAATTTTTGGTGTTTTCTAATATACTGGACCCTGGAATATACTGTATGATCCCGTTTCTATGAAATCTGTTAAGTATGTCAATGAACTCTTTTTGGAGTTACAGCATATTGTAACTTAAAAATAAGAATTATGAATACAATGTAGAAAGAGATGCCAAACCATGTGTTTCAAATAATAACGTTTATCCGGGTTGACCTCTGAAGTGAAGAAATCAAGAATATTGAAAACATAATTGAGACAAATTACAATTGTCAGAGTGAAATACGATGTGGTAACGTAGGATTCAATGATCGATCTAATAAACAATTGGCTTTATAAATTTTGATAATAATGACAATTTTGTCAATAATAATTATTGTCAATTTTTTCAATTTTATAATTTCATTTCTTTTTTATAACTTTTATAAATTGCGTACTTTTTTGTATAAATATGTCAAATTTTAAAATTTTTTGAAGAAAACAGCAAAAATAGACAAAACTAACAAAACTGACAACAAATCGGAAAGTTAACATAATTGAAAAAAAAGATAAAAAATAATTAAATTAACATCAATGACAAAACTGAAGAAAATGACAAGAATAACGACATTGAACAAAATTCAAAAATTGATAAAATTGACAAAAAAAAAAGCAGAAAGTTGACAAAAGGCAAACAATTTCTTAAATTTACCAAATTAACATATTTGAAAAAATTGACAAAAGTGACAAAATTAACACCATTCAAAAAATTAACTTATTTGAAAAACCAACAAAATTTAAAAAAAAATGATAAAACTGACAGAATAAACATAATTGACATGAATGACAAGAGTGAATTTTGTAATTTTTGTATTTTTTTTATCAAGAATGACAAAAGAGAATTTTGTCATTTTTGTTAGTTTTGTCATTTTTTCTTTTTTCGTCAGGTTGGTCATTTTTGTCAACTCTGTCGTTTTTGTTACTTCTTTCGGTTTTGTCAATTTTGGCATTTTTGTGAGATTTGTCAAATTTTTAAATTTTTCACGACGTTTTTTTATCAATTTTGTAATTTTTGTAAACTTGACCCCTTTTTTGTCATTTTTGTTAACTTTGGTGATTTTAATCATTTTTGACATTATTGAAATTTTTGTCATTTGTTGTAATTTTTATCAATCTTGGCATTTTTGAAATTTTTGTCATTTTTGTTCTGTTTGTCATTTTTGTAATTCTTGTAATTTTTATATTGCCATTTCAGTCAGTTTTGTCATTTTTTTTTCTTTTTGTCATTTTTGTCCATTTTGTTATTTTTGTCATTTTTAATCATTTGTGTCATTTTTGATTTTTTTTAAAATTTTTTGTCATTTATGTAATTTTAGTCATTTTTGTCATTCTTAAAATTTTTGTCATTTTTGTGATTTTTTCATTTTTGTCACTTTCTTCCATTTTGTCATTTTTGTGATTTATTTCATTTTTGTCATTTTTGTCATTTTTGTCATTTTTGTCATTTTTGTCATTTTTGTCATTTTTGTCATTTTTGTCATTTTTGTCATTTTTGTCATTTTTGGCATTTTCGGCATTTTTGTCATTTTTGTCATTTTTGTCGTTTTAGTGATTTTTGTCATTTTTGTCATTTCTGTAATTTTTGTCATTTTTGTAATTTTTGTAATTTTTGTAATTTTTGTAATTTTTGTCATTTTTGTAATTTTTGTCATTTTTGTCATTTTTGTCATTTTTGTCATTTTTGTCATTTTTGTCATTTTTGTCATTTTTGTCATTTTTGTCATTTTTGTCATTTTTGTCATTTTTGTCATTTTTGTCATTTTTGTCATTTTTGTCATTTTTGTCATTTTTGTCATTTTTGTCATTTTTGTCATTTTTGTCATTTTTGTCATTTTTGTCATTTTTGTCATTTTTGTCATTTTTGTCATTTTTGTCATTTTTGTCATTTTTGACATTTTTGTCATTTTTGTCATTTTTTTCATTTTTTTCATTTAGTCATTTTTGTCATTTTTGTCATTTTTGTAATTTTTGTAATTTTTGTCATTTTTGTCATTTTTGTCATTTTTGTCATTTTTGTCATTTTTGTCATTTTTGTCATTTTTGTCATTTTTGTCATTTTTGTCATTTTTGTCATTTTTGTCATTTTTGTCATTTTTGTCATTTTTGTCATTTTTGTCATTTTTGTCATTTTTGTCATTTTTGTCATTTTTGTCATTTTTGTCATTTTTGTCATTTTTGTCATTTTTGTCATTTTTGTCATTTTTGTCATTTTTGTCATTTTTGTCATTTTTGTAATTTTTGTCATTTTTGTAATTTTTGTCATTTTTGTCATTTTTGTCATTTTTGTCATTTTTGTCATTTTTGTCATTTTTGTCATTTTTGTCATTTTTGTCATTTTTGTCATTTTTGTCATTTTTGTCATTTTTGTCATTTTTGTCATTTTTGTCATTTTTGTCATTTTTGTCATTTTTGTCATTTTTGTCATTTTTGTCATTTTTGTCATTTTTGTCATTTTTGTCATTTTTGTCATTTTTGTCATTTTTGTCATTTTTGTCATTTTTGTCATTTTTGTCATTTTTGTCATTTTTGTCATTTTTGTCATTTTTGTAATTTTTGTCATTTTTGTCATTATTGTAATTTTTGTAATTTTTGTCATTTTTGTCATTTTTGTCATTTTTGTCATTTTTGTCATTTTTGTCATTTTTGTCATTTTTGTCATTTTGGTCATTTTTGTCATTTTTGTCATTTTTGTCATTTTTGTCATTTTTGTCATTTTTGTCATTTTTGTCATTTTTGTCATTTTTGTCATTTTTGTCATTTTTGTCATTTTTGTCATTTTTGTCATTTTTGTCATTTTTGTCATTTTTGTCATTTTTGTCATTTTTGTCATTTTTGTCATTTTTGTCATTTTTGTCATTTTTGTCATTTTTGTCATTTTTGTCATTTTTGTCATTTTTGTCATTTTTGTCATTTTTGTCATTTTTGTCATTTTTGTCATTTTTGTCATTTTTGTCATTTTTGTCATTTTTGTCATTTTTGTCATTTTTGTCATTTTTGTCATTTTTGTCATTTTTGTCATTTTTGTCATTTTTGTCATTTTTGTCATTTTTGTCATTTTTGTCATTTTTGTCATTTTTGTCATTTTTGTCATTTTTGTCATTTTTGTCATTTTTGTCATTTTTGTCATTTTTGTCATTTTTGTCATTTTTGTCATTTTTGTCATTTTTGTCATTTTTGTCATTTTTGTCATTTTTGTCATTTTTGTCATTTTTGTCGTTTTAGTGATTTTTGTAATTTTTGTCATTTCTGTAATTTTTGTCATTTTTGTCATTTTTGTCGTTTTAGTGATTTTTGTAATTTTTGTCATTTCTGTAATTTTTGTCATTTTTGTCATTTTTGTCATTTTTTTTTTTTCATTTTTGTCATTTTTGTCATTTTTGTCATTTTTGTAATTTTTGTAATTTTTGTAATTTTTGTAATTTTTGTAATTTTTGTAATTTTTGTAATTTTTGTCATTTTTGTAATTTTTGTAATTTTTGTCATTTTTGTAATTTTTGTCATTTTTGTCATTTTTGTCATTTTTGTCATTTTTGTCATTTTTGTCATTTTTGTCATTTTTGTCATTTTTGTCATTTTTGTCATTTTTGTCATTTTTGTCATTTTTGTCATTTTTGTCATTTTTGTCATTTTTGTCATTTTTGTCATTTTTGTCATTTTTGTCATTTTTGTCATTTTTGTCATTTTTGTCATTTTTGTCATTTTTGTCATTTTTGTCATTTTTGTCATTTTAGTCATTTTTGTCATTTTTGTCATTTTTGTCATTTTAGTCATTTTTGTCATTTTTGCCATTTTTGTCATTTTTGTAATATTTTTCCATTTTTGTCATTTTTGTCATTTTTGTAATTTTTGTCATTTTTGTAATTTTTGTCATTTTTGTCATTTTTGTCATTTTTGCCATTTTTGGCATTTTTTGTATTTTTGTCATTTTTGTCATTTTTGTCATTTTTGTAATTTAGTCATTTTTGTCATTTTTGTCATTTTTGTCATTTTTGTCATTTTTGTCATTTTGGTCATTTTGTTCATTTTTGTCATTTTGGTCATTTTTGTCATTATTGTTATTTTTGTCATTTTTGTCATTTTTGTCATTTTTGTCATTTTTGTCATTTTTTGCATTTTTGTCGTTTTAGTGATTTTTGTTATTTTTGTCATTTTTGTCATTTTTGTCATTTTTTTTATTTTTGTCATTTTTGTAATTTTTGGCATTTTTGGCATTTTTGGCATTTTTGTCATTTTTGTCATTTTTGTAATTTTTTTTTATTTTTGTCATTTTTGTAATTTTTGTCATTTTTGTAATTTTTGTCATTTTTGTAATTTTTGTCTGAAATTTTTCAAATTTGTAAACGCCGGTCCAGCATAGAATCTGATACCGATAATTCCAGCTTTGAGGAAGTTCATTATTGGAATGGTATGATTTGTGGGGGCAGAGGCGAATGGAGCGGGCAATTGCTGCAATGAATGGGCTCATAATAAATTTAGATCAAATATTTTGCCAGGATGACTCCATAGTGTTCTACAACAGGGGACACCATGGTGTATACATTAATGTGATCAACACTGGTCGAGAGTAGACGATCATCTTTTTTCACCTGTTAAATGGTTAGAATAAAAATAAAATTTAAAAATAGCTACGGTGGTCTCCTATGGTAGAATGCATCATCAGCTGTTTTTTTTTTAATTTTCTTGAAAAACAAAATGATACCTCGAAGGATCATGTTTTCAAAAGCTCCAGAACAGAATATTTGTAAATCAAAATCCAGTTTTTTTTTGTTTCGATATCTTTTTTTGAGGTTTATTTATGGTTCAACTGACAGTAGATAATCCATTCATTTTTTTTTTTCAGAAGTCTACTGTGCCTCGATTGTTCCCCTGAACGCTTCGATTGATGGCCGGTAACATCCGCCACCGATCGGCCATTGCAGATATGCATTTTGCAAAGGAACAACGAATACGGGGGCAACTTAGGTAGCTCCTACTCCCTGGTGAAGCAAAGACAAAAAAAGGCAACCCCAGCCTGTCAGCAGGGGGTCAACTCCAAAGCTGAATGGCAACAACGAGCAACAACGAAACGGAAGAATGATGGCTCTTTTCTTTGCCTTGCCTCAGTCTTTTTTTAATGTCAGTCAGCAGCAGCCAATGCACTCGGCGGCTGGTCGACTAAATCTGCAATGGGATGAGGCTAAGAGTAAAGGAGCAGGGCAGCAGCAATGTGCATCGGGAGATATTCAAACCGCGACCGACCAAAAGGTAAATATGTTAATAAGGTTGTCCTTGAACGTTTGGTGTGCTTTTCTTGGGTGTTTTTTCTTCTTTCAATCGTATCCCCCCGAGCTCCTTTAGCTCCATTTGGCTAGTATGGAGCTACTTTTGCTGATTCGGATGCTGCGAAATGTTGATTGTGTGAAACGACAACGACGACAACAGTACAAAGTTTTCAGTAAGTAGAATGGGACACGCTCGGTTCTTTTTCTTTTCGTTTTTTCTAGGACCCTATGAATTTTCTATGTGATATGTAAATGGAAGCTTGACAACGTTCAAGGCAAACATTTCAGTTGCACTCGAATTCAGCCATGATGATGTCTTTGTATCTACAATTTGAATATGTACATTTCAGCAGCGCAGCAGCATTGGGCGAGACATTGCCTCGATACAGACAGCTTAAGTAGCTTCAGCCAGCTTGCTTTCGATTACAGTACGCTTTTTGCTTCACAAGTTCAATTCGAAACTAATCAGAAATAATACGATTTGAATTGGGGTAGTACGCGAAATTTCGAAGGAAGGTTTTATATCCAATGGCAAAATGGTTGCAAACGCGTTATTATGAACATAGAAAAGAGGACTTTTTATTCATCTGACTATTTTTCCTTGCAACGGTCTTCAAAGTAAGTCATCATCATAATTTTTGTTTTAATTGTTGTTGAAATTATTCAGAGCGATTTTCGAAAAATAACGCCATCATGAGTGAAGTTATCAGGTTGTTTATGATTAAGTCATGTACTAATAAATAAATAAACAAAGCTGGATCAAAAGTTTTTCGAGGTCCATTATTCGCAGTAAAATAATATTTTGGATGAATTTTGGCCTACAAAAATCTGATTTAAGAAATATTTTCTGGTATTTCAATTTCTGAGGATTATGTGAGTTAGAAGAAGTCGATTCAGCACTAAGCGCGAAATTTTAAAATACCTATCTTAGAATTTCGGTAAAATAATAAAATTTTAAGGAATGTTAAGGAACTTTAAACCAAAACTAATTTTTTTCTCTTTTTTAAAGCATAAGCTCGGTTACCATATCATTTAACAAAAAGGAACATACACATCAATTCCGAAGAAAATCCTAACAATTACAGCTCGTCCTCCGAGAAAGAGTGAAAATTTTCACACACAAAATACATAGGGACATTATTATATGATACAATGTATCATATCTCGACTAAAGTTAAAACCTCAAAATCTTATTCCAGGTCCACTATTCTTCTACAGTTTTTCAAAAAAAAATCTCACTTGTTGATTGTAATTGAGTCCCGAATATCGAATTTCAATAAGATAAGACTTAGCATGCCAGAAAATTTAAAATGATTCATTAGAAATATAAATCCGTATTTTAACGTCCATTTTTCAGCAAATTTCATCTAAATTTACATGAATGATTTTTAAGTAACTTAAAATATGATTTGAAATCGACTAATGTGTTTTGACATAAAAAACAGGATTGCACGGCCCTGATACAAGCGGAAAAGTATCTGGTAAGCTCTGGTTAGAATAATTTTGGATTTTGGGGGTCCCATTTTCCTTAAAAACATTAAAATTTGATGTCTGTGATCAGATTTCAGATTCTTTATTTGGTTTTTTGTTATTGAAATCCAGTTTGGATCATCATTGGGAAAAAAACCTGAATCGAATCTTGATTTTGCATTTAAATCCTCAACTTAATGCATTTTGCAAAATTTATCATTTAGGAATGTAAAAAAAATACAAACTTTACAACATTTGAACTTTCTTTCTTTATTTTTTTGCAGAATTGGAACTTAGCAAAGTTTCATAATGGTGATCCAGAATTAAAAAATCCGAAACGGTTTCATCATTCGCAATTTTTATTTAGATTTACAAATTGAATTTCAAATAAATAACTGAAGAAAAATTTCTAAGAGATTTCTGGTTGAGGATCTTGATACAATTTCGATTGTTCGTAGATATTTAAAAGAAATTATTATCTGGAACTTAGAATAAAAATTCGTGGCCAGCTTCGGAATTCAGAATTAGAACTCAGGTTAAAGAAGCAGGACTCAGATCCGGAATTCTAATTTAAAAATCAGATTCAGGTTCAGCTTGAAATTAAGCTTTATTATCAAGACAAACATTATCAATGTGAGAATTTCATTGAGTATTCGAATTGCAGGAAATCGTAGTTTCATAGTTTGAATACTAGATGCAAAATTTCAATGTTTTTTTTATTTTCAATGAGAGTCAGTTTAGAAACACAAACCAGTAGAAACCACAAATATAAAATAAAATTTGGATTCATTTTAAAGATTTCGATCTTTGAAAAATACAGATTTATAAGAATATTCACAGGATTCTAATTATAAAATAAACTATTTTGAATTTTTATTGGTCAAAGAACTTGTACTTTATCTTTAAGCGAAAATTATGCTGTAAGTATACTCTATTGGTTTTCATATGGCAAACTAAAGACGTACACCGTCTTAGCCGATTGAAGCATTACAGACTGAATAAATTATTCAAAACTGCTTAGTTATTCAAAACCAAAGTTTCTAACTAAAATTTTGAATTTTAATCTAATTTACAAGAGTAGAAAATGAATCTAATTTGAACCGCGAACATTATCGCTTACATTAGTTCCTAAATATTTTGTGGTTGAAAATAATTATGTATGTACACTCCCGGCCAAAAGTTTGGGATCACCCACTAAAAAACATGCAAATTTTGATCGTTCATATCTCAGCCGTCTTAGGACATATTGAAAATCTTCTGATCTCATTTGAAAGATAATGAGCAATAGCTATCTCGGAGGTATTTTGCCCAAATATAATGTTTTAGTTTTGAACTTAAAACTTAACCTAAAGTTATAACATTTTCAAAAAGTCGCACTCAATATTCAAAGCCGATCATCTCGGGATAGGGTGGACCAAATCTCAAAATTTGAGTGGCATTAGAATTCCTGTTCTTTACTTCTCAAAACACAATCAAAAAAATTTGAGAAAAAATTCAAGAATGCATTTTTAATTAATAAAATAGACACTCGAGTTATCGTCCAAAAGTTTGGGATCACCTCTTTGTATGGTGAGTTTGGGATCATTCTTATAAAAACATGCAAATTTGTTTTATTCATATCTTTCTCATCTAACATCGTATTGCAGAGCTGAAGGGTTCATTTGGAAGCTTAGGAATTGTTGTTTTTTAATAAATTCATTCAAAAATTATATTTTAAGGTGAGAACTATAAAAAAAATCTGAGAACTTTCAAAAAAACAATTAATTTCAGGTGATTTTTTTATGGTTATCACTTCAAAATATAATTTTTGAATGAATTTATTAAAAAACAACAATTCCTAAGCTTCCAAATGAACCCTTCAGCTCTGCAATACGATGTTAGATGAGAAAGATATGAATAAAACAAATTTGCATGTTTTTATAAGAATGATCCCAAATTCACCATACAAAGAGGTGATCCCAAACTTTTGGACGATAACTCGAGTGTCTATTTTATTAATTAAAAATACATTCTTGAATTTTTTCTCAAATTTTTTTGATTGTGTTTTGAGAAGTAAAGAACAGGAATTCTAATGCCACTCAAATTTTGAGATTTGGTCCACCCTATCCCGAGATGATCGGCTTTGAATATTGAGTGCGACTTTTTGAAAATGTTATAACTTTAGGTTAAGTTTTAAGTTCAAAACTAAAACATTATATTTGGGCAAAATACCTCCGAGATAGCTATTGCTCATTATCTTTCAAATGAGATCAGAAGATTTTCAATATGTCCTAAGACGGCTGAGATATGAACGATCAAAATTTGCATGTTTTTTAGTGGGTGATCCCAAACTTTTGGCCGGCAGTGTATGTATGTTATTTTTTGCTAATTTGAGTAGATACAAGGATTTTTTCTCTAAAAAAAACTTTGCAAATCCGTTAGCTATTATTAGAATCATTATTAAAAAAAATTCATTTCTAGGACTTAATTTCGAAAGTTAAGATTTTAAACAAACACCTTACTATTATTGTAACATAGCTCAAAGCTGAATAATTATGCAGAACCTACACTTTTTTTGTACTTTTTAAGTATGACTTGTTCAAACAAAACTCATGAGAAAAATTTGTTACAAATCCGCCTACCCACCCACCCTGAGCCGGTTCTTCCTACGGCCCTGATATGGTATGTCTAGGCATACATCAAATTGTTCTACGGTTGTTGTTGAATTGATAATTTGAGATCCAAAGCAAAAAAAAGGTCATCCAATGATACTAGAAATTATAATGAATACTAATTTAAAAGCGTATATTTCTGAAACCAGATTATGTTCGAAAATCTGATTTTTAAAGGTTATGGACAGTTTTAGAGAAACATGAAATATCAAAATAAAAAAAGAAAATAAACCGGAAATATCATCAATTGTTTGAAAAAGATACGACTCACTGACAGGACTTGAACCCGCATTATCCGTTTCAGTACAACGTTGCGTTAGTCAGTTACACTATGGTGGACATGACGAAACAGGAAAATGTAAATTAGTTACAGTGACAGTTACACAAATAAAATTATTCAGTAATATTCAAGTTAAAAAGCAAAATTTTTACCAGAATATCTAGCACTAAAACTTTAATTCTCGAAACATACTTTACTATTTTAAAAGGGTTTATAAATTTCTGAAAAACTAGTTTTGAAATATTAAAAAAAAAGGATTTTTTCCAGCTAAGTCAATGTTCAAATTTCATTGAAAAAAAAATTCCTGCGATAAAGACTTGATTCGAAAACTGGTCCTGAGTTGCAAATTTTGATTTCAAATAAGGGTAACTGAAAAAGATCTTAATTTTATGTCTAATTAAAAAAATTAATATCTTATTATGGAAGAACAATCTACAGGTTGAGTATAATTCTGATTCTCCAACCCAATTCAGAAATTTCAGGACTAGAAAATTCCTATATAAAAAAAAAATTGAAAACTATAATTCAAAAGCTTGTGTTGGTTTACATTTCCAGAAGCAACATCTGATCGATTGAACAGGATACTTAAACTGGTCCATAATGAATTCGTATTGCTCTACAAAATCTATCTACAACATCTTTTTGAAATGTATGAAATTAGTATTAGGTGGAATCGCCATTGGTCGACAAGTTCAATTGTTTTGCTCTTAAATTTTGTTATAGTTTGAAGTTTTTGATGGGACTCGAGAGAATTTCAAGGAATATTCCTTAAAGGACTTTTAGATTTTCTGAGCAGTCCTAAGAACGGCTTTAAAAAGTTCCAAAGGGTTCTCCGGGAGATTTCCTGGGGAGACTCCATTGCACTATGGGTAAGGTTGCCAGATTACCCGGATATTTAATACAAAATTTGGGAAAAGTCCGGCCTGGCTTAGTTGCCCGAATTTCATTGAAAAAGCCCGGATTTTGCCCAGGTCTATTCACTTTATTTGCCAAATCAAACAAAAAAAAAAATTGTGTTGTGAAAATATTTCATTTATGCGTCAGAAACGAAATTTTTAAAGCATGTTTTATAAAAATAATCATGAAAGGTTTTTTTTAAAGCCTGATATTCGATTCAAAATCCGCTGTTAAGTTATGATAAAACAAAGTTTTCAAATTTATCTCTTGATTTTTGTAGTGTTATTCCTGAGTTTTGACAAAATTTGCCCGGATATTGCTCGGACTTTTTGTCCACAATTTTGAAGGCAAAGACCCGGATTTTGCCGGGTTTTTATGTAAAATAGCTTGGATTTGTCCGGCTCGGATTCCAGTTGAAAAAATTCTGGCAACCTTAACTATTAGAGATCCCTATACATAAAAAGCGAACAAAAATATGTTCATTATTTTTCCTAAATTTTAAAGGATATTTCTGATTGTTACGATCGAATAATTTTCTGACATATTACGATAAAATTTTGATAGTGGCCTGAAATTTTCCCATAGTAAATGAAGCAAAAATGGAATACCGCACCACTTTTAAAGCGCTCTAAATATTTATGTCGCTGGTGGTCGCAGCTAAACTCTTCAGAAATTATTAGTACCGACCTGAAACTTGGATAAAAATAGAGTTTCTGCCCTGACATTAGCTGACGAAAAAAGATCGCGCCCAAATATTTTGAAATTTCAACTAGTTTTTAGATTTTCTACATTTTTATGTTTTACCTTCATTGATTTATCTTTTTTGAAGTATAACAAAATCATATGTTTTGGAAAGCTTGATTTATAACGTTTACAACGATGTACAACACATATAACTTTTTTTGTTATTAGTGTTTCTAAATAAGAGATTTTAAAATTTTATTTTTTCCGAAAAATTATAATTTTTTTGCCATTTTACAGCTTTACTTATCAATTTCTCGATCATGATACATCCTACAGCTCCGAAACATTGGACTTTTTCTTAATCAAAGTAACAAAAATTTAAAAAATTAATATTGGTGACAATCACTTTTCCTATTTTTGACCACCTGATTTCCCAATGTACTTTGGGTTTAAGAGGAGATCCCAGAGAAGAATTGGAGAGTACTTGATAGCTGCATAGCTAAAATAAGGACTGTTCATGAAAGAAAGCGGACCCGGGTTATGTAATGTTATTCAGTAAGTATACCAGCTAAAATTGTGAAAATTATGTTGATTTGTTTGTTAAACTCTGCTTTCAACAATAAACGTAACGGCCTAAATAGCCTCATGTTGTGCTGATAGCCGACCAAATGAAAAAAAAAAAAAAAAAACTATAAACGTGAAAAAAAGGTTGATTGAAGCTGGCATAGGTAGAGTTAATCCATCGTTGAATCAATTCTGATGTGCGAAACAATTGTTTCTCCATTAATGGGTTGATATTTCGAAGGAGGCGAAGTATTCGGTGTTTAAAATATCAAGAATGTCTCAAGAAATATATTTTCTTGAAGATATATCGAAATCTGGATGGAAAAAGAGACCAGCAAACCGGAATAAAGGGGTAACTGCCGTTCGCTTCTAAAATTCTAGAAATGTGTTTTTTCTGGGATATTTCTAAAAAAAATTACTCTTAGTCATCACAATACAGTAAAAATTAAAAAAATGCTATATCGAGCTAGAATAATAAAAAACAATATGCTCTCTAAAGAAATATTGTAAAACAAAATTATATGTAAAAGATCACAACGTTCATACGAGCTCTCCAAAAAGTGGGTCTTCTCTGGAGGACGTTAAAACATTAACCAAATTTGACACGAGTTGGTATTCTAGTTTGGGATTTGATGAAAAAAAAAAACATAAGTGTGAGCGGGATACAAAAATTGTATTTACGGCTTAAATCGCCCTGCATTTTTTACATTGATCACAATAAATGACGAGATTCCTACTGAAAAAAATCAAATAACATATTTTTCCTGCATATTCATTTTTGTTAACTGGGGAATCTCTTATTGGATTTGCCAATTTGTGGTCTAATCACTTTACTAGGTACTTATACCGTTTGTTAGCTGAACTACGAAAAAGTAAATTTTTT
Organism: Uranotaenia lowii; assembly: GCF_029784155.1. NCBI lineage: Eukaryota > Metazoa > Arthropoda > Insecta > Diptera > Culicidae > Uranotaenia > Uranotaenia lowii. Next base: position 363,506,453 of record NC_073692.1, read on the forward strand.
GTCTCAAACTGTGATGAATTGGAAGGCACTGGCCTATAAACGATATACGCCTTGAAAAAACATGTTAAAGAAGCCAACACTATGTAAAACTCGAGTAAATTTAGTCAAAAATGGTACTTAAGGTGACAATCAAAGTTGTGCAGGATTTTACAAAATCTATTTTTAAACAATTCCACGCATTCTCTAAAAACAAAGCAAAAGGTTCTGAATTTTTACACATCTGTTGAAATGTACACTTTTTTCCGATATTCCAAACGAAGTGTTTAATTTTTTTCAAAACCAAAACTTTGACTGACTTCGTGAACACTTCTTAGCTTCCAGAGGAGTTCCTGAAATGACTTTTATAAGGGCTCTGCATAGTTCCTGCTAAAAAGAACCCTGAAGTTCCTGAGGAGACTCTGAATGTTTCTAAAGAAACTCGGAAGTGTTCCAGAGCGGACTCTGGGAAGTCCGGAATCAATCATCTCGAATGCTGAAATCTGAATTGAAACTAAATTAAATCTAACATTGTTAAGAAGATTCAAATTCAAAATCAATTTTGTCTGGGAAAGCCCCATCACTGCAGTTCAACTTAAAATTTTGTCACCGATCGCATTGCATGTTATTGGGAAAAAAACTTTAAAAATTTCAATTCTCGAAACAATTTCAAACAAAAAATATTTCATTTGATTACAATTTGGGTTAAGAGAATAAAAATTTAATATTTGACTAATTACTGAAAACATTTTTTGTACGATTAAAGGAAGTTTTTTTTCCACAACATGGTTTTTGCACTTTGCTGATACTAATTTTATTGTATTTCACATGTCAAGACAGAAAGCTTCCCATCTGAACTTAAACTTCATTTTTCACTCGTATGGTAAATTGACATTCAATGCTCAGTGTTTGAATACGTTTAGTAAAATATGAAACTTAAAATGTAATCCAGGATTTACGTTCAAATTTTTTTCAAACCATCAAACAAAAGGTAAGAACATTAAGTCAAAAGAAAATTTACTTTTAGTTATATGTATATTTATCATATTTTTGACTTACTATCTTTGACTTTTCATGAAAAATTCTGTGTCAAATTACTTCAACTTTCCAATCCACTTTTGAAAAATCAAGGTTGCGAAATCACAAAAAATCCATAATTTCAAAGAATATTGAACGAATTATTTTTCACAGAATTTTGGAAATATTCACAGATTTCACAGATTTATTTAAAATTTTGCACGTATTTAAAAAATTATAAATCAACTTAAATTAAGGATTTCTAACTTTGTTTTTAAAAAACATGCTAAGATTGGTAATATCAATTGATTTTTCTCAAGAGAAATGTAAAAAAAAAATTCTTCGTGACTTTTCAGAGAAGTGTATGCTGTGTGTATGCATCACAGAATTTCTTGGTAAAATCACATAACGACAGATTTTTTTCCGACATCCTTGCCTTCAAGGGTAATTGAATGAAAATTTTGGTTTAAAAACCTTTATTTACATTCTTAGCGATCTAAAAATTCAAATAAATAGCTTACTTGTGTAGGTATAAGAAGATTTTTTTTTTTGCTTTTGGTAGCTTATCTACAGTCTTTTCCCTAAAGCATGATATTTCATTTTAGTTTTCCTAAACTTTGGATGACGTAAAAATGAATGATTGTGTCAGAATTTTATCTTAGAATCATATTTGAGTTACGTTACAAGGTTTCCAAAACTATAATTTTTTTTACAAATCAGTTGAGAAACAAGAGAAGTGTAGTGGACTTTGTCAGGAGTGTCAAATTGCCACTCCTAGATCTATAACTAGCAAAAACAAAATCTGAGACGGATTAGGATTAAATTGCAAACATAGTAATTTCTCTATTTTTTCTCATAAAATATTATTATTGGACAAAATGTTTAAAAAAAAAGCATTACCTTACTGCAACAAGAACACTCAACAGATCAACATAGCAGTACTCTTCCACGAATCGATTCAACAATTCAGCAAACAGATAGTTGATTGACTGCCCCGGCTCAGAACTGGTTCAAGTTTGGAACTTATCTTTCCTATATTTTGTTTTTTCTTCTTCTTCCAGCAGATCGAGGGGAGCTGACTTTTCTCTTACACTTCCCTCGACTTTTCGGGCTAACTGTTGTTTAATTATGTTATGGAATTGGACTTTTTTTCCTCTTCTACCTCACTCTTTCTTCAGCACAACTTTCATCGCAGGCATCACTTGTTGTAGATTTTCTTGCCTTCTCCCCACATAGCGCAAAGTTTCGCTTTCCCCCCTTTTTTTGAGTCCTCAACAACAAATCGACGGCACTTGAACTGTTGAAATACGGATTTATGCTTCACCTTTTCTATTCCTCTATTCCTCTAATTTATTCTTGGGGCTGCCCTCTTCTACGATTTTCACTCACTGTTTTTCTTTATTTACTTCTTCAATGATCTTCCTTCTTCTGCGTTGCGTTTCAGCATGTTTTACTCGATTCAAAACGATGTTGTGTTGATTATCGCCTTCCAGCTGCTGGAATTTTTTTCTTCTTTTTTTCTGTAATTTTTCTTTCCTGTTTAGTTCTTCATCCTGCCCGGGTATGATCACGCACTGTTATTCTTTCAGCAATGGATCGCTGCTCTTCAAACTGTAACTTTATTGTTTGTTGATTTTTTCCTCTACCTTCGCGAAATCAATCGTGTACGATTTGATGATTCGGTCGAGGGTAACGTTATAGTTTTACGGTTTTTCTGCTAATATTAACAAAGGAAACAAAAACGTTAAAAATGTAATGTAAAAATGAGGGACAAAGGAATTCCACAACCCACAAAAGATATAATTTTGAAGGTCATTAACGACAAAATGGAAAAAAAGTTAACAAAAATTAAAAAAATTATTTTCAACTGAAAAACTTGTGGTTCATTAACATCATCCGATAATGATATTGGCGAGGAAATTGACCAAAAATGCAACTTATAAGGGGAGAGAAAAAATGGCTCATTTAAATTCATTAAGGTTTTTGTAAAGGAAGATAAACATCAGATCCTAATTTTCATTTATCAATAATAAAAAAAACACAAGCAGAATTAAAAATTCGGAACTTATTCCTGGATACATTTTTTTAAACCATTTTCCATTTTCAAAATTTATAGATTCTGACAAATAAATCATGATTCCTCAGAATTATCCACACTATACAATCGCAAAAAGTAGAAAAACTCTATGGAAAAAAAAACAAAGGAAAAATTCTCTAGCAGCTATCGCGAAGCTTGCTAACGCGATGCAACTTCCTTCAGAATTGCAAAGATGCGAACGGTTTTCAGAAAATTACATCAACTTCCGTTCATCGGTGTTTTTTGCCTTTTTGCTACTACGCCTGAATGGCGGAAAATAAAAAAAGTGAGGAAGAAAAGTATTCTAGCAGAGCCAGCAAACAATAACAAATCACAACTACACGCATCGAACGCTTCCCGAGAGCTTCCCCCATTAAATACACATTTGCCTAGTTTTTGTTTTTTTTATTCAATCAATTTTACTTCTGCAGTTTTTGAACACATACAATCGTACTTCTGTTAGCAAATTGTAGGCGAAAAAGCGTTGCTGCACCAAAACGGTGCTGCCGGTGATGCACTGAGCTGCTTTACCAGCACAATTTTCTCGCTAGAGCTAGCTGATGCCGGAATAGTAAAACACACACAATTTATTTTGAACTCGTTTAAATTGTTGGTGGTTGGATCGTCTTTTTTTTTTATTGCAAAGCCAAGCTACAGAAATGTTAGCGCCTGGGGGCTTATTGCAGCTGTTTTTTTTTCTGTTTCTGCCTCAGCTACGGTGTGTCGATGCATTTCCGATTCACTTTTTAGCGGAAAGCGAAATTTTACTGTGCCTTCGAACTTCTATGCCAATTTGATAAAGAAAAACTATAAACTTTTTAAATTATTAGCGGGTTACAAACACAAAAAAATAGAAGTTTTTTTACACTGATATACGTACCGCAAAAAACCTTGCTAATTGCAGAAAAATGTGTAAAAAACATATGAAGTTGTGACTGGAGGGACCTGCTCCGAAAATTAAGATCATTAGACATGAGAAAGAGAGTGAGAGAGTGAGAAATGAGAAGTGAGAAATGCGACGTGAGAAGTGAGAAGTTAGATGTTCGCGTCTAACGTCTTGCATCTCACATCTCACTTTTCACATCTTACTCGTCACTTCTCACCTCTCACTTTTTACTTCTCACTTTTAATGTCTCATGTCTCATGCCTCAGGGTCCATTATCTCAGGTCGCTCCTGCCAATCCTCAGAGCTAAAAGCTTTCCAACTTTATTCCAACTGAAATTATGTCATCTGAGACGTGAGGCATGAGACATGAGACGTGAGAAGTGAGCCATGAAAAGTGAGAAATGAAACAAGAGAAATGAGAAGTGTGAAATGAGAAGTAAGAAGTGAGACGTGAGAAGTGAAAAGTTAAAGCTGAGCATATCACGTCTTACATCTCATTTCTCACGTTTTACTCTTCACTTTTCATCTCTCAATTCTTACTTCTCACTTCTCACTTCTAATGTCTCATGCCTCATGTCTTAGGTCCATTATCTCAGGTCTCTCCTGCCAAGCCTCAGAGCTAAGATTTTTCCAACTTTAAAAAATTCTAAGTGCTTTGCATTGAAAAGAAATTGCAATTATGTGACTTGAGACGTGAGACATGATATGTGAGACATGAGACGTGAGAACTGAACCGTGAAAAGTGAGAAATGAGAAGTTGTTAGCGTCTCACGTCTTACATATCTCTTTTCACTTCTCACGTCTTACTCGTCACTTCTTACTTCTCACTTCTCATGTCTCACGCCTCATCTCTCAGGTCCATTATCTCAGGTCTCACCTGCCAAGCCTCAGAGCTAAGATTTTTCTAATTTTGGAAATACTTTAAGTGCTTTGGATTAAAAAGGGCTTCGAATGTTTTCTCTCAAATTCCGTGCTTATTGCGAAAACCACGTGAAAAAGCCTACGAATAACCGAAAAAAGGTGCCGTGTAAAAAAACGTGTTAAAAAAATACTTCCTTGTATTTTGAGTTTAAGAGAAGCCGTAGGAAATCGTAATAGTTTCACGGAATCACAGAATCTGTGTCACAGAAAACAGAATTTTAGTGAAATTCACAGATTTTTTAAATTGTATACGTATTTTAGAAACCTTATTTTTTTATGTCAGTATAAATTTGGGATTTCGAACTTCGAATTGGCAAAATATCTATTTATTTATTTCGCCAAACATTGTAGGCTACATATATAATAACTTAAAGCTAGGGATTACAATTTTCAAATAGGCTTAATAATAATGATTTTTCTTTACATTTACAAAGTCAGGTTCTTCGGTGCCTGTTACCGTAAAAACCTTTTTTCAGCTGCTGTTTTGACATAGTAAAGTATACAGGGCCGTAGGAAGAACCGACTCATGGGGGGGGTTTTGGGGACCTATGATTTTTTGCCCCACTATTCACGAATACAAAAAAACAAATTATGTTTTTAACTTTGTGATTATTTATTTTTAAGTACTTTGTATTTAACCTTTTAGTACTTAAGTACTTTTTAAGTACTCAAGTACTAAAAAGTGAGCAAAATTCGCTTTCATTGATGGTTAAAATCTTTGAATTTGTTTAAGAGCCTGGTAGATCAAACTTAGTCGATTTGGGCATAAAATAACCTTTTTTCAGGACCTTTTTTCTTTGCTTTTAAAATATCAAATACTCAAATCAATATACTTTATCTCTCTCTCTTATCTATATTAAATGAGCAGAATTTGGTTTATTGATTTCTGAAATTAAATGCTTGAGTTTTGGTGAACTTAATAATGTTAAATAATACACTGGGAAAATATGAAATTTTGTGCAGATTTTTTGGATGAAGATGTTTTTTAACAGCAAATATTTATCATAAAGAATCAATTCCATAATGAAAATCCTGTGGATGATTAAAAAAAAATCGGGTTTTTCTGATAAAACAAAGAAATCAAATTCTCCCCTATATTTGTGATTTTAAATTGAATTGTGTTTACAAGCAAATTTTGTTTAAGAAATTGAAATCTGCAAATTGAATTGACACACAATCTGAACTCATTAATGACCGCAAAGAAATCTATGAAGAGAAACACCGAAACACCGAAATTTGGCATTCTATATCTCAGAAACCTCTGGACTAAATTTTACAAATTTAGCATTTTTAAGTTAGGATAAATGTTGAGTCCAGTTTTGTTAAATGAAGTTAAACACTCAAATTCAGTTCATTCGGGTTATACTACGAAGTGTGGCACACTGTTGGCAAGCGAAAAGCGAGATGTTTCGTATTTATTTACACTATTCCGTATTACAAATTGAACCTTTTCCTGAATTTTGAATCTGCATTCTGAATCTAAATTCTGAACCAGAATTCAAAAATTGTGCCTTGAATCTGTCTCCGAATTTCCATACGATTTCTGCAATGTACAAAAACAATGTAATTTCCGAATTTTATTTCAGATCAGAATTTTATGAGCTAAGTTTTAGAGCCCTCATTCAGCTTAAATAGCAAAGACGACTATTTATTTAAGATCCAACGTTTCGATCCGATGTGGATCTTAAATAAATAGTCGTCTTTGCTATTTAAGTTGACTGATAGCCGAAAAATTTACTCTCAAAAAACTTATTAACAGTCGAAAATCGATACCGAGGAAATTATTATCAAAATATAGAAAATTCATATGATCTCAAAAAACAGTATTTAAATTTGATGGATGGATTTCATGGATTTCAAAGCAGCTTTTCATTTCTAATTTTTAATGATTTTTCGAACTGAAATCAAGAATGCTGAAGTGGTTACAGAATCCGAAATACAAAAATAGAATTTTGAAATTTTGGAATCAGAACCTCCGAAATGAGTTTAACTATATTCAAAATTTTATATCCAGACCAGAATTTCGATGAACAAGCGAGGAAATTCTGAAAAAGTGTTTCAAAATTTTGGACTTGGGATGGATTTTTGAGATTTTTGCATTAGTTTTGAGTCTAGTTTGTTATTCTTGATTAACATTGCTTTATTATCATAATTATGTTCTGAATTTAAAATTTTGAGTGTTGAGTGGAATACCTCGCTTGCTGTTTTGGATCCTCATGGGGGGGGTTTAACCCCCAAAACCCCCCCCGTTCCTACGGCCATGAAAGTATATGTTCTCATAATATTTATTGTAACTATACATTAAACAATTCATTGGACTATATTTTCCATAATCAGTTCGAGTAGAGGTTATAAAGAAAAGATTTCTTGTTCTTAAATGACGGCAAGGACAATAAAAGTTTAATTGATTAAGTAGATAAGCAGACTGAACGCGCTGATTAATTATGTCGTTTACGAAACAGATTGCAGCAAACTCTCTTCTTACACTTAATGTTTCTATGTTTATAAGCAGGCAACGTGATTCATAGCTAGGTAATTGGCTCTGAGACCATCCTAAATTTCGTAAAGCGAATAGAACAAATTGTTTCTGGATTGATTCCAAACTTTTATGTGAAATTTGAAAAGGCGACCACACAACGCTACAATACTCAAGAATGGATCTAACATAAGCTGTGTACAATGTTTTTATTGTGTATGGGTCTTTGAAATTATAACTAAAACATTTTATAAATGCTTACATACTGTTCGATTTCTGAATTATTGAGTTATAGTGATCTTCAAAGGTAAGTTTTGAGTCCAATATAACTCCAAGGTCTCTAATATTGTTGACTCTCTTGACAGGATCATTTCCCAATTTAACAATTTCATATGACTGACATTTTCTTCTGGAAAATACAATATTTGAACATTTTGCCACGTTAAGTTTGAGCAGACTTTTAATGCACCATTTGTTAAAAACATTAACTTCGTTTTGAAAGATTCTGAAGTCTTCTTCGCTATTTACTTTCATATGAAGCTTCATATCATCAGCATAAATTAGCACATTTGACTGCTTGAGAAGACAAGTTATATCATTTACGTATAAAATAAATAATAGGGGGCCGAGATGGGAGCCTTGAGGCACACCAGAAGTAACGGAGATACTTTTTGAAAGTGAACCATTAAATCTAACAACTTGTGAGCGGTTCGTTAAATAGGACCTTCTCCATTTCAGTAGGTGTGAACTGAATCCTTGTTTATTTAATTTAAAAATTAACATGGGGATGTCAATTCTGTCAAAAGCTTTACTGATGTCCGTGTATAAAGCCTGTACAGAATTACCGCGATCCATACAGCTAATATTATAGGTAACAAACTCGAGTAAGTTAGTGGCTGTAGATCTTCCTTTAACAAATCCATGTTGCTTTTCAGTAATGAGAGTTTTAATTTGATTATATATTTTTCCATTCATTAAAGCTTCGAAAAGTTTTGGTATGCACGATAAATTGGCTATGCCCCTGTAATTTTTTATGTCTGATTTTTTTCCTGATTTAAATATGGGTACAAGAAATGATTCTTTCCATACTTGAGGAAAAACACCTGATTTCAATGAAGAGTTAAATAGAAGAAATAATGGCATACTCAGTTCATTTACTAGATTTTTTAAGAGAAGTGGAGGAATTCCATCAGGCCCGGGCTCTTTAGTACTGTCTAAGGAGGAAATGGCTTAACATATTTCTTCGAAGGAAATTGATTCTAATACGGTTAATACCGTTGAATCAGAGAGATAACTAAAAAAGGAAGTATCACGATCTTGTTCGGAAAAACTAGTGTAAACAGTTTGGAAAAAGTTGGCGAATAGATTACAAATTTCGTCGGAATTTTGACCTTCTATGCTGCCAAAGTGCATGCGAGTTGGAAAACTATTATTTTTTAATTTTGTATTAACATATCTAAAAAAGTTTCTGGGGTTCGATTTTATGTTTTGCTCAATTTTTATATTATAGTCTTGGAAAGAAGTACTTAAGCGTATTGCTAGTAGATTACTGGCTTCTTGGTGTTCTAACTTAGTGACTAATGATGGATTCTTTTTCCAGTTTTTATGTGCCTTCTGCTTCTTATTTCTTAAATGCACAAGCTCTATCTCTAATGAAATGAAAAAAAGTCCCAATATTTCATGACTTTTCAATGAAATTGATAGAAATAAATAACATCATAGAAAACCAGTTTCCAAACCAGAAAATAGTTTCAAAACTTTCCGACTTGTGGGGGAAGGGGGCGGGCTCCCATACAAATTTTTCATATTATATGGCCCAATTGAATAATTTTTGAGCAATATCCATCGAATTTTCCACAAAACAAATTGACCACCCTGGTCTGACATTGACCCTGAGGTCTTTTATTGATCCTGAGGCGACAATAAAAAAGAATGCGAAATACATATAAATTGGAATATTCTATTCTATTCTATTTTGTTGATTTATAGAGGATTTTAAATAAATTGGAACAAATTGCACAAAAGCTTGTATGCAACAAAATTGCATACTATATCATTGCACAAAACCTATAAATTAAGATATTTTCTATCGAAAAATTCAATAAAATCAAGAATGCAAAAGGTGAAATAACTCCCATCTTCCACAATTTGATTTTGGTCTTGTAATCTTTCGAATATTAGTGTTTTTTTTCGAAATTAACATAAAATACTACAAATTTTATTTATTCACCTCTTCGGGTTTTTTGAAAATTTCGAAGGGGGGGGGGGGGGGGGGACAAAAGAAGAATTTGATATTTGAACGGATTCTAAGTAACTTAACTAAGTTTGGTATACAAGTCAGATTTGATAATTTTATAAATTAAAAAACTCCCACTTTCATCTACTCCTTTTTTAAGACGGGAGACTGTTTAGAAATGAACAAAAAAGGTATTTCTGGAATATCCAATAACAGAAATAAAAAAAAGGAATTTTCAAATATTCTTGGAATTGTAGACAATTCTTCAATTACAAATATTGGAAGTCAATTCTTGAATTCATAGAACAAAAATAATTACTTTCAAAATGATAAGAATTAAAGATCAGTGACTTTTTTCTAAAATAGAATACATAAACTCATATCTATACTGGGAATTCTTGAATAAGGTCTCTTTTCGTGAGAATGCAAAAAATATGGTATTTAAGAATAACATATATTCTTCTATGAAACAGAACTTGAGAAACTGTACCAATATTCTGATTTTGAAACAGACAATAATTTCAAAATCAGTTTCATAAAACAAAAAATTTTAGGAAGTAGTTGCAAAGCACACTGGGTCAGAAAGTGTATTTTAAAAATAAATGTAAAGGGTGTAGAGTGTATATTACGGGCAAATTTCAATAGTGCTCGAAAAACTAACATAAATTTTGAATCATAAGCATTAATACTTAAGCTTTTAAAGTGAGCATTCCAGATTGCTTGTTTTATTTTATTTTATTTGCAACAAAGCCCGAGAAAATTCCGTATCTTTATAAATTTTGACAAATTTAAGAAAAAGTGAATCCATCCTTCGTAAAAGCCGTTACATTTTTTTTAAATGAGGAGAAAATATACTCATCAGAAAATAATGCTTGATTCGCTGGAAACTTCTGAATTATTTTCTTTATTCAATACATAAGAGAAAGTGATGTATTAATTATTGTAGATAGGCATTCAAGATTCCCCGGATTTATTCGGACATGCCCGGGTTTTCAAAATAAAGTGGACTAATAAAGCAAACTAATTAGGGTCCATTTTTTTTGTTTTATCCAAATAGATTTTTTTGAGTTTGAAAAGAGATTTTAACCCTGCAGACAAGTTTCGATAAAGAAAATGATAATTTTAAGTGGTTTTAGTCACTTTCTATTAGGTTTTTTAAAAATATCATTGAATACGACTTAGATTTGCTCGGATTTTATGACGGAAAATTCTATACCAATTTCCCAGATATTGCCAGGTATTGTGAAAATTTTAGCTAACTTGTTCAGCCAAAAAAATGCGGGAAAAATTCTGCTATGCTTACCTAGGGGGCCCTCTTAATATACATTAGAGTGAAACTAATCGAGATATTATTTCAAGAGCCCCCTTAGCTATTAAACATTTCAATTCCAATTTCCATTTTTTTCCTAGTTTTCTAAAACTTCAAACAGTATGATTAAAGTTATGCTTAAATTTAAATTTTTCATCGGTAATGTTCTTTGAACTGAGGGCTTTGTTGGTGCACACTCCACGAAGCCCATAGTTACAAAACCAAAATGGCTGAATCGGTAATTTGACATATCGTTATAGGGGAAAGTGTTAGTAAATTCGTTTTTTGGGCTAAAGCCGCCTACAGTCGTTTGACGAAATGGTTGAAAAGGCAACATATCTAATCAATGAATTTTGAGGGTAACAAGCTTTGAACATGAGGCATAGTAGAATTAAATTGATTAACAAACTAAAAAAAATAAAAAAATCATACAAAGTTTTTATACCGTTTGATGTAATATTTTGATTATTAAAAATTATACGTAAAACAACCCAAAACAAAAACTTGGGTGGTTTCATTCTTATTCAAATGAACTCAAAAAAGAAAACAAATTTAAACTTTTATGAGAGTTTTAACATGAATAAAAAGTTTTTTTTTTTGTTTCGATTATAGTCGTTTTACCATATTTATGGCATTCGCGACTTTATCAACGTTCCAGTTGGCGGACAAATATTGAAAAACTTATCCGGTACAACTGTGTTCGATATTTACTCTTGGGCTCGAACTCGCAGACATCGACTCAGGAAGCAACAGACTTGCCAACTGAGCTATATCACAAGCCCATGAATAAAAAGTGTTTTTGTATGCTCCTATCATTATTGTAAAATGCCTTTATCCCAATAAACAGGTTGAACAGAATTTATTTTTTTGATTTCTATCATTAAAACTTCGAATTTAAGCTCTAATAAACATCTTAAGAGAGAACTGAAGATCTCAGAGCAGATTTGGTAAAGTTTTTTTTTTTGAGGATGAACTGATTTCATAGGATGGTAACCCTAATTTTTGTTTTAATCCACAAAATTATAAAAGACACCGATTCTTATCGAATAACAGCTCTGTCATATAAAAGTAATCAGTTCAAGCATTTTCAATGAATTTTTTAGAAAATATTGCCAGAGAAACAGAAATTTTGCTTCAAACATTTAGTCCGCACGGTTTGGGGTTCGGCGATTTAGTCATCTGTTATAATAACATCGGTTACTCGAAATAGAAGATTTCAACATAAAAATTACTCAAATGTATAGAAAACAGAAGCTTTCTCATATGTTTATAATTTTATACACATATTCAACGTAATATTTGAGAAAATCAGTATTCTGCTTAATAGCCTGCTTCTCCCCTATAGGTAGGCCTACTTGTTTCATGTTTATGTTTTTATTCGAAAGTTAGCAAAAAAGAAAAATGGTCCGAAGTCACACATCACACTATGGGGTGGCGCGGCAGCATAATTCCGAAAAAAGAATCATCTCAATATACAGATATACAGGGAGCTAACTGATTGTCATATCGTTTTAGATCTTTGAATGATGATGAATGAAGAAACATAACTCGTAAATAAAACACCAAACAGTTTGAATAAACAAAAATTTGTTTATTCAAAATACAGGTCTGTTTGATGCAACTTCAATGCCTAAAATTTTTTGCAAAAAAATCAAGATGATTATTTGGTACAGTTTTGAAAATAGACACAAACTCCTCCCTCAATTTTATAGGTTCCCATGAATTTCACTGTAAAACTAAGATGGGAAATATTCCTATTGGCACATTCGACACGTCCATCCCTCTCATAGATCGTCTAAACGAAAAGCGCATAATGTGTGTACTAGCAGCCGGCAGTAGCAGCAAGCCGCAGTTGCACTCTCGGCCGCCTGGCACACACTTTAGCTAAAATAAGCAGTAGGTAGAAATTGAAGCAGCAAAAAAAAATAAAATAAAAAAAACTAACTCACTTCGCCACTCGCCCATTCACGGGCCGCAGAAATATTTCACCAATTTCAACTTGAACGGATCCGCACTTGATTTATTTATGCTCTACGGTTTTCGACATCATCCACTATTTTCGAACACTTCTTCTTGCTAAGAACTATGTAAATGTGTGACACTGACTGTGTAAATCGACTTTAACAACACCTGTGTCATCGCTTGTAACACATTTACATTTTGGCCCCCTTTTTTGCGTATGCTTGTCAAACTAACTTCACTTCCACCACGACCCCGAACTAAATCTTCTTAGGTCACCATGAATCGGTTGACATTTTGACCCAGAGAGGGGCTCCTCTTGGATACAATCGAAAACTTTGATCGCGAAACAGCAGCGGGCAGTCGCCGAAGCACTGGAGCCGATCTATTTATTGTTGATGAACCGTGAAGTAACACCGCTAGAACTAGACAGACTAGCACATTCAGGAAACAACAAACCGGAGATACACAACTCGAAACTCAACTCAAGCTACGGTTCTGTAACTGGGCAAGAATTATACCAACAACAAACGGCGACGACGACGATGATGAGGCATTTCGCTCGATGAATGGACGAAGTAAAGTTCGCGGGAGCCGCCGAGACGAGACGAGGGAATCAAACGGTATCAATCAGTTCGAGTTTGCGGTGGAGTACTATGTAGAGTTCCGAGGAGCATCTCACACATAATGCGAAGATGATGGAGAAGATGCGTAGCTCCACACACGACGACACGGTTTGTGGTCCCGAAGACCACACCAAGTCCGTAGCACGGCAAAACGCGCCGAAGAACCAGCGAGAGCGAACGTGCTAGCGAGCAACCGAACGAATCAATGGATGACGAGGGACTGTGACTGTGGCATTTTCCTTCCACCCAAATGGTAGCAACACCGACCGAGACAAAACGGATGGACGGTCGGCCGCGAAAACTTTGACTTGGCTGCTGGCTGACTGGCTGTTTGGCTCCCCAACGAACCAAGCTAAAACCAAAACCTAAACCAAATACCGACTTGGGCCACACATCGCACGGAATGGAGGCAGGTTGGGGTTTGATCCCTGAAAAATCTCAATCTAAGTGTAATAAGAAGGTAGTTTCTGTTGTTGAATTTAAACATGCTTTTACAAGTCTATAAGACGATCCACGTTTAAAACCAGTTTAACTAAAGTTTAGATAACCTAGAATAGCGTTTTAAGAACGACATGGACTCCAATGTTGGAAAAGGTCTCTAGTCTTACTTCCCGATTAGGGTCTATATGACTCGAACTGTATTTAGGCACACTTGTTTGTTGAATATTTCTTACTATGTATATAGATACAACCAGGCCCGTGCGAAGGACCTATCCATGGGGGGAGGGGGGGGGGGGGGGTTTCGAAATTCAAATTTTGCTAAAAATAATAACAATATCAAATTACACAATAAAGAAGGAAATTGATTTCTAACATCATTTCCCTACTTATAATTTTTCACACGAACTCAAAAAAAAAATTAGTGATAAACAAATCAATCAAATTACAATGGAAGTTTTAAATCAATGATGTTTTTGGTCAGTCATTGATAAATCTTTCAAAATGATGCTCCTTACTCTGAACTAGAAATTTGCTTCAACATAATATCTTAACAGTCCATTTTTTTTTTCAAATTTGAAATATGTTAATATTTTCAAAACACAGATTTAAAAATAAATCTTAATTTGGATAATGTCCAATAAAAAAATGTCAGATCAGGTAAAAAATTAACCATGATTGATTGTTAGGAAAATGATAATAATTGGTATTTAGTACTCATCTTAATTTACATTTCTTTTCTTCAAACTCGAGCTTAAGCTCAAACTCAGTTGAAAACTCAAGCATTTATGTATTTTGAATTAGAAAAAAAAATTAATCGCAATTTGAAACGTGAATTTTTGATTTGACATAGACTTATTAAAAAAAATTTATAAAAAATTAGCTTAACTTTAAATTGGTTAATTTATTCAAAAAATGGAAAAAAACTGTACTATGAAATTTGATAAATTCATTTAAAAATTGAAACAAAATATTAAGATGAAAAATATAATTTTATAAAGATTTTTTTTTTCAATAATCACGTCTTACCATTATTTAACTTTTTTAAGAAATTTTCATGATAACTCAAAGAGAAGCATTTTGGTGCTCATATTTTAATGATTACTTTGGTAGATTCAAGCACCCTGAACTCGAATCTTTTGTTAAATTTGGGCTATCACATTTTGTTTTAAATTGTGTCAGTTTTAAGTGAAATCAATCATAGATAATTGATTAACTATTAAACCTACGTTTGAGAAAAAACTGGTTCTGATTTCTATAAAAGAAATCAGAACCAGTTTTTCAATAAAAAAAAAATATTTTGACGATGATGATGATGATAACGATTATGCATGGCTTTAAAAAGTAAAATTCGACAGTTTTTTGGAAATTTGGAAAGATTTCATACAAGTATTTTTGACATTGCTGCATAAAGGCATAACAAAATTGGTTCAAACTTCTTCAAAAATTCGTTAAATAAGAAAAGTAAACAAATAGAAAACTACTACAACTTTTTTCGCGGAATTAGACTTTAAATCTTGAAGAAAATTGTTTAATCATTTAAAACTTTTATTTCAAAATGTTTTTTTGTTGTTTTCAAGTTTTGTCAAAAAAGTCCTGAACTTCCTTAAGAGATTTTAACCAATTTTAAAAAGTTATTTCAATAACAGTTAAACGCTGATAGAAAGATTGCATATTTAGATCCAGAGTTCTCAAATTAGACAAAATTACTTTTTTAAATTCATTAACCTAGGAAAAATGAAGATTTTGTGGTCTTGTGTAATTTATCAAAACCTTTTCATATCTGATGATGAACAAGCACAAGAAATACAAAATTAAATTTAGACTGAAATTGGTTTCTTGAAGAATATTTCATATCAGTATAACCTTTTTAATGACATAAACGATTTTATTAAATCAAAATTTAAGTAATAAGGTAGAGGATATTAGATTACAGATTTGTTTTTTTGCTGATTCTGTTGATCATTGTGCCTGTTGCATGGTTTCCAACTTTTCGATGTATAAAATTAGTATTAGATAAATTAATTTTAAAGTTAAAATGGTTCGTTTCAAACTCTGTTACAATTCTTAATAAAAATCTACTTTTAAGGCGAAGTTAAGGGTTTTTGTTTATCAAGTTAAGAGCCTCAATACGAAAGGTTAATTGAATTGCAAATCGAATTTTACAATAAAAAATTAGTTTCGAACCGTGAACGTTATGAAGTTTCGTAGAATGACATGTCTCATGCCAAGCTTGATTTAAGACTAAAACCCGCAGGAGGCGAGCAAAATTTTTGACTTGCTTGTTAACATTTATTTAAGATCAAGTTATTTTCCAATACTACGGTGAACATTTTACTTGGAAAAAATCTTCATGGGGGGGATAAACCCCTAAACCCCCCCCCCCCCCCCCCAACCCCGTTCGCACGGTCTTGGGTACAACCTTTTTATTCTAAAATTTCTTCTGCTTTAAAAGGATTTTGAAAAGATTAGAGTAAAAACAGAAAAGCTCCTCTGTTAAATAGTATGTTTCAAATGTTTTGAAAATTCCGACAGCACACTGCAATCTCGACGAAATTTGTTCTGTAGTGTTAAATACTGGCAAATTGGGTTATCTTTAGGATCAATTTTCAGAACGCAATGATAAGTTAGTCTGACATCATCAACTCAGTGACATCAATTGATGCATTTTGACTTCCAAAACCTTAGTGGATTTGGTTTGACTTCAGTTCTGTAGAATACATAGATTCAATGAGGATATAAATATGCGAGAATTATTCCATCTTTTTAACCATCTGAAAGCCATTTTTTTTGCTGAAAAATTCACAAAAGTTCATTTTTATCTTTGAAACAAATTTTGTTTTACAAAAAAAAATATCGTTGGCGTAGATTTTTTACAGTTTTTTTTCTTCAAAAATTGCATAACCACAGGGACAGAAAAACTTTTTGTTTGTAATTTTTAAACATTTCATCAATTTTTACCTAGATTTTGAAACATTTTAAGACTATCTGATAACTATAGTTGAATATATTTTTTGTTAAAATTGTTATACTATTAATTGAGATATTTCAACTGTAACAAAATGAACTCGTTACATATTTGCCGACTTGCTGTCGTTTTTTCGGGGTTTATATGTCATCTCTTCTACATAACCAAGTATATTTTTTTTTCTCGAAAATCAACCATGAATGGTTGTAACTTTCAGACCAAACTGTCAATAGCTTTTCATGAAGCATAAAAAATAATGACTTAATGCAAAATTAATTTCATATCGTCGTTCAACGTCTTACTACGTTCATGCACATTTAACAGCAAGTTTATAACGCATTTTATGTTGACATTTTTTGACATGGGTCAAATTGCTATCAAAACAAGTTTTTTGTTGTTTTTCGAGCTTGCAAACTAGTTTTGAAGTGTTTTTTCATAGCTGTGAACATGTTTGTAGTTGTTAAATTCATCACAACTATGCTGAAAACTTTTTGAAAGTTAACTCTAATAATGGCACGTCCTCCTGAAATGCTTGATTCGACCCAACTGTGAAAATTCTAAACTTTATTTTCAAATGTATCCCCCTTATCATCTTGTTTAAAAATAATGTTGGATATGATTAGAATCGTAAGAAGTAGCTTCAACTATAGTTGTACAAAATTTTCATGATGAAAATGATTTATGAGGGGAATATTTGAAAATGCTGAAAGGTGGTCCAAAATATGAACCCGGTCCAAAATAAGTCCATTACCCTAAATTATCGACCATGGATATAAAGTCTGCTTCATTTAATATTGGAACACAAACAATTGCGTGTAGTTCAGTCATTTATTAACGAATTCATAATTTGTTTTTCATACAAATGTAGCATTTTCTTTACTCTTTCATAAAAAAAATTAAAAAAATTATTCATTGCTGTTTCGAAGAAATTCTCGTACTTTTCCCGTAATACGGCACATTAGGCGGCGCACACCCTTTTCGTCCACCGTTTTGGCGATTTGATTCCACCAGTTCTTCATTTGAGTCATGTTCCTAACAAGTTTTCCCTTTGCCTTAAGCCTCCGCTTCGTGATTGCCCAGTATTTCTCTATCGGCCGGAACTGGGGGCAGTTTGGGGGGTTGAGGTCCTTCGGTATTACGCTGACCCCGTTCGTTGCGTACCATTACATAACCGTTTTGCCGTAATGGCAGCTTGCGAGGTCCGGCCAAAACATTACTGGACGGTCGTGGGCACGAATAAACGGCAGAATCCGTTTCTGTAGGCACTCTTTTTTGTAGACTTCTGATGTCATTGTCTTGTCAGTGAGAAAGACTTTGGTTTTCTGTCCACAACTGCATATCCCCTGCCAAATCATGTACTTGCGGGCGAATTTATCCGCAAACACGAACTTAAATTTTGCAGGTACATCCCCCCGAGCCGTCGGTCGCCAGATAAAATTTTTGACCTGGGATTTGCCCAAAGTCCGCCTTCACGTAGGTCTCATCGTCCATCAGAATACATCCGTCGAACTTGGTCAGCACTTGGTCGTACAGCTTTCGAGCACGGATTCTGGCCACATTGTTCTGCTTCAGCGTCCGATTTGGCTGTTTGCTGGCTCGGAATGACCTTATTCCTTCCCGGAGACGAATTCGTCGCACCGTACTGTGAGCGGCCTGGAACTTATTGGCCAAATCGCGGTCTGAAAGATTGGGATTCCTCTTGACGGCCTTGATGACTTTCCCACGCAGTTTTCGGTCGACAGTTCCACTCCGACGCTTCGAATGCGGCTTCCGAGTCGTCGTCAATGTTTCCTTGTACTGCTTGATAACACGCCATGCGGTATTTCTGGGCATTTTAAGCTGTTTAGCTAGCTTCGATGCCGACAACAATGGATTTTCAAGAAAACTGTGCACAATTTGATCTCTCCGTTCGGCTTCCATGGCGGTTGTTTACAAAATGCTATCGTTTGGTGTTATGACATAAATACATGGTGAAAGGTAATGAATTTCCCGTCACGTGGGTGAAAAAAGTTTCCAAATCCGTCCACTAGGTGCGCCACAATGAGCAAAAGAATTTGTTCCAATATTAAATGAAGCAGACTTTATCGTCAGTGCTCGCTTTTGGAAAGAAAACTTAAAAGGAACGTTATTATAACATCCACGCAACTGTTGGAACTTTACCCTTTCCAAAGATTCATGGTAAATATTAAAGAACTTATTTGACCAACTTTTGTACTTACGAATAATGGAACCAAAAATTTCTTTGAAAGCTTTCTTCCCCCGTTCAACCTTACTAATAAATGCATCAAGTGCGTCTGCCCTACTATCGGAGAATTTTTTTTGCAATCATAGTTCTCCGAACAGTTCACACACGCGCAAGTGGATCTCAAGTGATAAACATGAAAAAAACGAAAAGCCACCAGAAATAGAAAAAAACCTTTAAAAAAAACAAAAAATTGAAAACCATTTAAAATCAATTGATTGAGGGACTACGTTTAGGCAGAAAAAAAATTGTTGAGCCGGATGATGCTGGAACGTACAACCTTTTTTTCAGCCAACTATTCTTGAAAATCTGAGATATTCAAATGTATTGAAAATTTGGAGATTTCCATGAGAAATTTCCAGAAAACATTCATTCTTTTAAATTAACGTTTGTTAATTATTATGGAGCGAACTCACTAACCCTACCGTGCGTTTAGTTGTATGTATGTTGGTTATCCACCATGGGTGCACGGATTCACCGTAGTTTCTGCCTAAGTATGTGTTCACGTGCATTCTTTTAGATTATTATGTTCGACATATCTTCAATGCACGTACACTATACCCGGAGCCCATGGCTTCGTATGAACTGTTATAGAGTGAAAGAATTGTGTTGATGTAAGGTATATTTTGGAAGAACGAGTCAATCAGGTGGGCTAGTTTACTTACAGGTACTCCGGCATCCGGAACTCTGATTTGAACTCTGTTGAAACATTTTCTCTTCCGAAAGCACGAAAGAAGTTTCTATCAATTTACAATCTTCTTTGTAATAAATTTTGATTTTATGAAAGAAAAACCAAGAATACATGGATTACAATGTTTTCCATACAAACATCCGTCCAAAAAAGAACGAAATCGTATGTTGGGCGATAATGAACCTGATTTTCTACCCGGCACCATTTTTGATCACGTTCATCGATTTTGACGAAACTTGGCCTGGTATTAGATCAAACATTTTTAAATCTTTGGACCAAATTTCAAGATTTTTCAATGAAAATTGTCGAAGATACAGCAGGTTTAGTGAAGCAATTCCAAGTTTCCCTATTTTACGGAAATAGCTCTATCTTTGTTTTCCGTCATTGTAAAGACTTCAAATTTCGTAGAATGTTAGTTGGGCAGTTGAACTAGATTGTGTCAACCGAGAGCGAAATGGCAGCTCGTCAAAGTTGAAAGTGGGTGCGCTGCTTCACCCGATTTCATTCTTTTTTGAACGCAACTGTACCTGGCGAGCTGGCAATTGATTGAATATTCTTATTATATAGTCAGTAATAAGAGGAAGTACACCTTACTTGACGTCTTTCGTGCTTCGACGCAACAATCCTAAGCGTGATGTGTTCAGCGAATGTTAGTTTGTTGTCAATTTTCACTCCCAGGTCGAGAATGGACTTGATATTCTCCAAT
Organism: Uranotaenia lowii; assembly: GCF_029784155.1. Lineage (NCBI taxonomy): Eukaryota > Metazoa > Arthropoda > Insecta > Diptera > Culicidae > Uranotaenia > Uranotaenia lowii. Next base: position 363,526,981 of record NC_073692.1, read on the forward strand.
GTTGGTCCCGAGAGTTGATATTTGAAGTCGACTGTGTTTCGTGCACGTGTGAAGTTGACTATCTTACATTTTTGGCGTTTGCCGTCATTACATTGAGGCGGCACCAGTCTTCTAATCTGCTGATGTCGTTTTGTAAGGTAAGACAGTCATCAGCACTGATAATCTTCATAAACAGCTACCTGAAGCTGTTTATCGGCATAAAGTAGAGTGTCGGATTGAAAAGTTTTACATAGGCCATTCACGACAACTATGAATAGAAGGGGTCCAAAGTGACTTCCTTGCGGTAATCCAGATGGGGTTTCGAAAGTTCTTGATCGTGAATTCCTAATTTTCGCGAAAGCCTGTCGGTGCAATAGATATGAGGCAATCCAATCAAGTGAGCAAGCTAGAAAACCTATGAGATCCAGCTTTGCAAGGAGTATTCTGTGCGGGAAACGGTCAAACGCTTTTGCATAATTAATATAGACTGAACCCGCTTGACAACCTTTCTCCCGACTATTACTCAGGAAACTAATGTAATACATCAAATTCGTCACCGTAGACCGTTTCTTCATTTTTGAAATTGAATTCAGAATTGAGATTGGGCGGTAGTTTTCGACGTGATGAGCATTGGCTGATTTATAAATTGGAGAAATTGCTGTGACTTTTTAAGCATTAGAAAACGTCCTTTCATTAAGTGATGCCGTCAGGATCAGACACTTTCGTCAGGTCAACTGCGGTCAGCTTCTCGTAGATATCCTGAACGGAAAAACAAGGCAATGGAAGTTTATGTCGTAGGACTCGAGCGAGGCGAGGTAACTACTGTCTATGCCAATACTAGGTGGAGAGTAAACGCTTTGGAAGAATTCAGCAAACATATTAGCCGATTCGGTCAAGCTGAAGGAAGTGCCACCGTGGAAGCTTACATCAACGGGGACAGCGGCGTTTTGTTTTGTTTTTTTTTAGATGTGTCCAAAATAATGAGGGATCGTTTTTCATGTTTTCTTTAAGACGCGAGACATGTTGTAAGCAGGTCGTTTAAACTTTTAAATAAGCTTTCTAAGCGTCCAAGATTATGTTTACTGTCTTCAGAGCGAATTCGATTGAAACATTTGCGTGCTTTTCGAAGCTGGTTGCGTAGACGACGAAGTTCAGAATTCCACCATGCGTGTTTCATAGATTTGAATGTATGTGGGCGATTTAAAGGGACATTTTGTTTCAAAACTGTGCACAGTTTCAAATTAACACAATGAATCGAGAGCAGCTGCAACAAGCTCGAAATTACAGTTTCTAAAATCAAAATCGAGTTCAACAAAAGACTTTTCAGAAGGACTAACGTCCAAATCCACATCGATGCAAAAAATATACCTACGGCTTGTGATGACGGTCCACCGAAACTATCTGGATGGGAGATTCAATCATGTTTACTTTGAAGGGATCGTTTGAGAAGGAAAGGTCTAAAAACCGTAGATTGTTTTTCAGTATTATGCCGCAGCCTACTATTATTGAAAATCTGAGATACTCAAATGTATTTAAAATTTGAATTCATTGCATTTTTTCAGTATGCCGCAAAGCTGATGTAACCCAGCGGAGGGTAGCGTTTTAGATAAAGCGATTTCAGTTTCAGTTGAGGGGTTTGTCGCTAGGTAGCTATGAATATCATGATCATATGTCCAGAATAGGTGTGGCAGATTTTATCAACCACAACAATGACGAAATCTCTGACAAATGCCTTACTGATAGTCTGTTGAACGGCAGTAAAATGTGATTAATAACTTAGTAGACAGCTATTAGGTCGCACATAGACAGATGCAACACAAATATAGGGAAGTCCGGCAAATGTTGACTTTTACAGCGGTGTGTTCAAGATGTTCGCAGTTTTCTAAGACCATAGGGATTGCACCGAGTTCATTTTTTACGGCAATCAACACACCAATAGTTATGTTATCCAAAGATCAATCAGAAAAACCAAATGTAACTATTTATTTTATTTAAGATAATGCTCTTTTTTACTTCCTAATACGCTCCCAGTTTCAATTCACAGTAAAATGTAGATAATAAAGGAAAGGCGATGCTTATTTTCGATAAATAAAGGTGTTGTACACAGCAAAAAATTTCTAAAAGTATGCGGAATCTAAAACCCACGTGACCTATTTTTTCACAGGTATAATTAAAAAAATCCAATTATAACTTCTTTCGATGTTATTTTATTATTTTTTCTATTCAATATCATTTACAAATTGTTATCATCTCTGATATTTTTTTTTGTAAGGACTGATTAGTATACGTAACAGTAATCAAAACCTTTTCGTAACAAACTTCGAGTCCACTTTACTATTTTTCCCCTCATCAAAAACCACCGGTTTTGGTGGGTTGCAACAGTATTTGTACGTCGGCTCAGACGGAAACGCATCGCCGTACCAAAGTCGTCGCAAAATGGAAACCGCGACAAAACATCGCAAACAAAAGCCCACCTTTCTTCTTCCCCACGGAAAGCCCCCCTTTAGGTTTTGCTGACGGTACAAAAAAAAAACACATCAAAATGCCAAGGGGCTGAAAGAGAAGGAAATTTCCGAACTGACATTTCAGTACCGCACTGACGTTTTGGTACCAAAATGCCATTGAAATCAAAGGGGAACTGACGTTGTGGTTCCAAAAAGTCGGTACGCTCCGTTTGTATGTGATTTGACAGTTGCTTCAGTCCTTTGCAAAATGCAATCCCATGCGCGCCGCTTCTCCCGTTTGATGGTATTGGTAAGATAAATGCGTTCGCGAAGCACAAACATCGCAAATGGTAAGCTCTCGCCCGATGTTTGGGGCTTTTGGGGAAGGCAGATACACACACGAGCAACCACGTGGGAGAGGCAACTCCAACACCGACTGATGAAGGCCCCCCCGCAGCTGCCGGTAGACACCGCACCTCGAGTGTCTGTTTGGGTGGATTTATGAGAGGATGAGTGCTTGTGTTTTGACTGGCTGCCAGCCGAATCAATGGGGGAGCTCTGCATGGGGGTTTGCTGCAGCTGATCGGGAGCAGACGCGTGTCCGATTCGTCCAAACAAGGTGGGGTCACTCACGAAGAATAAGTTATTCTGCACTCTGGTGTTAAGCTTCGGGGAAGCTCTCGATCAGAATTTGAGTTCCTTTTCGGGGGTGGTTTGAAGCAGTGATGGCAGAAGAGAACAGATGAAAGGAGTAGTTTTGTGGAAATCCAAAGAGGAAAATGTAAAAAAAAATTTTTTTTGTTTATTTATTAAAAATTTTAACTTTGAACATTTTAGAATGAGAAGACATTTTTGTTTTAACAAAATAAATTCTGATTCAAATCAATGAAACTTATTATAAAAACAATATTTGATTAATAACATTTGATTAATGGTTATGACGATGTTTAGTGAACATTTTTTTCCAGTTAAACAGTATTTATAAGTATGATTGTGGTTAAAAAGGAAATGCCTCTTTTTAATTGAAAGCAGTAAACATGTTTTAAGACAGTCCAAATTTCACATTTCTGAGCTTGACAATTTGAAATAAACAACAATTTGAAAGACAATTAATAAACTATTGAAAACTGAGAAAATTTTAACAAAGTAATCAAAGTTTTTAGTCACACTGTAAACTTAAATCATCATCTACTCTTAAGTGTCAATATGACACTTTTGGAAGTTTGGCGGCTTGTAAGTTTGATTGATGAAATCTCACATTTTGCATTATTACTTTTTTTATGGACGCTCCCCGCAAGCTCAGACAAAAATCTCTCTAATCAGAACTTGAGTGTCAATTTGACACTCTTGCATGAAATCGTTACATATATTTTGTTTTTCATCTGACTTGTAAAAAATCTATAGTTTTGGAAACCTTGTAATATAACTCAAATATGTTTCTTAGACAATATTCAACTACAATAATTTCATTTGAAGTTTTTCAAATTGCATGAAAAAAACATACTTCGAACAAAAGACTATAGACCAGCTACCAAATGTCATATCTCTGGGAAATACTGACGAGACTTGTTAACGAAAAGTTTCTGTTGGAAACCTTCCAGGTGTTGCTAAAGAGTTCGTTTTGCTGTCCATTAAAAAATTGTTCAAAAAATCTCCCCACAAGAAGTCGAAATATTTTGCACACGATTTGACCACCTTATTTTGTTTATATTACCGATGGGCAGCTTTTCTACCTTTTAGAAATGACGTCAAGCCTATTTATAAGTCAGCTAGAAAATTCGACGACACTTCCTTTATTCATATTTTCTGACTGAGCTTGAAAAAACTTCTCACATTCCCCTCACTTCTTCGAATCAATCATCTTCACTTTTATTCAAATTTTAGCTCCTTATTCTATGCTATACTCAAACTTCTCAAACAAATAACCATGTGAATAGTTGATTACCAGCTGTTTCTGGGACTCCCACTGGAACTATTCTGGATTTTTCTCTATTTTGCTAAAAAAAAATTTCAATGATTTTCAGTATTGGGCACTATCTTAAAAACCATTTGACAGATTTTCACCGTACACGTTACATTACTGGGTAGCTACACTGAAAATTTCATCAACACGTTTTTGCATGTTTAGCTGTTTTTGGAACTCTTTTTTTAATAAGCAATTTATCAGATTTTCTAACACCGAAATTGCATTGACTTAAATTTAAACGTATATAAACGCAGAATTTTAGCAATAAAATAATATTCACCAAAAAGACTATTTTCTACCTATTTTAGTGATGTAATTACATTTGAGCTGCGATGCTTTTGAAACATGATTTTCTTGTGCATTTGTTTTTTTTCCCGATGCATGGTTTTCAGACTTAGACTTTGAATACCTTAAAAATGAATAGTTGTAGCTGAATATCGTCTTTGAAAATAAATGTGTTGCATTACGAGGTTTTCAGAAGAAACAAGCAATATATTGTGGTTAAGACAGGATTTTTAAATTGACACGCCAAGAACTCTAAAGGGTAAACAAAATCTGAAATTAAATAAATAAATTAAATAATAAAGTTTGTATAAAAATAATTCGTTGTGCATTCTTGAACGCCTTATGGACGTATTTTCACATTTAGGAAAAAATAAGAGATGTATCGATTTTCGCTTCAACTGGATTGATACATTCCGAGAAATAAAGATTTTAATTCAACAATTAAATATTATTTTTTAATGCCAAGCCGCAATTTGAACAATTCAAAATTATCAAAATTATGGATTTTGATCCAGTTGCTGATTAGATATAGCATGATGAATTTTGAAAGTCTTTGGTTATGCATTTTCCTGGTCAATATCTACTTACTACGCTTCGACAATCATCAAACATACCTGAAAAAAGAAGAAAAAAAAATCATGTGAGTAAAGATACATACAATTTTTATGCTAGGATGAACAAGTTGAAAATAAACGCGTTTCATAATTCATCGTATTCAGAAAAGAGCGAACATTGAGATTAGTTAAAACAAGTGTTGCAAAAATAAAATAAACAATGTTTTTTTCTAACTAGTAAACTTGCCATGTAAAAACCGTTAGAAAAACCTACCGTCAACTGGGGCAACATGCAACACTTTTCAACTTCAATGGCTTCTAAAATCTTAATGCTTACAGATAATCATACCTCTTGTACATAAAAAGTTTTAAGGTTGATGGGACACCAAACTGACGAAGTCACAAAAATTATTGGGTTTACCAGTTATTTTTAAATATACAAAAATATGCGATTTTCACCCTACTAAGAAAAAGGAGTAAAATGCAACAAATTCTGTAATTAATAAGAAATCAAATGAAAACGTTTGAAAACTTAAAGTTTTTGATACATTTGTGATGTCATAACGCATAAAGCACCAATTGCAGTAATTTTTGGTTTTGTTCGAATTAAATTTTACATTTTTTCTGTCAAAAATGTTTTTAAGAAAAAAAGTGTTATTCTGCTGCATACATTTAGGGGTAAAAATTACTTCAAAATGTTCTTTTATCTTAAATCATATAAATAAATCTTAGGATGGATGAAATTTTAATGTAAACAAACGCATAATGCAAAACAATCATATCCCGGCATATGGAAACGCGATTTGTGAGATTTAGTTCTGATTTTCATTTTGTTGCATTTTGCCCCAGTCAGCTAACTGAATTATATAAATATTTATTTTAAAAAATTTGACGATTGTCCGAAAAATATTTATACACCAACAGTGTTGGTATTGGATTATGAAAGCAATATAAAGTTTGTAGGTGATATCATTAAGCCAATTCGTCATACGAGGTAAAGTTTTTTACGGCATCGAAAAATGTAAAAATGTAAATGTATGAGAATCAAAAACTTCAAAAAACTCTTCCAAGATGTTGAAAACTATGTCATCATCAATTTGTTATCATTCAATGATAACTTTTTTTTAGTATATTGAAATAAAAATTGAATAAGTGTTGTGGTATACAAATGTTGCATCTAACCCTGCTTTTGCATGTTGCCCCGTTTGACGGTAGTTATAAACCATGCTTATTGCGGAAAACGATGCACAAACTGAGACCAGACACAGATGTCCTCAGACCAGAGATCTATGATTTGAGACCTGGGACATGAGAACTTAGACATGCAGGTATCACAGCAAAATCAATATTTTCACAGAATTTTGAGCAAATTTTCGTCACAGAACTGTGTCACAGAACAGAGAATTTACTAAATAATCAAAAATTCACAGACTTAAAAACTTTGTTACATAGTTTAAAAATTAAATTTTTTGTTGTCAATAAAAAAAATGGATTTATATCTTGGTATTGGAGAAATATTATAAGATTTAAGCCGCCGACCGTGGCCTAGAGGATAGCGTTCAAGTCTTCTAACACAGTGGTTTTCAAAGTGGTCCCTACCGCCCCCTTGGGGCCGTTGAGAGCTTCTAGGGGGGCGGTGAGCACAACTTTGAAATTTGGGGGGCGTTGGAAGGGTTCAGAAGGGCGGTGGGGTCATTTTCAAATTCACATTTTCATAAATAACGGAACATCTTAGAAATGAAATGACAACGAGTTCAATGCAAATTTTAGTAAAGTTAGGGACAATACATGTAAACTTACAGAGTTGACAAGCAAGTTTTTGCCTCTGTAGGTCACAACACAGACAGATTTCTTTTTTTAAATTGTGACAGATTTCGTATACCATCTGTATATTGATCAGGTTTTGTAACCCGACCAGACTTTTATGGCAAAATTATACCAAATTTTGCAATCATGCCTTGATAGTGAAATGTGGTATCACTTTTCCCGATTAAAGGTGGTACAACGCCAAAATTTGGGCCTCACTTTTCATAAAGCTTAGTTCTTTTAGAAATGGGACAGTTACGAATGCCTGTATCTAAAAAACCATTCGTTTAAACGAAATACTTTCTTTGAAGAAAAATAAGGTAATGTTATGATCTTTTATGGAAAAATTTGAAAAAAAATATTTACCGTTTTTGGTTAAAGAAATTTCTACTTTATTCTTGGTATCTCCCATTGGCCGGCGCACACTTTTTTCAGTCATGGTATTGATCAGTTTCTCCAACTTATACTTCGTAAAATCTATATTTCAGGTGGCTTCACCCTCCTTCTTCAATTTTTGATACTTTTTGGTCCAATACTTCTCTGGAAACTGGAAACTGGAAGCATTTTAGTGGATACAGTTGTTCCGAAATGAACAAATTTGATTATTTTTGACCACATTTTTGTACGTTTTTTTTCCGGTACCGGTTTTACAGCTTAAGCGCTTTGGAACTATCAAAAAATATATGTTTGAGGTTGGATTTCAATGAGTCATCACTAGGCAACACTATCAGCTTATCGGAGAAAATTGTTTTGGACATTTCAGCGATCTACCCTTAGTTTTTCGTTTATTAAAAATTAAAAATGCTGGTATGAGACTTGACTTCCTTGATGACCCTTAACCGTTGTTGCCGATCATGTGCTTCACTCCAATGCTTGATTTGAACTTTGTGGACATTATTTACAGTGTTTGCATACTTATCCACCACAAAAACTCAGTAATTCTTTGAATAATCAACGGTTTTTTCAGCTATCAATTTGATAATGACGTATTTTAAAGGAAACTGTGCAAAATAATTTTTTTCTTTTTCTCTTGCATCGTACATATCTCAAAAACGCGTAAAGTTTAAATTTTGAAAAAAATAGGTCGAATAGTATTTTTTACAGGCAACAAAATGCTGTCAAAGTTTTTAATATCCAATAACTAGTTAACGAGCTATTAGCAAATGAAAATGTCCCATTTCTAAAAGAACTAAGCTTTATAATCATGCCAAGTGTAGGTTTAACTCAAACCTTAATAATGCCTCGTTTAACCAACGATTTTATACGAATTTTGAGGGCATAATGATGCCACTTTTTAGTGTTCAATAGAGCGAAAATTTGGTATCGTTGTGCCCTCAAAACTCCAATGAAAAGGATAGTTAAACGAGGTATAAAAAAATGTTAAGTGTAACCGAAATCTTTAGATTGATTTTAATTGTCAATTTCTTATCGATTCGATGATACCTTAACGATGCCTAGTTTCGCTATAACAGAGAAATTAACACAAAGTTTGTTTTCAGTTAAGTTTAAATTTCAACACTTAAACAAATAATTTCCTGTATTCAAATAATGATATCTTTACCTAGTTTTGCAATCACTGGAAAATTAACACTCAAAATGTGCGAATTATGACAGCAACGAGCAATTTTGTTCTTTGTGTTCAGTTTGATTTAATTTTCAACACCTAAATAAATCTGATTTTTCATAACAGAAAATTTTATGTCTATTATTATAATCTCACTATCTGCTCTATCGTAATAAATAAAGCCTAAATGATGCCTTGTTTTGTTATATTGATACTTCAATAAAACCTAATTTTGCCGTCGGGAAAGGTGCGAAATTATGCTATGATTTTGACCTTAATAGCTTTTTTTGGTTACTGTTTTACTGTCAATTCAGGCATCGAAGTTGCTCGGGAAGTTTATTTTAGGTTGTACTAAAAAGCAAAAATTTAGAATGGCAATGCCTGAAAATATTTAAAATGTACTGTCTTAAAAATTGCCAAGAATGCTAACTAGCCAAAGGAACTTTTATTTCTTCTTCTGATTTGTTGACTTTTAATTCAATCGATTAAAAAAAGATGAAACTCGGCAATTTTTACATGATTAAACAACAAAAGTTAATCGATTTTCACTTAAATGCCGGAATTAAGTTTTTGGAACCCATGTAAAATTTTAAGACCCGTGAAAGAAACAGTGTTCAAATTTAATCTACAATTATAATAAATGAAAGTTTGAAATTTATTTTATCAAGAAGAAGTATTACTTATGCATAAAATTTCAAAAACTTATGGTTTTGCAACGATGCCAATTAGAATTGTTTGTAAAGATTATCCAAAATTTGATCAGGGGGGCGTTGAGCTCGAAAATTTAGCGAAAGGGGGCGGTAAATGAAAAAAGTTTGAAAACCACTGTTCTAACACATAGTACTCTTTCTGTGGGCTGGTGGTGTTAGCATCAGTACGTTGCTAGCCATTAAACCCTTGAAAGATATACGCTTTAGTCTTAAGTAGAATTCAGATCTCTCAAAGAAACATGAAGTTTCACTGAGATCCTATATGTGTGTATTCGCAAAGATTTTTAATGTTATTGATTTTCTGAACTGAAATGTAAAAAAACTAATTTATCATGATTTTTCAATGAAAATAAATGGGAATAGTATCACAGAAAACCATCATAGAATTTTTGGAGAAAATCACAGAAAGCCAGGACATTTTTCCACAAAAACACAGAATTTTTTTCAGCAATCATGCTGAAAATCCGTTTTCTGGTGATAAACATTCTCACTCATTGTTTCTCCATATAGCCGAACATGTGTGCCGTTACCGGAAACAATCCGAAAAAAACGATTGGATTTTTTAAAAACATTTTTTTGTTAACAACAGAGTTTTAGAAGACGCATAGATTCAAAGCGCTAAGCTGCTAAGATATTTAAATATTTTCCCAGCTCTGATTTTTAGACAGAAGAGCTGGTTTATACGGCGTAGTGGTTAGAAATGCGCAAATATGAAGTGCTGTTTTAAGTATTGTTTTGAGTTTTTGTCCACTCCATTAAATAAAAAGCAATAATTCGAATAAAAAACGAAGCGCCAGAAAACTTAGTTTTAAAATGCTTTACGAAGATTATTTCAAAATATTCGTTTCTGATTTTTCAAAGTTATTTCAGAGCTAACCCTTTGTAGGTGTGTTTTTTAGAAGGTTTACCAAACTCTAAAACCAAATTCAACTTCACACGGCTAGAAAAATTATTGAAGATGCCTACCTTCGTCATTGAGGAACCAGAGATAATTTTGAAGCATCGGATCCCCGGTCACGTTCATCTCGTATCAGCTAATGGTTGACCAATTTATTTGCAATCTTCTGGTGAACGAGGCAGGGCAAGGAATCGTCGTCGGTACTGAGCTCCAAAAACGTCGCTCGGTTGTGGAACGCATTTTTATGACTTCATTTGTTCATCACTTTTTGGTGCTGCTGCTGTGACCAAGTTGTTAGCTCGCTCCCTTTCCCCCCAAATTGGTCTTCGGAGTCCCGCAAAATTGCAATGCATTTGACTTTCTTGGTGGGTTTTTGGACACTGCAGAATTGCTGTACATTGAGTGTGAAGCAACAACTAAACAAATCCATAAAGTTCAAATTGAAATAATAATTAATAAATCTTTTTCTTAGTATATAGTTTAAATCTGTAAATGATTTTTTTTCAATTTCTATAGGAAATAATTCCTGGACAAATTCGATCATTTATCCAACTGTGAAGCAAAGTGATTTAACGCAAGCCGGTTGACCTTTTATGCTGGAACCCAGGAAAAACGATGCAGCATTGAGAAGATTCGTATTCGCGAAATCATGTCAATAAAAAAATAATTTATATTCATTTGTATAAGTTTAGTGTGTGAAATCTTTTTTTTTGCTGTTGAATCTAATTACAAGTTATCTAAAATGGGTCAGAAGGCGGATTCGATCATTTAGCGGTCCGCTCAGACTGTTCTGCGATTTTTTTCTAGGATTTTCTGAATTTCCAATGTCTGATTTTTTTTCTTATTACTCCTGTTATAAAATGTGTAGTTCTTTTTTCATATTTGTTTTAAAAATGCACTGAGGTTTTATTTAATACTTGCATGGTTTTTATATAATTTAGTATAAAAACCTGAACCTGAAAGTTGAGACATGAGTCCGTCTCGGGATTCACTCAGGTCTTAAGCAAGGTTGCCGAAAAAAATTCTGTACATTGGCGAAAAAAATTCCTGAGTTTCAGTGATTTTCGCATTCGCATTTGCATTCGCATCCGCATGAACAGTCGCCTAAAACTTCGGTTGGCGCTACTCAGCAACTCTCCGTTTTATGAAATTATAGTCATTCGGAATTGCACCACTTGTTTAGAGATGATGGTACATTTCCTGACTCCTAATTTCAAAAGAGGCTGATTCCACCATTTCGTTGCCTTAGATTATCAAATCTCTTAAAATGGAAGATCAGTCCCCACAGAGTGTTGAAGGTGCCCTGGCCGAACCCTGCGGACTGTGTGGGGAAGAGGGAAGGTATGTTAGTCAACGTTTACTTTACAGGTAGATGCAGATATCTCTACGACCTACCCATAAACGTGAGGAGGTTTTGGAAAATTGTTAGTCAATTTGGGGAGGGTAAACCCTGGGAGATGCTAGGCCAGCATTGCGGGTTGTAAGTTTGTCCTACACCTCCTATGCTCCTAATGTTTCCTACTGAAACTCATAACACTGACTAAGAGGCATTTGGAAATTCATTTTTAAATTATTTTAGTTAACATTATATCTTTGAAAATTTATTATTAAAGAATTTTGTGAAATTTTTTGAATATAATTTGAATTTGAGATGAAAAATTTAACCATTGAACATTATTAATCAATAAACTCAAAAGCATTTATTTAAACAAGAGTTCCCGATCATAACTCGTAACAATGTCTATGCAACTTTATAAAATTGATAAAACTATCTACTAATTCATTTTATAGTATTTATAAAATATCGGATCTTTTCCTTTCTGTTGTTCCTATTATACTTATGAGTTTTCACAACTATACTAAAATAAGAATATAAGTCTGATTGATAAATTTTAAATATTTCCAATATTCTTCTTATATAACAGTTAATTTTTATAGAAAATCTAGCTAATCAGCCTCCATAGCGTGAACCTTTGTGTTATAAATATGAAATGATTTCTCGAAGTTAAAATCCTTAGTAATATATGATAAAATATGAGCTATATGTTAAAGTTATGATTTGAAATTTATGTAGTAAAATCTGTACTTAATCAAATCGAGAAAGCCGTAAAAAGGGCTAGTAAAAAGAATGGTTTAAAAAAACTGGCAGGGAAACGAAAATGGAAACCTGATAGTGTTCTTAACACATTCGAAGGTGGAAGGATATTATGAAGTTGATATGTTCTTTGATAAATTGGCTATTTTGCGCTCAGGCTTGTTTGCCAATTTAATTAATTATAAACTAATCTGATTATAAGATTGATTTCAAATATGCTACATCATATATTCATACAAATATTGCAATTATCCCGACATTTTCGTATCTTCACTGCTTCGAAGAAGAATGGGTTAAATTCCTATTTAAAATCTATTTGAAGCCCTCGGCATTGATTGTTCAATTTACTGAAATCTAAAACAAAATCTTAAGAAGATTGAAAACTCGGTATAATAGTTTTTTTATACGTTATTTCTAAAAATGCTTATCAATATGCAAAACTCGGCACACGAATTTACTACGATGTCAAGTAGATTCAAAATAAGAAGAAATAAGTTAACAGTGATCCAGGTCCGAGTGACAAAAGAAGGATTTGAAATTTGTTCCAGCCTAACTAGATTATAGATGATCATGATCAACAGTATTCAATTTTTAATCGATGATTTTCTAATAAACAACATTTAAATAATATTTTGAAGCTTTTTACTAAATTAGATTACCTTTTGTATATTTATATTTAAACATACAATATTATAAAGAACTATTTGTTGATTCTTGTATGTATGTTGGTAATCCACCATGGGTGCACGGATTCACCGCAGTTTTACCAAAGTATGAACACCTCTGCATTTTTCGAATTAAAAATTAGGCTTATCTCTAATGCAAAATTTTCCATACCCGGCACCATGGCTTCGTGTTATCTGTTGTGGCTGTATGTACTTCGTGTAAATGTTGGTATTTATTTTGGAGGAACGTTTCAATCACCTACAAGACCATTCAAAATTTCACAAAAATTGTGATTTACAATTTTCATAAATTTTCATCAGGTATTCCGGCATCCGTGTATATACCTGGATAGTTTGAAGGTGAATGATCATTTTTATATAGTTAAATAAATATATTGAAATTTCAAATACACTAGACATCTTACCTCTCTGCCGAAACTCACCTTCCCTTACCTTACCTCATTTTTTTTGTTTTTCTTTTCTGGACTACTTTTTTTCTTTATTCAAAGCAAAAGTAACGCAAGTGCTTTTTTCCCATGCTGAGACTGATCAAGCCTATAAAATCACGATTCCAATAAACCACCCTAACTCTATTTCCCTCGTTTGGCACTTTTCCTATTTCCACCTTCATCCAAACCAATATGAATTTTTCACCACACTTCCTACTCTTGCACAGGTTCATCACAAATCACCCGGCCGCTATCGTTGGCTCTCTCGGAACCAATCAGGCTCTCTTTTCTTTTTCACTTCTCACTCTTTTTACCCATTTTTTTTCGAACCACCGTTTGCCCACATAGGCCAATACCTACCACTCTTGTTCAATTCCCGCTATATTTGTATCGATCGAAGCAAGCCGGGGTTTTTCACTAAACTCTTTTTACCACCCACTCCTTTCCAACCCGCTCCAGCTGCCTTCTACACAACTGGAGAAAAGAGCCTCGTGGCTGCTTCAGCCTTTTCTTTTCTCAGCCGTTTCAGGCACTTCCTGTGAAACACCTGCACATTTTCAAATTCAAACGACTCTTCACATTTTTCCAATTGAATCACCGCCCTTTCCCAATTGAAGAAACCTCTTCTTCACAATAATGGCTACCTCTACCAAAATGTCAACACTCCCATCAACGCATGGGCAATTCACTTTAGCAGTACATGCTTGTGCTGATCGCCATTTTGCTCTTCATAATTTCGCTGATTATTGCACCAAAAACCCTTTTCTTTCACTCTAACTTCTACACCTTCCATTCATGTTTCATTCAGCATTTTACTCCCCCACTATTCAGCTATATTTCAAAAACATTCGATCCCCTTTTTCACACTTTCAACCTGCAGCTAGAGCGAAAAAAATAATGAACCGAACCGATTGGCGTCTCAAGCGCAACTGGCCAAAGAACTATTTGTTGATTCTCTCGAAAAAAAAAAATCTATACTTAGAACTTTTCACGGATTCTAGTATTTAAACGCCTCAAGATAGGCACAAACAAAATTTCCTTCTAATGAAAAAGTTTCTAGAGTGGTGTATTTGATGGACGGACTCTTGCAACATATCTTGTATGCAATCTTAAGAGAATTTGACATCTTTTGTAGGGGATTATCATCTTCTGGGATGATTCATCCCTGCGAATTTTATTTTATTCGCCGCTTGCCGTTAAAGTTAAATTTGCCGAGATTGGAACCGAGATCACAAAATATCTTTTTTTAAAGAAATATTCACAATATTAACATTTACAATTACAAAAAATTGTATAACAGCAAAAAGTTCTATACAGCATTAATGTACTTTTTAAATTACAGGCACGCTCTTTTTTAGCTGAATACTCAGCTGCATGGAAAAAAATCTTTTGCACTTTTAAGATCGATTTTTCATTTAAATAAATGGTTAAGGATTCCAATGATTTTATAAAATTTAAAAAACGAACTGTAAAACTGCACAAATAGCTCAAAATAAAATTTGATTGTATAGCATTTTAACATAGCAATGTTCGAGTTTTTATGAATTTATGTAATGGTGTTATATTGCGGTGAATTTCGTTTGAGTATGGTACTCACCAAAACCAAGCGCGAAGGGGAAACGCCTAAAGATATGCTAAAAAAAACTTTATCTGCATATTAACTTGTGTGCAACTTTTCGATGAATTGAAATATTTCATTTCAATTTTAGCTCGCTTTCAAGTTTTGAGCTCCAATAACTAACTTTAAAAAATAAAATATTTGTTAAACATTTAAACTAAGACGAAATCAAAAATTGTAAACAGGGTACTTATCCTGAATTTAAGCTGAACATGTTCTTTCCAATGCTATTGAATGAAACACTCGGCTAGCTGGAACCAAAAATCCTGGATTGGTCCGGAGGGCGTAGTGCTAGCCCCAGCTTTTCTGTTGCTTAGAGTTATGTTAATTTTTGTTCATTTAAACACTACATTTCACTTCACACTTTAATTGTTTTTACTTTTATTTGTCATTTCTGTACTTCTTGGTCGCCTTTCAACTCCCGCGTATGTCCATCACTGTACAGATTATCTGTCTGATAATTCATCAGATTTCATCACATTTCAATAATTTATATATGTTTCAAATGGTATGCTTTACGAAGAGTATTGTCAATTGTTTGAAGCTATTTATGTTCGGGCTGTCCTTGATATCTTGTGGTAGGCTGTTGTACATTTTCAAACCATTGTAGAAAACAGATCTTTTTGTCATTTCTTTCTTGACATTTGGAAGTCTAAAATCTTGTGCTCTTCTTGTGTGATGGCTATGTATGTCATTTCCGTACTGTAAATCCTGGGTTAAATATGAAGGTAACATCCCTTTTTTTATTTTATGCACAAACATAATGCTGATATATGCAATCCTCTGTTTGACTGATAGCCACTGGAGCATGTCTAAAATTATGGCACTTGGAGTATAACGGTTGCAGCGGATGACAACTCTCATTATTTTGTTTTGGATTCTCTGTAGTCGTTTAATTTGCGTATCAGAAGCGTGGAGTAGAATTGTAGAGCAATAATCAAAATGCGGCATAATGATCGATTTCACATAAATAATTTTTGACCAGAAAGTCAAATATCGGTTTATCCGGCAGAGGACACCATACTTAGTTGCAATTTTTTTGATTGTATAATCTACATGATCAATGAAATTAAGCTTTTCATCGACTTGAATTCCCAGGTATTTTGTCTTACGCACTCTATCAATCACACATCCATCGATCAGTAAGCTTGGATAATCCACAATTTTGCGATTTCCAATTATCATCCAGTTTGTTTATTCAGATTCAGACATAAGTTTATTTGAATTTTTTCATAGGAATCGTAACATATTCTTCTTCTTCAAGCTTTTAAAAGTGTAATCGGAAGTATTCTGATCGTTTCCAATTTCAATAAAAGATGTCGAATTAATTGAAATTGAGTTACCAAGAAAATACACCGTGTCGTGCGTAAAGATGATTTGTAGATTTATTTTTAATTTCCGTCTTGTGTTTAGCTTTTGAATCAAACACTATCACTGGAAAATACAATGTTAGTCTATTTATACATTTACAAGTTTGCAATAGTTCGGAATTAAAAATTTAACTTTAATTCACTTGTTTTTATATGATTGATATTTTTTTTTAATGTTTGTAATATATACGATGCTTCAACAAATTTTAAGTAATTTTTTGAATTTTTCACCTCATTCTTCGAAACAGTTTTGAGCTCTGGGTTCCGGTGAAAATTGAGGTTTTTTTATCAACTCAAAGGTTATTGAAGAGAGATCAGAGAAATTTTTAAATTTCAAAACTTATGATTTTCTTTCCACACATTTTTGAACTGTTGAATTCTGATATAGTAATTGAAATAATAATTCTGAATTTCGAATTATGGGTTGAATTCTTGATCTTAGGATCAAAAACTGAGTTTTGATTTCTATTTGTAAATTTTTCCGGTTTTGGGTCTGAATTCCCGTTTTTTTTCGGTTTTCCCGGTTCTGTGGTCACCCTGGAATTGTGATTTTTTCTTTCAATTTAAAAACTTATGATTTTCTTCCTACAAATGTTTGGAACTGTTCTGACTTAGAAATTTTAACAATAATTCTGAATTTTTGGAAGAATCCCTGTTCTTAAAACCGAAACTGAAATTAGGTTTCCTTTGGTATTTTTCTCGGTTTGGGGTCTCAATTCCCGCTTTTCCCGTTTTTTTTCGGTTCTGTGGCAACCCTGTTGTTCCAGAATTTCTACTCTCAAAATGAAACAGAACTTGTTTAAGCTCAAATACGTAGCTGAGTTTAAAAGACTCTATCGCCTAATAAAATGTTATAAGGTCATCTACGCCGTAAACGTATCGGCACGAAAAATCCTCTGGAGAAAAGTAAACTTTCCCCATTTACGATTTAGATTCGCCCACGTTCATATTTACCGATGAACTAACAACTCCAAAATGTTTATGAAACAACATAAACCAAAAAGGTGCTCCCACAACAAGGACCCAAAACAAATACGTCCTCTAGAGATTGTTATTGTTTGGTCCAGGTTACATCCGTGAAACTACATATAAACACTTTTTTTTTGTGACCGGAGTTCAAAGGTTAAAAAATTGGGGGAACATTACTGAACACGATATGGACGTAGATGTGTTGGGAAGGTTGTCGGATTTTCCTGGTGCCGGTGTTATTTACTCCTACTTGCTGGCAAGGATAACTGCTGCAGGTAAATAGTAAAGTGCAAATGCTGTTGCATGTTTCAAGATATTTTTTTCCTTTTTGTATCCCACTCTTTGGGTACGGTAAACAACAGTGGAATATAAAATGTATAGAATGGTTTACACGACCCGTGTCCTTGTTGCATGTTTGCCAAGGTGAAAATTGGAAATGCGAAGCCCTCCACTAAAATATAATATGCCCAAGATTGCTGTTTATGTTTATTTTAGGGATTTCGTTTTTCGATCTCAATATCAATCACCTCAGTACAATTTAAAACATAAGCTTCTCAATTAGCAGTTCACTCCATTTAGATATAATCTCTGCAAAAACATGTCATTGAAGCCATTCCCTTCATGGTGATATAACGCTGGGTCCACCCACAATCGGAGGGATGAAGCTTTTCTCATTGACATTTTAAATGTTCCTTATTACAACGGTTTGCCGACAGCAACATCCAGCTTCCGTTGCGGACCGTTAATGGTTCTGAAAGTTTTTGATTCACTGCGTGAGTCCTTGTCGGTTCGCTAGATTTCTTCTAGCAGCAGCAACAGGCAAGGCAACGCAACCGAATGACAGTTACTTGGGGCGTGTGCTTAGCATATCGTGCGACCTCCAGCGAAAATGCAGTATCATAAAGCTGGAAACTAGTTCAAACTTTGTTCCGTTTTGAGTTTGCAACGTTCGTTCCCATTCGGATTTCATCAAGGATGTCCTTGATGGGGTGTTATTTGACGATAACCATCGCTTACACTGACATAATACGGGAAAATGCTCCAACATCCGGTGATTTGAAACTAATCCGGTGCTCGAAGACTTGTCGAGTTGATCGAATGAGTTCTGGCTTCTAATCAAACTCTCGCATCGAGACCGGAGGAACGAGAAAAGTTGATTAAAAGAAGCATCCCGAAGAGTTACCATCACAAATGGATGATTCTGTTCACACCCATACGTGCCATTAGAACAAAAGTTCAACCATTTGCAACCGTTTCAACTCAGAATGATTTGACTAACTTCGGATGAGCAGCGCTGCTCATCAACGGAAGTGGAGATGACAGTTCGGGATGACTTTTCACATACATTCTTACATTTACAAACATGGGGACAACTCTTCGCATTGTTACTGGTGTCGGAAAAGTTTTTCCATCATCGATGTACTTTCCCGATAACTGTTGGTGGATTCGATGATACACTTTGAAGGATGTAAAATTGCACACGTTCATATTGAGATAAATATTCCAGTGAGCATTTAGTGATGATGTACGAAAAAGTACCCGTGACCCGGTAAAAATCGTTTTATCCCGAATTCAGTTTATAATGATGATGATGGCCCACCTCCACTCCCCCGTACATGGGATTTGGGCTAGTTATCTTATTAGATATTTTACAGTCTTTAGCCATATGTCAGTTCATTTTCCATCACTTTATTCACTTTTAACTACCCATGTACGTCCATCTTGATTTTTTTACTGTTCGTGCTACTACTGTCTTTGTTTCAACTTTTGAACAGGGACCATCTGGGATAAGGGTTATTTTGGGAAAAGTCCCGCCCACACACATATGAGTCCAAGAAAGGGTTTTACCGCGCCCCAAATCGCGTTGCTTTTGTAAAGGTGTCATATGCGGCCCAGAGACGTATGTTCAGTTGATCATCATCACCAGGTAACTGAATTACACACATTTAAAACACGTACTTATAAACTTATTCTAGTTTTCACAAACGTCAAACACTTATTCTTAAATCTAGCTAGGACTTGTTCATTTTTAATTTCACTCGGTAAACTATTGAACATTTTCACACCACGGTAGAACAGAGAGTTTTGTGACGAAGCCAGGAGGAATGAGGCTGATCTTATTTCATTCGAAAAACGGGTTTCATAGCGATGCAGATCCGTGCCTCTTATTATCCATTGTTGGAGATATTCGGGAGCGATGCCTTTGGTTATTTTGAATATAAGGAGCATTGTGAGGAATGTGACACGTTGTCGAACAGATAGCCATTATTGTAATGTATCTAACATGATGCGGACAGGAGTTCTTTTATTACAGCGCAGAATCAATCAAATAACTTTATTTTGCAGTTTTTGCAGTCTGATCATTTGTTTTTCATTGGCGAAACATATAATTGATGGACAAAACTCAAAATGCGGTGATATCAAGGCTTTGTACAAGTATATCAAGCTCCATTGCGACAGATCTTTTCGCAGGCGGCAGAGGATTCCATATTTTTGAGCGATTTTTTTAACGGTATAGTCGATGTGTTTATCAAAATTGATTTTGTTGTCTAATATAACACCCAGGTACTTTATTTCAGTTGATCGTTATAAATGATTAATTTCACTTCTTTCGAAAGAAAATTAGGGGTAGCATTCCCAAGTAACAATTTTAGCTTTATTCAGCACAACTTCGTCAGAGTTATAGCATTAATCTGCATAAAGCGCATTCTATGCATCACCAGCACTCTAATAAAGCTGTCTGGCTATTTGGCCCTGTTCTAGAAACGTCATCACGGCCCATTATTCAAACTTCGGTGAATCATTATGCTGAAAAATTTTGGTTACCAAAGCTTTTATAAAGCTTTAATAAAACATGTAGATTGAAAATAGGTTTTAAAAAATATTTTCAAATACTTGACATTGTGAATCCATCATCATTTTGTGTCCTTCAATTTTGCAACCAACATGGCGTTAGTCAATTCAATGCTTAATAGCTTTATTATGATCAGAAAACTGGCTTATTAGATTTATAACGGTTTTAAGAGAGCCATAGCTAACATTTAACGTTTCTCTCGCAAGGCAACCAATTACACGCGTAGGATGAGTTCCTCATTTCTGAGTTGTTAATCATAAGTACAGTAAATGAGGACAGACTTATGTTTTATAAGGGTACTAAAAAAGGAATGCGCAGAGTTCTAGTTGCCTGAATCTATTAACCTAAATTCTGGTAAATTTATCTCAATTTAAAGCCCGAATTTTCAGTCCTATCTCAAAAATGCAAGTTTTTATTCGATTTTTCAATTTGAAATATTTTTAGTTTAAGCGAAAAATGTAAACAAGTAAAACACAAAACTTGTTACATTTTCGTTTTCCGGCGGTTTATCAATGAACCTAATCGAATCCCGCATGTAATAATTCCCGATTTTCCAAATTGAGTTAAATTATAAGAAAATATTTGAAAACCAAATAAGATAAGAATTCGGGATTAGGTTGTTTTTCAGAAGTTTAATGTTTGATTTTTGAACAAAGTTTTGATACTTTTTGACAATTTTTAGTGAGTTTGTACAAAACACAAAAAAGGCAATTGATTTTTTTTAGATTTTTTTGAATTTTTCATCAATCAAATGAAATGTTTTTCAGACTTTATAAATGAAATAAATAAGCGTTTGGTTGTGAATTTATTTTCACAAAAAGGCTTAACTAGAAGAAGTCTTACTTCGCTATCTGACGCTATCTTGAAATCTAAGATGGCGGCTTCCGCTGAACTTTAAAATGCTGTTAATCACTAAAAAACCATGAAAGCCGCACAATAAGGTTATTGGGCGAAAGAGCGAATTTCTCTTTCTGACGTCATCTTGAAATCAAAGAAGACGGCTTCCGCTTAAGTTTAAAACGCTGATGGCAAATTTCGCTACCTGACGCCATCTTAAAATCCAAGATGACAGCTTCCGCTTAATTTTAAAATGATGTAAATGACTTAAAATCGCAAAAAGCTTCTCAATATTGGTATTGGTTGAAACGGCTAAACAAGAAAAAAACCATATTTCGCTTTTTGACACCATCTTGAAATTTTAGATGGCAACTTTCGCTTAACTTTGAAACAGGGCCGTAGGAAGAACCGACTCATGGGGGGGGTTTTGGTGACTAATTTTTATCTATGAATTTTTGCCCAACAACATACGGAAAAAAATATGTTTGTTACTATATGATTATTCATTTTTAAGTACTCATTAATAGTTTTCGTATGAAATCGTAACTTTAGAGAAGGCACAAATGCCACAAGGATGGTATAGTGTCATTAATAAAACCTTTAAAAAAGTAACCTCTAGAAACAAAATATAAAATTTGCTTCTATCGATGGTCAAAATTTTTGAGCTTGTTTAAAACTCTGGTAGATAAAAGTTATTTGATTTGAGCATAAAGTAAGCTCTTACCTTGAATTTCTTAAATTAATTTCTCAAATCAAACAAGCCTTTTCTTCTAAACTCTTTCACAAATTCCAAGATTCTAACTTTTGATGAAAATAAATAAAATTTTCCACCAAAAAAAACAGTTAGAGATAAAAAAATTTTGGATCAAATTTGTTTGATACAAACTTGAACTAAACTTATGATTTTCTTTTGAAATTTGGCTTTAAAAAAAATGCAATTTTAATAATGTTAAATCAAACACTGAGAAAATAAAGACTTGTGTGCAGATTTTTAGGCGAAGATCAGATACATGTTTTTTTAACAGGGAACATTTTTCATGAAAAATCAATAACATAATAAAAATCCTGCGGATGTTTTTTTTTAAATATAATTTGGGATATTAGGCATGAATCAAAACCTAGAAAATTTACTCAAATTCTACTTTATATTTGTGATTTTCAGCTGAATTGTATGTACAAATTAATTCTGATTTAAAAAAATGAAATCTGGAAAATGAGTTGACAAGCAAATTTTAAAGTTTATGTTCTTTTGAATTTTTCAACAATTTTATGTTGACTGAAAAACTCATCCA
The DNA here is from genome assembly GCF_029784155.1 of Uranotaenia lowii. Taxonomy (NCBI): domain Eukaryota; kingdom Metazoa; phylum Arthropoda; class Insecta; order Diptera; family Culicidae; genus Uranotaenia; species Uranotaenia lowii. Next base: position 363,549,336 of record NC_073692.1, read on the forward strand.
CAAGCAAAATCCTTTTCTGAATTTAAATCTGAATTCTAAACCTGAGCTCAAAAATTGAACTTTGAGTTTGTTCCGATTTTTTATAAGATTGCTGAAATGTACAAAAATACGATTTGAGAATCTTAATTCCAGATTAGAATTTTAGGAGGCAAGTCTTTGAGCCCTCATTCATGAATCTATTACATAAATTTTGTATTGCTGGTTTAAGCTTAATTCATTATTTTAATTATTTGACTTTAATCAGTTTTTTGAATCTGATAAAATGTGAATTTCAAATGATGAATCTGAATCTGAGTTTTCATTTTTTGGATCGCCATTTAGAAGTTTAAAATGCTAAAATTTTGTGTTGCAATAAAATTTGGGAACTTCGAATTTGAATATTAAACAAAATTCTTGTTTTTTTTACATTTTGAAAACTATTGAAAATGCATGTGATTTTCGAAAAACATTATTCAATGTTAATATGAAATGCAGAACCGAATTTGAACAAGGATTTCAAATCAGCTTTTCATTCCTAATTTTTTATGATTATTCGAACTGAAAATCAAGAATCCTAAACTGGACAAAATCAGAAATACGAAAATATGTTGAAATTCAATTTTGGTTATGAGAATATGGAACCAGAACCTTCAAAATGGGTTTAATTTAAAATTTAATTTTCAGAACGGAATTTTTATGATAAGGTTGCAAGATTGCTTGGTTTTAACCGCATTGATCCGGATATTCAATAGAAAATTTGGGAAAAGTCCGATCCTACCCGGTTGCCCGGATTTCATTGGAAAAGTCTGGATTTTACCCGGGTTTGTTCTAATGTTCATTCTTAAATCAAACTTAAAAATACATATTGAGTTGAATTTTTTTTTCCTTGGTTTTGACCAAAATTGCCCAGTATTAACTGGATTTTGGTCGACAATTTTGATATCAAATATCCGGATCTTGCCAGGTTTTTATTTAAAACAGCCCGAATTTGTCCGACCCGGATACGTGCTGAAAAAATCTGACAACTTTATTCTATGAAGAAGTGAGAAAATTTTGAAAAACTATAGCAGAATTTTCAACTTAGGATGGGTTTTTGAAATTTTTGCATTAGTTTTAAAATTTTGAGTCTAGTGTAGAATATTTCGCTTGCTTTTCTGGACCCTCATGGGGGGGGTTTAACCCCCAAAACCCCCCCCGTTCCTACGGCCATGCTTTGAAATGCTGTTAATCATTGAAAATGGCATGAAATCTCAACAATATTGGTATTGGGTGAATGGGCTTAACTAGAAGAAGTCGAGTTTCGCTTTCTGACACCATCATGAAATCCAAGAGGGGCCTCCCTGTTAACTCTTAAATGCTGTAAACGATTAAAAGTGACATGAAATCCCCACAATATGCGTAAAAGGTGAAAGGGCTAAACGAGTAGAAGTCAAATTTTAAGTATTTTAAAGATGTTTTAATACATTTTTTATTTAACTAAATGTGTAATGATGGGAATTCCAATTCAAATATGTGCAATCTAGCCTAAGCGTGTACTGTTTTGGAATCAATATCGAGAACTGTCGCCTAATTTTATCATGGTTTAAATTCAATCACTGCGTGCCTTTATAAAACATGCAAAAAAAGCTTGGAACAAACTTCTTAGTTTATGTTTTATTAGAGTTGTAATAGAGCAATCAGAACTCTTTCTAAGCAACATAAACAGTATACTTAGTAATAGCTTTACTAGCGTTTTCAGAACTATCTAGAAACAAATGGCTAAATCAACAATCTAAGCATTATGATGACTATAATAAAACAGTTATAAAACTAGCTGCATATTCAATAGAGCATTCAGAAATCTTTATAAGCAATTTAAACAGTATATTTAGTAACAGCTTTATTAGCATCTTTCGCGGATATGATGGCTAGTATCTTACAAAAGCTAACACCACCAACCCACAGAAAGTGTACTATGTATGCCGTGACTGGGATTCGATCCAATACCCACTGGCTTAGAAGACTTGAAGGCTATGCTCTACGCCACGGACTGCGGCGAATCCATTACCATTAATATTAAAACAGTTATAAAACTAGCTGCATTATAAATGCCATAATAAAACCATAATAAAACTTTCAAATGCTAACATTCGTTTGAGCGGAATACTTTCTTCCAAGGCAATGAAGGTAATTTTACGATGATTCATAAAAAAAATTATCGTTTTTTATAGGAAATATTTCTACTTTACTGTTGGTACCTCCCATCGGCCGGCTCACAGTTTTATCAGTCATAATATTGATCAGTTTTTTTTACTTATACTTCGTAAAATCTGTATTTTGGATGGCTGCATTCACCTCCTTCAATTTCTGCTTCTTTTTGGCCCAATACTTCTCTTTCGATAGAAACTGAGAACAATTTGGTGGATTCAGCTGTTTCGAACTTAACAAAACTTGATTTTGTTTGGTTCACTAAAAACGTTTTTACTGGAATATCTGCTGGCAAAATATGACAAAAACGAAGCAAGAGCATCATGAGATTGAACTTTAAGGATAATCGGTTAGTTTAGATCGGAGGTTGCGGAACATGTATAAAAGGCTATTTTTGATAAGCTTTTAAAAACAGCGAAAATCAAAGTTTTTGTTTTGAAAATAGTTTTTTTTTGCACAGGAGCAAAGTCTTGCCAAATCATAATTTTTTTTTACAAAACAATCAGCAATTATCTACATACTTTAATCTGCTAGGGACCTTGTCACGAGCAGAAATGTTTTAGGATTCAACCACTGGAATAGGGTTTTGAAATGTTTGAAATAGGGTTTTTAACAAGTTTTATCGTCCATCAGAAACCATTTGTCTCATTGGCTCGGTACCGGCTATACAGCTTACGAGCTCTGAAACTAGTAAAAATTTGTTGTTTGAGGTAAGGTTTAAATGACTCATAGCTAGGCAATACTATTAGCTTGGTGGAGAATAATTTGCAGGACATTTTAGCGATCTACACTTAGTTTTTGCTAATTAAAAAGTGTTGTTGAATTTTATCGTCGTTTTTCGGCGAGTTTTACAAATTAAAAACGTTTTTTTTACCAGTTGTCCAGACGTTTCGAGCTACTTTGGATTTCGCTCCTCTTCACTTCCTCCTAACCAACATTCAACTAATTAAAAATTCTGGTGAGAGCCTTGACTTCCCAGACCGTAGTTGCAGATCATATGCTTCACTTCAAAGCATGATTTGAGCTTTTTGGACATTTTTGAAAGTATTTGCATACATTTCCACTACACACGCACAGATTTTTTTTTGAATAATCAACGGTTTTGCCAACTATCGATTTGATAATGAAACTGTGAGAAATATTTTTTTCTTTTTATTTTGTATCGTGGATCTCAAAAAAGGCGTAATTTTTAAATTGAAAAAAAAATAGGTCGAAGAATGTCCTATTTCTAAATTAACTAAGCTTTTATCTCATCTTTACTATAAAAATATTTTTGCTCCACACGGCAAATGAGATCCTCAGAGACAGGGATGAATGACTTGAAGAAGTTAAAATCCAACCAAATAAAATAAAAAAAAATCCTCAGAGCCATAGGGGTAAGTCAATAATGCTTAACAAATTTCATATTTTAATCTTTATTTGTAGAACAAAAATAAAAATTGTAGAAAATATCAGAATTTTAGAGATTATTTTTTTAATTTTCGTTAGATCTAGACTTTATGAAAAATATATGCAAAATTGCGCAACACGAAAACATTAAGATGTGTTTAGGGGTTTAACCCTCCCCATGGAGATTTTTTCCAAGTAAAATTTTCACCGTAGTATCGGGAAATTACTTGATCTTAAAAGATGTTTGAAAATAAGAAATTTGGCTCGCCTCCGGCGGAATTTTGACTTAAATCAATCTAGACTTGGGACATCTTATTTCACGACACTATATGGCGTTCACGAATTGAAACTAATTTTTAATTGTAAACTTTGATTTGCAATTGAATTAACCTTTTGTATTAAAAACTCTTAACTTGACAAACAAAACCATTACTCGCCTTTGCACAGAAAATTTTATTTTGCTGGAAACTAGCAACATTTTGCTGGATTTTGTCCCGCTGGCTTTCCAGCAAAATTTTCAGCTATTTCAATCTTGCAAACTTAATTACTGGAAATCTTTTCGAAAAAATATACCTTTGGTTTAAATGCTTCATCGCTGAAATATGGAGTCATACACGCGTGCAACGAAATATAATGAACAAAAACAAACCCAAATTCGAGTTTGACATATCGATTGCTGGTTTTTCAGAAATGAAGATCAAGTGCTGGAAAAATCAGCAAAGCGGAGAATGTTCGCTGGTTTCCAGCAAAAATTTTTTATTGCTGGACTTTCCCAGCAATTTTTTTTTTGCTGGAAGTCGAGGCGAAAATTTGTTGTGTAGAACTGGTTTTTTAATAAGTAGTGTAACTCAACAAGAACAGAGTTATTAGTTAATTATTCGAATACTAATTTTGTACAACGACAAGTTCGTTTATGTCATTACAAATGTTATGCTGATACGGAATATTCTTCAAGAAACCAATTTTAGCTTCAATAAAAATATTTTTCTTGTTCTTTTCAATGCTCAACCTCAACCTCAACCTCAATGGAAAAAAAAATTAATCTTTATTTCTTATTTTAATTTTCAAATGCATTTACCAAAATTTATAGTACAGTTTTTATAAAAATAAATAAACCGAATTTTAAAGCCAACTATTTAAATTTTAAGAAATGTTTTTCTTAAGTTTGTCTATATTTTTCAATCCTATATTTTTTTAGGTCTAAAAACATAAAACTTTTTATTTCTTAATAAAAAATTCACATTTGAATCGTGATTTTTATTAAGTTTAAAACACTACAGACAAATTCCACCGTGACGTGAAATCGCTTTTCCGGACTTTTCTGCACTGTTATCATTCTAGAAGTCAACCAATTTACTTGAAAATGAAAAAAAATGTAGCAAACGGTCGCAAATTGAATTTCCTTCAAAATGAATATAATTTGGTCTAGAGATGTACCGAATATTCGGTCGGCCGAATATTCGGCGCCGAATATCGCCAAAAAATCGTTAAACCGAATATTCGGCTCACCGAATAGTTGAGCTAAGTATTCGGCCGAATAGGCCGAATATCTACTACAGACTTGTAAAATTTTTCAGATGATTTTGGATAATTTATAAAAAATCTGAAAGTAATGTTTAAAAGCTACACAATCATGAAAAACTGATAGTTTTAGCAAAACATTTAAGGTGTATCCGCTTATCTTTCACTGTAGATCGTACAAGAGAATGCAGACAAGTATCTCTTTATACTTTGATTTTAGTTTATTCCAGATTTTCTGGATATATTCATGCATGCCTATAAATTCAGTAAAGATTCCAGATAATTAAAATCTGGCGGGAATGTCTTGATATTGTTTAGAGCTTCCTGAAATTTGCTCGGGCTTATTCAGATTATTTGCTAAATCAAATAAAAAACTCAAATTTTTCTTTAATTTTTTTTAAAATTTTGTGTAAATAACGATTTCTCAAAAATTTCAAAATAAACGAAAATTTTGCACTTTTTGAATTTTTTTTTAAATCATCCTGAATGACTGACCGAGTGTATACGTGTGGTTGAATGTATGGTATGCTTAAGGTTAAAGATAATCTTTTTTTTAACAACTATTTTCAAGATATCTTGCTCAAATTCGACCTTTATCTAATTCAATATCAAAGAAGGAATTTCAAATAGCTTGGCACCTGTTTCGACATGCTTTGTCCAAGATTTCATAAGAAAGCAATATCTTTGGTGACTAGTCATCTGATGTCTTTTCAGTTATTGATGACATTTCAAAAATCAGAAAGACCCCTACTTAAAAAATATCTTGTAATGCACCATCCGATAATATCATCTGGTTGAAAATAATCTACTAAAAACATCAGGGGCGTTGATATGGAAGAATTAGAAAGCATTGAAATAATCTCTTAAGTTTTTTTCATTAAAAACTCCCTAGAATATTCGACCGAATATTCGTTTGGCCGAATAGTTGAAATGGTCAATATTCGGTATTCGGCCGTTCGCCGAATACCACTATTCGGTACATCTCTAATTTGGTCATTTTAAAATTTGAGTTGTTTTTGTTGTGATCGATTACATTTGTGACGTGAATTCACGCTAGAATTAACCATTTCGGACTTTAGTACATACAACTTTGATTTCCTGTTCTTTCTGGGGAAATAGAATATCGGTGTCTTCGAATGAGTTGTAAAGAAAACAATTATCCACAATTTGATGTACGAAGCTTCTCGATTGAACAACAACGAACGAAGTTATGCTAATTTGAAGTTGTGACGTGAATTCACTCAGTTCAAACAGAACAGGGTAGTTGACTGAATTCACGTCACGAAATATAAAGTTATACTGTGGTTATACTGAACCATTCTTTGGAGTCTTCAAATTTTATGTACCTACACTTTCAAAAACGATATTTTCTTGTTCCGACTTTTACAATCATAAATTTTCAGTATCTGCACCTAACTTTTTCCTTATTTTGATTGGCACTTGAATAGCAACATATTGAGGGATCATATGTTGAAATTACTACTGTCTGTTAGAATTCGACCTCTTAAGTTCGGCTTTAACATAAGTTAAGTTTCTTTGTCCATCAGAACACATCTGTCACATTTCGTGAAAAACCGGCTGCACAGATTGCGATCCATAAAACTGCTGATTTTTAGTTATTTGCTGGGTTTCTACTAGACAGGCAACACTTTTTGCCTGCCGGAAACGGATTTACTGCATAGTTAAGGGGGTCTGCATTAAGTTATCCCCAATAACCATAGACTTTTTACCATAGTTGAGATCAAGAGTTCCACTACGATGCTTGAGCTTCGTGAGCATCCTAGAGTGGCACCTTATTCGTATCAACCATTTTGGCCAAAACAAATGCAGAAAAAATCAACAGTTTATGAGTTTTGAAATCGACAATGTAGAATTTCCAAGGCGATTGTGCAAAATTATTTGTATCATGTCTTTTTGCATCGTTAATATCTCAAACACATGTAAATTTAAAAATCTTAAAAAAATAGGCATGATAGTCTTTTTTATAACCAACACAACACTGCTTAATTCTTGCATATCAAAGCTCTAGTAACGTAGCTATCACAGAAATAAAGTGCCCGGATACTAAATGATCATAGCTTTATTTTTAACTAAATTTGAATTTCGAAACCCACCACCCCCCCCCCCCCCCCCCCCTCTCCCATGGACGAGTGCTTCGCACGGGCCTGCTTCTCGAGTACTAATAGCTCTTTGGCTCTGCGGGTTAAAATCTTATAAAAAGAAAAAAATGGCTCTGCCGGTCTCATATAGAACTCTTTATAAAAAAAAAATTGTGAAGGTTAGAAGTCTTAGAAGATTTTATAACAATAAGGTTATTTGTCGCATTCTTTTTTATCACACAGGATCTATCGTAAAACTCACGACCTATGTCAAGTTACAAATTTAATAGATTTCTTGCTTCCTGCCTTCCTTATTTGCACCGGTAATAAGGTTCATTTAACAGAAGCTTCTCAGGACCTTTGCATGCAAATTGAAACCATAAAGTAACCGAAATAATCACGGCAGCGCAGAGATTGAAAATAATATTAAAAAAAAACTTAATCATCCCCAAAGGTGCAACCTCCCTCACCAAGCAAGCTCAGTTCATCGCTCCGGAAGTGTTATTGAACTAGCCTGCCAAATCGAGTTTTCCCGGAGCCAAGATGCAATGCCGCGCGCGCTTTCGGTTTGTCCTTTTTTCGTCCTTCCTATGCTGCCAGTAGTGTCCTCAGCTTCGGAAGCGAGCGAGTGAACCCATCCGTGGAAAGGATCCTCCGATTGCTGTCGTATTTGTGCAAGCAGCAGCGGCAGAGGGCGTTGCCATTCACTTGTTTTCTGTAGTAAATTCAAAGAAATATCCAGTCAAAATCCGATCCGATCCCGGGGAGAGTTTGTTGGCTTCCTTCTGGATTGTTGAATTTTGAAGTTGCTGCAGTATTTTGGTAAACGGGATGGTCCAAAATGTGGATCCTTAGTATTAAATTTGGAAATAATTTGAACTTTGAACGCCGAACAGTTGAATGTTTTCCAAAAAATTGAGGTTAGATTTTCGAGTAGAAAATTTGGTTCGAAAGCATTACCTTGGCATCTTAATTTTTAATCTACCTACATCAAAAAAGGTGTATCACATCCCATGCACCAAGGTAACCCAGGTTGTTCCCAAATGAAGTAAGAGAGCGTAAAAAGGAAGATTAGAGCAAATCCAATATACGTAACGACGACCGGCAAATCGGGCGGATGTTGCCCCAAAAAACGTTGAACTCTTATCAGCGCAGGCGAACAAAACAACTCGAGTTGCCCGGGGAAGGAGGAGGAGCAGAAAGAAGGCGAGAAGGTGGAGCAGAAATCCCGAAAACCATGACCTAGCACATCTCAAAAACGACAACGCTCTTTGGGTGCTGGAGGTGCCCCCGAAAACAGTGAACTTTCTACACTGCAGTAGAAGCATTAAGGGCGCAGAGGACAAATGTCAGTAGCAGAAGTTAGTGGACGCGAGAGAAAAAAAAACCATAATCTACTTGATTGAACCGAACGTCGATGTTTGTCGATGGGTGGCACTTCTCTCAATGTCAGCTAAATGATATTGAGAGCTTTCTTCTTTTCAATTTTTGGATGACGATCCATTAAAGATTGATGTAGTTCGGGGAATGATGCCAGTGCAGTGTAAGGAATAATGATTTTGACATTGTTCAGAATACCCAGATATTTAATGCACTAATCATCGACTCATTCCAGCGTGACGTCACAATATTTGCAAATTTTTTTTTGGTATATTAGGTATATGTAAATTTTATGGTTCATTAAAAAAAAACTTATACATATCTCTAAGTTCAAAATTTAAGTAGGAAGCTACAATTTTATCCAAAGTATTTTTATTGAACAAATTGTTATCAAAATAAAAGCAATAGAAATCGGGCCGTCACAACGCGCCACTTTTTCAACTTTTCTGATTTTTTTACAAAACCGTTCTTTTTTGTTATTCCATTCGATCAAACATCATGAAAATTTCAGAAAAGTATCAATAGTTTTTTTTTATTGGTATTTTTTGTGGTTTATGTTAGACAAAATTAAAACTGCTGTTTTTTACGTTTCAGCCTACTGAACTTCAGCCATCTTCAGAAAAACTATATTTAAAATAGATAGAACGTTTTTATCAATCAATGAAAACCATAGAAAAGTGCGGTGATCAAAACGAAAGAACGAAAAGTATCAGTACATTACAACCAACAAATCCCTGTTTTTGATTTATTTTAATTTTGATTTCAATTTATTGAGGAGCGATTTAGTTTCGTGACGTCACAACGCGCTATTTTTTTTTTTTTGGAACACGGTTTTGCGAAGCGTTGTGACGTCGCGGAATTTTTTTTTTAGGTACAGGAAATAACCCATACTTTAATCTGAAAATTAATACTTAATTTACTACCAAAGGTAAGAAACCTAACAAATAATGTGAAATAGATCCATTCATTCCCAAAAAATTAAATGCATTGGATCCAAAAAGGTCACAAAAAACAGATAAGGTTTGCAATACTGCAAACAACAACTTTATTAAAAATCTATTTGTGTAATCACGTGAATATTATTTAGAAAAACTAATACTAGGAAAAACTTATTAGTAAAAACATTTAAATTTGTTTCTAAATCTTTTAGATATTAGTTAGTTAAACTGCAAAGGAAAGGAAAAATAATTGATAATTTTCAAAGCCTTCGTTCTATTGATAGTTTGTTAATGGACACTAGACTGACGAAATCAGGCGAATTATGAAAATCTTACAAGTTTAAAGCTTTAATTAATCCAAGGCTTAGCACAAAGTAACATGCTAAATTTGGGTGATCGACCACGGAATTATGAGAAATTTTGTTTGGAAGGAACATGAAAATCTAGTTTTGCACCAAGTTCTTATATCTCTATCGGCCGTTTTTTTTTATTATAGTTTTTCACGAAGCTTTAGTTATGAAAAATATTTCATGCAAAGGTCCCATTTCGATAAGGATAAGAATAAAAGAAAACAAAATGAGTTTCAAAAATTAGCTTCTGAAGTCAATAAACGAAAAATACATGGATGGTCGTGAAAGGACGCTTATAAACCCGTTTGGAAGCTTAAGAACTGTTTTATGACAGCTCTAATCGAAATGCATTCTTCACATGAATTATTGTCATTATAAAAGCTTAAAAAACATTCAAGTTAAGGGAAAAAATCGGTAGATAATCAAAATTATGGGTTTAAAAGTGTTTTTTTGTTCATCCCGAACAAAATCCTTAGAATTCCATACAAATGTCAGGGTGGTTGTGCGACTTCTTTCCGTAGTATAATCTAGCCCTAATTTTGAATATTTTTTTTTGTTTAATTTTTTAATTCACTTAAAAGTCTCGTTTGTGGGATTTTATGTGAATATAAGGTTCGATTTGGATTTTCTAGCAACATTATTTGAGGTGTAAATTTCAATAAAGGACAGTTTTTTTTAACTAGTTTTATAAGAAATTTATTTTCTATTTTTTTTGTAGAGAAATGAATCCAACTGTGTTAGATGAAATTTCAGGGACTAGATAAGAGAAAATCGATGTTGAAAAACATGCGAAAAAAATTCGCCTTGTCTCCCGGTAGGATCTATTTTCTATGTTTGTCTTATGAATTTGTTTGATATAAAATTTTAATCTATAAAATTTAACATGTCTTAAGGTTTCCTGAATCTCATCGACTTGATTTCATGGATACCGTTAAACGGGGTAACTTTGACCAACAATAAATTTTTGCACATTATCTAAAATAGCTCAGTCTATAGTTTGAACCTTTGAAAGCCTATTAATTGAGTATTAAATAGGCAAAATTTGGTTTTTATTTGATTTTTTTTTCTGTAAGTAAAAATGTAATTTCAAAATTTTAAAATATCTATTTGTTCCAAGGTTCGCAAACAAACAGCTCTCCTGATGGAACCAAAAAGCATTTAAAAGCAAACGGGTTGTTGAATGTGAAAGAAAGACTTTTTTTCATTTTGTATTTTTAGTTATAGTGCTACTATTATAGTTATTTAGAGATAAATTTTTGATATTTAAAAATAAGGACATTTTCCAAGACTAAGCCCGTATTGGACAAATGGTTAACTTTAAAGAAAAAATGAAAATGAAAGTAGTGGGAGGGCCTCGAGGAATGCGTGAAGGTAAAATTTTATTTGTATTTTGTAGCTCAAACTATTTAGCAATTATTTTAGGTTCTGCCCCTAAATGTATGCACCATAATAGTTATTTTTTCGATTGTAAATGTTTTTAAAAGAAAACGTATAAAAGCAAGGTAAAATTGATAAACTAGCATTAGTAAATACTAGCTGACCCGGTAAACTTCGTTTTACCCGTTACTTAATAAATCGTTAGAAAATGTTTACAAATCTATAACTTCTTCGTGCTCGTGAATCAGTTCTCATGAAAATCGTCTTCAAGTGGTTCGAGCTTTGTCCCGTTGCTATTTGAATTTGTATAGGAGAACCCTTCCATAAAAAGTAATAATCTCGAAACTATTATACAAACCATCTTTCGCTCGAAAAAACCTCGGATACCAAATTTCACTTCATTACGACCGACCATTCATACGTGATGGTGTTACAAAGAAAACGCCTCCATTTTTATATATAAGATTATGAATGTGTATTGTATCCTTTATGATCAAGAAAACTCGTTAAAAGCGTCAAAATAGAGACTGATCAATTTTACCCTAAAGCATTAAATTCAAAACAGAGACGAAATCGATTTTGAAATCGAATTTAAAGTAGTCTTATAAATTTCTGCAACCATGTTTTACGTTCATAGGAAGCAGTACTGGTATTAAAAATATAAAACATGCCACATTTCCCTTTACAGAAAAAATAATCGAAAAATATTGAGAAAAGTGATCAATATTACGATACTTATTTTGTTTGAACATAATGCCAGCAAGTAAATAATAGAAGTTATAAGCAGGTTTTTTCATGCTAATATACAGTACCGTTCATCATTTTGAAGATATGAGGTAAGATACAACAAATGAGTTAAGATGTATCTCATTTATCATGTTTTACATCTTATTTATCATGTCTTATCTCTGAAATATGAATTATATCTTGTATCTCATACCTCATTACTAACATATCATATCTCATGTAGCATTAGGCTGAGTCGATTTGGGGTCATTTTTGAATTTCTCAAACCATGGGGTCTTAAAAGCTTCGTTTTGGTTCAAACTCATCCATGTTTTTTTGTAGATTTTTTAAGTAACGTTTACAAGAGTATATTTGAACTTTTAGGGTTGTATGGAAAAACTGAACATTTTGTACTGAAAAATCAAAATCATTTTTGTTTCTTCTGTGGAACCGAGCCTGCTTATGGTTTTTGTGCAAATTTATAATTTCTTAAAAGGAAATTTTTCGCTAAACAACTTTGTCTAAGACCATAATTCGTATCTCATTAGACAAAAAAGTTATTAGCTGTTTAACAGAGGTATGTCTTTTGGCATTGATAAACATAAAATTCAATTGACACCCTTGTTGGGAGCCTAGCGAGGTATTGCATGACTACTTTTCATGCAATACTTCGCGGGGCACAACATTTTGACCGAGCATTAACAGTGAGGAATATCAGCCTGAAAAAAATTATCCCATGTTTGAAGCCTAATAACTTTTTATCATAATTCGAATCGAAATGCAGCCTTCGGGTGAAATATTTTTCATAGTTTAGGCATTATGAAAAACCGTATTCAAAAGAAATCGACCGAAGGGGACCAAAGTTCTTCATAAAAAGCTGGATTTTCATGTTCCTCTCGAGCAAAATGTCTCCAAATTCCATACAAACTTTATGCGATCCCTTTTCGTTATCCGGGCTGGCCAAAATTTGGCATTAGATCTTGTGCTAGGCTTAGGATCAATTTTAGCCTGCAGCGCATAACATTTCACAAGTTTGGAATTTCCCATACAAATTTGGGGCAGTCTAGTGGACATAATTCGAGAAAGGAAACTAAGATTGAATTTTGCATATGAGGTTTGTTGGGGCCTGGGAAAGCTGAGAAGCCATCCATAAAATCCGTCTTTCATTACTAAATTAAGAGTAAATGGAGAAAAAAAGTATTTGGATAACGTGCCGCTATTAAGCCTACCCCCATTCTGATACCTGAACACTTTAAAGTCACTGTACAATCAAATTTATAACATCCTGACTAATAAAACCATAATTTGATCATGCTTTAAGCTAGTTCACCTTAACTATTTCATGAGTATCATCAGCTAGATCATGTCTTGTTTGTTCCGTTGGCATATAAACTAAAAAGGGCGGCACTCCTCAACCAGAGACCCAGAAGGGCACGTACCGGTCGTTATTCAATTGGAATCTTTTACCACGGACGGGACCATTGCCACGGGAAGTGGATATAAACTCATCGGGACCTGCCTTAGCGGAGTCCTTTTTTCATTCAGTTTTGTTTCGACTCGACCAAGTTGCAACCTCGAGGGAAATTGATTTTTTCCCACCCAAAAGTTCATCCAGGCGAATTGTTGTGTGGCATCGAGATGCGAATAGCCGGCAAAGCCCGGATAGCTTGATGAGAGTTAATGGACCCACGTGACCTGTCAAGCGTCGCTACTACTTATGGCACGCGAACAACGTGGGGATGTTGGAAAAGAAAATAAACTTTTTTTTTTTCAAAATAAGGAAAAATCCTAAATGCAAGTTTCCTTTTTTGACAAAGTTGTTCCGATATTAAAAATTCACCAACCTTCTAATGGTACCTATCCACGAAAATGAAAACAAATGTTTCTGGATGAAATGGAGATCTGCCAGTCTTCGTCAGGCGTTTGCTGCTAAGAACGCGCGGTCCCTGACCAACCACAACCCATGTCCTTCACTCGAAGCGCAAATATGCACATTTGCAAACGAAATTGCCGATGCAGGACCGCAAATAGCACCGCCATTTATATTTATTCCCATATGCAACTCGCATCACGGACTGACTGCGTCGTAGCCGTCGACGTCGTTTCTCGGGGTTTGTCGTCGTCCATACCGAAAGAGTTTGGTCAAAATGTATGCACTTTGTGGCGTGGCGTCACATCCATCATAAAAAAAAATATACATACATATTCTTTAGGGCCAGGGTAAAAAACCACCAAACACGTCATCGAAAAATAAATACTGAAAGTCGCATCCTGTGCGAAAAAAAACCTTCCATTTCATGATGACAGAGAGAGAGTGAAGGAGATGTGGGAGGGGGCATGAATTTATGATTCTGTACAAGTTCTAAGGCCCGCTGTCATCGGATGCTACACACCCATAAATGTCATCCGCATCTGCCTGACAAGTTGGTTTTGCTGAGGGCATGGGGAAACATTGACTAGAGTTACACACATGTTTGACCGTCTGCGGTCATTCCGAGGGACATATTTAATACTTCTTGGGTAAACATTAACATCAAAGAATTTTAAAATATATTTTTAACGAAAAATCTATTCCAATTTTAAACATAACCTGATTTTCACTCCACTCCCGGCCCGAAGTTTAGTATCCTTTATACCTTCAAACGTAAATATTTGGTTCAACCTTATTCTTAATTTTCAAATGCGAGAACAATTAAGGACTGTATTAGACAAAAAATTATAAGCCTTTTTGCAAAACTAGCTAGTAATGAAAAGTTTACATATGCCAATTTCGGTAACAACCTGTTAAGTGGGTTTTATTTAATATTGTTTATTTAGCTTGGCAAGTGAAACGAGTCTTGCCAAGGCGGGTGCCTACGGGCGAATCGCAAGAAGCGCTGCTGTATAGCCTTGAAATTTTCGGATGCATTAGGGTAGTAGGACCCCAAACAGCTGATGCGCAATACAAACTTTTCAGGCAATACACATCCTTGAAGTCCTTGGACACACGAAATAAGATTCCAAGACTTCTGGAGGCTTTATCGACAACGTAGTTTGTACGTGTCCTGAATTCCAGCTTCCGGTCTAGAATTACGCCTAGATCATTGATGAGTTATACGCGTGCGATTGGCTAATCTCCGAGGAAGTACTCAGAGGAAGAAGCTGCTGCCTTCTTGAAAAACTGATGACTGTACTGTACATTTACTGCGATTCAATGGCAGGCAGTTCACCTGCCACACCAGTGTGCACTGAACCCAAATTCACACTTAAAAAACACTAGAAGAATCACTTAAAAGTGAAAACGCAGTGAATTTCTTCATTTCAAGTGGCTCATGTACATTTCACTTGCCTCTCACTTAAGTTTTAAGTGACCGAATCAATATACACTAGCTCATCACTTGAGTTTTAAGTGACCGGCATTGAATGTCTTCGATGCTCACTTGAAATCCACTTGACCGGTCACTTAAGCCAATATTCACTTGCCCATCACTTAAAATTCAAGTGATTTTTTGCATAGCGAATGTCAACAATGTCAGTATTGATTGTTTCATTGTTGTTTGGAAAAGAAACAACAGAGGTTTGTTTGAGTTGGTAGATGCAGAATTAAAGTAATTTATATGTTATAAAACAATGATATTTTCCATAGGTCGACCGACAGAAACATCGTGTGAACCGGTTAACACGTCGCAGAGACCCTTTTTAAAGCAATCAGGTTTCGGATACGTTTTCCGATGATGATTTATTTTGGAAATATTCAAATGCAATTAAAGTAAGTATCATGCAAAACAAAAAATACTAGTTAAATTTATTTTATTTTTTAATTATTATTTCAGAAAAGATCAACCCGAATGTCTCGTCAAAGTGAGTAAGTCAATGATTTTTCGAAGCCGAAAAATCTTTTTGAAGAAGAAAAAGTGACGTTTTTTACGTTGTATTTTTAATAAATAATTGTTTTGTAGAAACAAAGTTGATTAATGTTTGATATTCCGAAATTTCACCTAAAAACCACTACAATTGAAAGATATTAATGACCTGAGCAAACATTTGAAATTGACTTTGCCATTCACTTGAAATTCACTTGATCGCTCACTTAAGTGATTTCACTTGACCGGTCACTTAAAATTCACATGAATTTACGTATGGCGCAAATTCACTCCAGATGTCACTTACCTTTAAAGTGAAAATTATTTTCGGTGTGCGAAGAGGTTAAATTAGGGTTGCCATCCGTCCCGCAAAAGCGGCATATGTCCCGCTTTTTTGTTGAATGACCCGCTGTCCCGCTTTTTCATCAAAGTGTCCCGCTTTTTTTTCTTGGAAAACTTATACAAAGTTCACATACCTACACTAAAAAATCAAACTTTAGCCTCAATTTGAAGAAGATGCTTTCAAAAACTTTTTTTTTTCTTAGAAGAAGCAGCTTTTTCCATATTTTCTATAAGACTATATAAGACAACTCTAATGTTCTTAGCAAGACAGAAAGATTCTGATTCAGTTAACCGTTCTCGGAGCACGTGTAACCAATGCAATGTAAATAACTTTGGTATGAAGAAAATATTGTTTAAGTTGCTTCCAAATGATTATAGATTTCCTTCCACGGCTTCCACGGTCGATGGTTCGTCGAGGGAAGTCATCCAACCGTCAGAGACCTACAATGGTTGGCAATCCACTCCGCTTGCAATAGTCTCTTCAGATTATCCCCAGATGCATTCCCTCTGAAATATTTAGTACATTAAGTTATTTATACAATTAAACACATCTTACCTGTCGGCAACTTATGGGATTCGAAACCAAAAGTTTTCTTGCCGATACCGGGAATCGAACCCAGTACGCCTGGGTTACCAGACTTGCGCCAGCCTATCCATTAGCGCTATAAATATATTAAACTGCCTTATATTATGTATAAACCACTTTTTTAGACTCAATTATTCAAAGTATACAATGATGGAGGTTTCTGATTTTCTAAGTATTTAAAACAAATTTGAAATATATTTATTACAATGGTTTTTTACGTGGTATAAAATCCGCTGTTAACATGTAGGAATTAAAATATTTTCTCTCAAATTCTAGAAAACCGTAAAAATTAAACGTGCTTGTGGCAAAAGCCAAGGAAAATAGAAGTCATGTAAGAAAAGCTAAACAAAATAATTCCGCGCTAAAAAAGAACCTTAGTGTTTTTTCTATGGATAACTTTGGATGATGTTTGGCTATACAATTAAGCTGTTTTTAAAAGTTTCTCAAATGTCCCGCTTTTTTCGGCTGTGTCCCGCATTTTTCTGAAACTATCTGGCAAGCCTAGGTAAAATTGATTTTATAGGAAATCAATAACGTCGTCAGCATAGCATAGCTTTGAGCCGTCGAGTAGTGAGAGCGCATCGTTGTATTAGATTAAGGAGATAATCGGTCCTAAATGGCTTCCCTGAGGCATACCAGAAGAAGCAGAGAATTGTTTGGAAAAACAGTTTCCCGTGCGAACTTTTAATTTATGTCCAGATAGGTTGCTTCGGAAACAGCTAAGAAGAGTTCCACAGAAACCCAGGCGTTCGAGCTTTCCGATGGCAATATCGTGGTTGACTTTGTCAAATACCGCAGACAAATCAGTTTAAATAGCGTCAGTTTGACACTTGAGGATTAACCTGTATGTTTTCAAAATTCTTCAGGTTGTCAGCTAGTTTTGGGGCACTGATTTTAGGATTCTGACTGATTTCCCTGACAATGATGCGATAGTGACGATCCGTAAGCTTCGGTTCGCGGCCTCTTCATGGAGAAGTCTCCAGGGAGTTAGTCTTATTAAAGTTCTGAACGACATACTGAACCGACGATCGTGGCCGTTTTACTATACTTGCAATTTCGGACAAGCTTTTACCGTCATTCTTCAGGTAAACAATCAGTTTCCGGATGTCAACGGGTATTTTTTTTTGTGAGGAGCAGACATTTTCCTGTTAATTTAATCAACAAATTGTGGAAATCTACTGATTTATGCTAAATACCGTTCATTTTACCGTATATATCGCTCAGACCACTGGAAATTGTTTTTGCTGATATTCAACTCACATTTCAGCGTTTGACAGAGTGATACATAACTGTTTTCTTGACTGATATTTGACAAAGGCCTAAGTGTACGGACAATTTTTTGACGTCGTTTTTTGGGACTTTCTATACAAAATGAATTGGATTATTTTTAAGGTTTAATTCATAAACAATTTTTATACTGATCTACAAAAAGCACTAGTTTCTTCAGCAAATGATGTAATTGTAGTATTTTTATTGACTGAAAAAGTGCACTTTTTGACTGTTTGAATTTCAAGGTACGCGCTGTACGGACAATTTTTGATACAGTGTAGGATATTTTATGCTGTTTTGATATATCATCCATATTCATATATATGAAATTTAAAAAACCGCATTTACCTATCAAAGTGGTAGCAATATACCTACATGCATAAATTTCATTTTCTTCTAGTGTGTGATAAAAGTGATAAAAACTATATCAATTGGGCATTATTCGACACCTATTGGAAAAATGCAACAGAGCGCAAGATTTTGCTCTCATAAAAATCCTTGAAATCGTATTTTCATTTTATTTTTAGCCATCTGGATGCATTACTGGTTTTCTCACTTGAAGCCCGCGCGGGAGCAAAATCATTCCAAAATTTTCAAACACCATTCTATCATATCCGATTGAAACTGACTTCAGATGACATTTTATACGATCTTTTCATTATGCAGTTGGAAATACGATTCGCAACACCATTGTAAACGCCTTAAGTTATCATTTTTGATACGATTTCATGTTTGCTGAGAATATTTCCCGACAGCACTATTCAAATGATTAGGGGATGTTGAAGCTGTAATATAGATAAAGGAGAATTTTTGCGCAAAGAGATATATACACACACGATCAGAGTTCGCCGTATTGTCATCCAGAAACATTTGTGTTGGTACACCAGGTTCATTCCGCTGACATTTAACGTGTTTTCAAAACGATTTTGGTCTGGGCTATATATAGCGTTGAAATCGAACTAGATAGTTTGTAAGCAGAATTTAGTCTACGATAAGTGTTCTTAGTGTAGGAGGATCTTGACTTCTTATAAATTCTGAGGGCACATCTCTTTACCGTCTTTAGTCGTCGTAGTTCTGTCGTGATCCAAGGAGTCCGTATATTTTCTTTAGTAGTATGTTTTAGTACGTGGCGATCGATAACGTAATTCAAGATGTGCGAGAAGGTTTCAGCCACAGCGTTGGGATCAGATAGGTCGAGCTCAGATACCGAGTCAATGGTAACCAGGGTACACGAAATGAATTTTGCGACAATAGCAAGTCTAGTGGCAGGGAATAAAAACAACGGACGGTATTCGAGTCCCAGCGCTGGCAAAGCAGAGTTCCAATATACGACCGTTTTCGGCTGTCACGCTGTTAATCTGTCGCAAAGTCGCTGTACTCATGGAGTCTAGTTTACGTCGAAAGGGTCGAAAAAGTAGAGCGTACTGAATCCGGGTAGGCTTAAATTTATGGTCACCAAGATCAATGCGGGTCAACACAAGTTCCAGATCGATTCAGGAATAGTCATCGATGAGCAACGCTGGGAGATCTAGCTCAACGGCAATTTGGCTTATCAAAGGGATGTCGAAACCGTTGGTGCCAACGGGCTTTGCTGGGCTCGGTCGTTACAGGCGCCTTCTTTCTTTGGCTTTTAGTCGGCCTACCTGGAAGTTCTCCTTGAGAATGACAGTTCCGCAGAACCCGAGGACGAAGGTGCTAGTCCTTCACGTTGAGGTGCGAGACTACATAGAACCTGCGGGCCAGTCCGGGACGAAGATAAAGCGGTATTCTGGTGAATTCCATAGACGTTCACAGACACTAAATGCAGGAACTTGACTTCACACTACACATGAACGCCTGATTTAGAACAGAGCGAATTTTCATTGACAGCAGCTCGCCGCGAATGTAACCTACTGTGGTGCTATATTGTTTTGACACGGTACACAAACATGAATTTTCTAGCATACCTACAACTTTAAAATGCAAGACTGCAAGATTCAAATGATTTGTAACCAAACGGATACAATAGGTTTTCACCTTAGAATACTGTTGGCCAGTTTCTCGTAGAAATTGTGATCCTGAGTCTAGGTTCAAACACCCCTGCCCTAGCTCTTTTATCCATTTTCGACCCATCAGTGAAAAGGCCCACCTGCCTTCCATACCCACACGCCCCTATCATAAATATTTAACGTAATGAGCTGGAATTTGGTAAGGAACTTTCTGGAAGGTCAAGTAATGATTTCAGCCTCTACGGTTTAAATTTCAGAAGGTACTTCTTTCTTGGACCATTGGATTAAACATTTGGGTTTCAAAAAAAGAGTATAAACATACTTTGATTTAATTAGAATAATGCTCATTGCTTCACAGTTGATTTCAAAATCATTAACATGGAATTCCTCGCAGTTCCATAAACTGATTCTGCATAAGTCTTAGAGCTGCCAAGCTAAGCTGAAGAGAACTTATGTAATGGTCTATTCAAAATACCCTTAAAAGCGTATTAGGCTTCACGGATCAGAGAGACCTAAAGATTAAATAATCTTAGATTATTTGAGTGTTATTTGTAGTAAAAACAGCGTAGATTTTAAGAGGAAAGTACTTTAAGTTGCCAACAAACAATTTTATTTCTATAGTTTTAGCAAAAAAAAAAACTCTTGCATCCCTCTAATTCTAAATCCTACGAAACAGTGAGGACAAAAAATAAAAAAAAAACGGAAGGTTAAAAAGTTCCTTTGGATTAAAAATGAATCCTTTTAAAAAAGCGAAAAACAAAATCTTTAAAAAAATAATTGTTACTTTCAGTCATACGCAAGGCTTTGAGCTGGGAGAACAATTCCAGCGATCACAAATCGTAAAGCGTCAATGGCGTTCACATCTTAAGCCAATAACGTTAAAATATCAAGAATTCGTGATTGGAATAAAGGCTGAAATGTGAGTTTATACAGTAGTTTTTCGATTTTATCACTGTTCGATTATATCAATACTCGCCAAATTCACGCTCGATTTTATCACGGTTATGGTTTCGATTTTATCACGCTTTTTCAGAAATCATTCAAAAACCTTTTTAGGACTATTATTTTCGTTCAAAAGCCTAGAGCATTTTTGTTCATGATATTTTTTATGGTTTATGTTATGGTATGTAGCTACTTTAGCTGTATAGTGTTTAAAATCATCATTTGGATTTTAAAAACACTTTCAATAATCGACATAGGTAAGTATTTCAACGTCACACTAATGCTAGTGTTTTTATTTGTGCTTGGTTAGCCGCTCTCTTTGGTGATTTTTAAGGATTTTTACTTTTTTTCCCACCTGCTACATTACTAACTAATGTAAATTAAAAGTTGATAGAAACGCAGGCCTCTTTTAAAAACCTAATCTTTTAAAAGACAAAACAAGAAATAGCAACTTGGTGTTAACACCGCAACGATAC
Organism: Uranotaenia lowii; assembly: GCF_029784155.1. NCBI lineage: Eukaryota > Metazoa > Arthropoda > Insecta > Diptera > Culicidae > Uranotaenia > Uranotaenia lowii. The sequence goes on from NC_073692.1 coordinate 363,570,727, forward strand.
AAATTGTTAAATAGTTTTTCACAGTACTTTTGTTAAGAAAACGCGGGGTGGCCAGAGAGTTTCGATTTTCGAATTCCCGGTTTCTTCCCGTAAAATATGTTATTATTTCCCCGGTTTTACGTAACATGATTTAATCTGTTTATCGTTTTTTTTACCAAAAAAAGTAGACATTCATGTATATGTATATGAATGTTTGTTGGGATATTTTATAGAAAACAAAATATTAATAAATTGAAATGCAAAGCTTCAAGAAAATAATGTTAGCAGCAGAAAATAGTTCTATTTTCCTGTGAAATCTTATCAAATATTGCCACCTTCTTTTTAGTCTTTGATAACAACTTCGCTTTTTATTAAATTCATTTTCATGATTTGGATTTGATAAAGTATTGCTTTGACATAACGCCATGTGATCCGAAAATTCCGAGTTGAAGTTCCATTTAAAAATTTTCTTTATTTTATTCTGCTCGCATACCGAATTTCTCTAATGAGCTCTAGCTTCTGATATTTGATATATGATCATGAACAATTAATTTCGGATTGAATTACTAATCCAAAAATCAAAACTACACAGCAAAAAAAAGTGTTGCTATATTACATCAAAAACGTGCACATAACTTGAGTCGCAAAACGTCTCTTATATTACATCATTTTCACGTATATTAGATTACTTGTAAAAGATGTAAAAAATTACACCAAATGAATGTAATGTATCAAAGAAAACAAACGAAAGATATTGTTATTAAAATGTTGTTATTAAAGTTTTCTGAAGAAAATGGTTGTTCTTTCATCAAATGTAGTAGGTATTAACAAGGAAACAAAATAAAAAACGGAAAAGCAGATTTTTTTTAACGCATGGATTAGCAAGTTGTTGAAACTTATTCTGCGGGTGCGATAAGTCAACTTCTTTGTCCCGACTCGGGGAAATGCTTCAGGAAGAAAAGTATGTTCGATTTGGCTTTGAAAGCCTATCACATCTCATCAGAAATAAAATTCTTGCTTCACAAAACTTATATGCTCTCAGCACACAAAATAAGAAAGGAGTTTGATTTGGTAATGAAATCATAGAAGATTGATTTCGAGACTCTTCGTATTAGTCAACTTTCTATAAAATGAAAAAATGAGAATACCGGTTTTTTATTGGTATCATACACATATTCTACATCGATCCGAGAAATTGATTACATTAGCGAACCATCAAAACTATCGGCCACACATTACTAAGGCTATGATCATTTAGTATCCGGGCACTTTATTTCTGTGATAGCTACGTTAATAGAGCTCGGATATGCAAAACTTTAATAGCGTTGTGTTTGTTATGAAAAGGACTATCTTGCCTATTTTTGATAGATTTTTAAGTTAACGTGTGTTTGAGATATTTACGATGCAAAAAGACATGGTAAAAATAATTTCGCAAAAAATTTGCTCCTTTTACGCATTCTGCGCCTCGAAAATTCTACATTGTTGACTTGAAAGCTCATTAACTGTTGATTTGTTCTGATTTTTCTCTCGGACCAAACGGTTAAGAAGTATAAGGAGCCACTCTAGGATCCACACGAAGTTCAAACCAACCATCGGAGTGCAAGCCTTGATCTTAAATATGGTAAAAAGTTTATGGTTATTGGGGATAACTGAATGCAGACTTCTTAAATAATGCAAAAAATCCATTTCCGGCAGGCAAAAAGTGTTGCCTGACTAGTAGAAACCAAGTAAATAACTTATAATGATCAGTTCCTAAGATCGCAATCTGTGTATCCGGTTTTTACGCAATATGACAGATGTGTTCTGATGAACAAAAAAATTTATGTAAAACCCGGATTTCAGAGATCAAATTCTTCGAGATGCCTACTCATGAAAAGGTTCCAACCAGATTCCAATCGCTTTTTCCAGGTAAGTTTGTGTAAAATATCATGATTTTGCAAAGGTTTTGCTTCAGTGGTAAAAAATAATTAATCAATACATGACTGAAAAAAGTGTGCAAAGATAAAAAAGAGATTTTTTGAAAAAGTTGAAGTATTTCTTGAAATCATTGATAAATATTTTTTGTTTATATTTTTACATTAAATGTCACATTAACACCTTCATTTCCTCCATAGAAAGTTTTTCGATCAAATGAATAGTTTTTAAAATACACACGTTTGTACTACGAATACTAAATGATCATAGCCTTAGCAACTTCCTCTTTAGTCATTAAGCTTTTAAGTTAAGATCTGGAAGGCGATGCGATCCACATCCGATTAGCACTAGATGAATAATTTGCGATTCTCCATACTTTTATTCAGCAGCTTCAAACCATTTCTTAACCATTTTTAGCTATCCGGTTCTAATACATCCAATATTATTGGAAGCGACATTCAGGTTGTCCAATATATTGAGGTAAAGGTCAACATTGTCCTGATCATCCTGATCAATCTAAGCGTAACCGGAAAAATGGGGTGAAAAACATATTTTCTACAGTCCCATTTTGAGATCCGGACGATGGAATTCCTACAAATAAAAACAAAAACTAAATAAGTTACATATCGATTAATTTGCTAACTTTTTTGATGAATATTGATAGTACTCACAAATCTTAATAAAATCTCTGAGCTTTTAAAACCTTTCCATAATATTTCGAGTCGTGATTTTTTTTTTAAATTTAAAACAATATTCGTGAAATTTTGTTTTTTGACGAGAAATTTTTCTGCTATATTTTGTTATTTAGAATACGTATAAAATATTTTGGGACTGAAACTGGAACACTTAAAATGTAAGCGACGAGCACACAAATTCGAAGTTTTGAAAAACAAAAATCTAGGTTTTTATCCATATTTTCCTTACGGAATTGTAATCCCGATTCTTTCCCGCCTTTTTCGAATGGTTTCCCAGCCTTAAATACTCTGAAATGTAAAGCTTTTGAGAAAAAAAAATGTCCGTGATTAAATGAATGAGCTTTAGAATTCAACAGATTATATGAGCAAAAAAAAACAAACATAATCCGCTTTTGATTCGAGATTACAGGTTTTTTCCCGGTTTGCCCGGTTCTATTTTCAAATCACGGTTTTTTCGGTTTTCTCGGTTTTCCCGGTTCGTTGGCCACCCTGTATCAGGAAAAGTATAATACCATCACAAAAAATCATTTTACGAAAGGTATTTGATTTTGCAAACACAGACTTTCAGAAAATTAGATTCATCCTCAATTTGAACTTGCAGTTAAGCCTCTACATGGGCGATTTCATCTAAAACCTGGTCAAATCCGGCATTTTAACTTCAAATTTTGATCCAAATTACGACAAATCTGAGCAGAAAAATTAAGGAGAATGGGACAAAAAATAGGGAAAAATTTTTTTTTAAGGGAGCATACAATTTTTTAAGTTTAAAATACAATTCGGAATGTATTTTAAGCTTAGAAAATAGTTTAAATTCGTTTCTGGAAACAAAACAAATCACTCTGTTTGAATTATTTGGTTTCATTATGAAATTAAACTGAAAATGTCCGGGCAATTTAGAATACTTATTTTAATATTTTTCGAGTCCATAGGAAAACAATCGATGAAAATCCATTTTTAAGTATGATTTTTTTTTATGGAAGACATCATTCTGAATTGTATTTTAAGCTTAGAAAATTGTATTTTTTTTTACACAGAGAAAATCACTTTGTTTGAGTTGTTTTGTTTGATTTTACAAATAAACTGAAAATATCCGAGCAATTCAGAATACTTAGTTTAATATTTCTCGAGTACATAGGAAAACGACCGAAAAAAAATGCATTTTACGTATGAAATTAGATGATAATACCAATGAATACTTTTGAAAAAATAATACTTGAGAAACTCAAACAAAATAAGTTTTTTGTTGAAATATATAACGAAAAAATTAGTTCAGATGTCATTTTTTAGAAAAAGAAAAGAAAATCACCAAAGGCGAAATTATTTATTAGACGCTCGAAAACAGGATTCCCCAAAACGCCAATCCCTCGAAAATCTGATGCCGCCGTGAAAAATTTACGTCCTTCCGTCAAGGACGAAAGTTCAACGTCCTACTCGGGGCGGCGCGTATCGTTCCGCATTTTCGTGGCGAAAGCAGAGTTTTGTACTGTTTACTTTCCTCCTAATATTCCCAGCTAGCATCACCACCATCTGATTTCGTCTCCCGGCTCCAACAAAATCCACCGGAAGATAATTTCATTGTCGGGAAATTCGAGGAACATATACAACAAAATATATCAGCATCCAGCATCCTGCTTTCACGGGGAAGGTGTCTCTAATGTACACTTCTCACTCTCAGAAATTTTGGGGAACACTCGAAACCGGGGAAAAGCTGTAGCCCAGCATCATCCTCTTGACGTAACACCCAAACATAACGCCGCCTTTCGTTGCTGGAAAGAAGGAAAACTTTCGATTTAGGTTGTTGTTTTGGTTTTTTTTCTCGCTATCGGCCTCGACTCGGCTGCGATTATGTGTTTGGACTGGTTCATTGACGAGTGGCACTCATACTCTCAGCTTTGGGTTATACCTTTTTTTCCCAAAAGTCAATAACACTACCCCGAAAAAGATGATTTTCCTCCAGTTAGACGCAAACGAGAGAGCGTATATCGAGAAAACATCAACAACAAAAACCAGGATGGAACGCCTCAAGGCTCGAGGATCAAAAGAAGATGGGGAAAAAAGCATGGAAATCACTGTCTATATTTAGGCGGAAACGGCGAGAAAACTCATCAGACGCCTCGGAAAATTTGCGGGAAAGGGAAACGAGATGAGTGTGAATGATGCTTTGGGAAAACGTAAAGTGATTTTGGGAGGTAGCGTTCATTTTTTTTCTCTGGTTTCAACTCAACCGGAGGAAATATTTTAAACCACAATTGCCAGGACAATAACCTCCCGTTTTTTCGAATGGACTCGGGGTGCAAGACAAAGTTTTTGGATGAGGATAATTTTTGTTGACGTTGTTTTTTGCTTGAACTGTTTTTTTTGCTAAGCAAGTGACGCTTTGCTGGACATAATAGTCGGTCGATCAAAGGAAAGAACTTTTGACAGGTTTAAGCGCATAACATTGATAATCACAACAAAGGATTATGGATGCTGTTATAAATGGATAAACTTAAGTTGGAGTTGGTAATTTAAAAAAAAAAAAAGAAATTAGAATATCTAATATTAAAGACTTCAATAGAATTTATGGAATCAAACTGGATTTACGATTGTTCAGTCTTATCTGATTTTCCTGAGAATAATTTATCTTTTCCAACGATTTGCATCTGAAAAAACTCAAACCCAAACATTCGGAGCACGTAATCCTCTGCGACGTCCTTGAGTATTTCGCTCGGCACAGAAACCTGACATCCGTTTTTAAAGCCAAAGGAACTCATTTCGTCTGTCCGTTTTTCAAACGTCCTTGACCCCAGACGAGGAAGATGACGACAACGACGACGATTCGGGGTCGAAATTTCTCTTCAAGGATTCTAATTTTCCCATCCAAACCAGCACAGTACACGGACAGGAAGCTCTCCTCGCGCTATCTAAAATAAACCCCAAAATCAGAACAACGACCGTACGTCGGTCGTGTGGGTTCCTGCAGAAAGATAGAAGTTCTCTCTCACTCAATTGGATGTTGTTGGCTTTTTGGAAGTAATCTTCCTGGGCCACTTGTGTCTGGTAAAAGTGGGAGTAGCAAATCGTAATTGAAAACAGATGGAACTCAGGCAGATCACTTCAATTTTGGGAGAAAGTCCCACTCCCAGCTGGATCTGGCCCGAAAAATATAGAGGGAAGATCCTGTCGAGTGGATGCTGTTTTTGGGTGGCAGCTAGAAATTTGTTCCAGCTCCGTCGTATTCCAATTATGTAAACGAACGATATTATTATGAGTGGAAGCCTTTGACCGATTTAGTTGAATTTTTTGGGTAACGAACAGCACCGTTCGGTTGAGCGAACTCACAAGTTCAAATTTTCATTCTATCTGAGCCAGGGGTATTAGTGCAAAACACATCAATTTTAAGTTAATAGTGCTAGAGGGCTTTCCATATTCTATATTTTATTCGGACAAATTTTCAGTTTTTTTTTTGTTTTTTTTGTTTGATTGAAAAATTTTCGAAACATGAACAAACCTATATTAAATCGCAAAACTTGATAACTTGAAAGCTAATTTTTTTGAGAGTAACTTTTATGAACATATACCTTTTTGACCCTGAAGGACTCAACCATACCCAGATCAGAAAAAAGATAAAAATCGGGTCGATTTTCTTCTGTTCATCAGGAGAATCGGTTCGAAATCGGATACTGTTTTAGTTCGATAAAAACAGAATTGAAGAATAGGTTTCAATGTAACTTAACTTCAACTGGCTTTTCCGTAAAGAAAAAAGCAGAAACACAAAATAATTATAATAATAATAATAAAATTTAGAAATCCAGAATTAAAAGTGCTACATTTTAATAAGTAGTGTTCAGTCCGACAAGCGGACTGAGAAATGAGAATAGACGCGAGAGTAACGCACCGAGAGAGCGAAACGGTTGCTCTCGCTGAAAGCGTCGAGAATGTTCTACACGATTCTATCTGACGCAAGCGCGTGGCTGTGTGCTTGTTCGTCAGCCTATTTAAGGGCGCATTCTTTGATGCGCCTGGAGTCAGTCGATATTAAACCACCAAACCGTAAGATGGGACGGTAGTGTAAATATAAAGTGTAAATAATAGTAAATAAGTGAAGTAGAGAAATAAATAGTATATAAGCTGAGAAGATAATTGCCTTCTTTCTTCTGGTGCTTCGCTCCGTCGCCTTGCTCCCGGGTCCAGCTGCCACAACCGGCTCTTTTTAGAGCCCTCCCATCCGAAAGAGTTCGGATCTCGATCAACCAGGCGATCGAGATCCCCCCGAGCCTTGGCCGCCAGGCAGCGTCAAGAGGACCTGCCTCCACTGATGGGACAACCATGCGTGGTTGTCTCTTCAGGTCCAATCCCACGAGGGGAGCGGACCATCAGTGGTAGTTTCCCAAGCGCTCACATCGACCCGGCCTTGGCCCCCAGGCAGACAGTCTGCGGACCTGCCTCCACTGTTTGGCAACCACCAGGGGTTGTCAAAGCCCAATCCCAGAAGGGGAAAGGGCAAGCAGTGGTTGTTTTGCCAAGCGCCGCTCCTACAGTCCAATGGCTTTTCATGGCCACAACATGAAATGGTCCTTCGAGCCGGATTCTAAACCGGTACCTTCCGGCGGAATACCTCCGTCAAGAGTGTGGAGTGGATCGGGCAGCAGAGCAGGCGAGCGAAGCAGGAAGGAAGCAAGCATCGAAAGGACGACGAGGCGAGCAAATCGAGATACAGAACGAGCTGGCACTACCAAAATTCCACACCCGAGGTCGGGTCAGCGAGAAACCGACATAATCCAGAAGGAAGAAGATCCGGCCAGGAGTGATTTTCTTCGAGAGCATCACCAGCGACAGAGGAAGCCTAAAAGGTGGTGCTTCCACGAAACCCCGTTAGATTCCATATTCCTGCCTACAACAAATCACCACGTAGCGGCACATTTCTGAGCACCGCCAAGTTCCAGAAGGGTCGACGACAACCACCAAACGGGACAACTTCTCACTTTCAGGTGGGGAGTATGTTCAGTCCGACAAGCGGACTGAGAAATGAGAATAGACGCGAGAGTAACGCACCGAGAGAGCGAAACGGTTGCTCTCGCTGAAAGCGTCGAGAATGTTCTACACGATTCCATCTGACGCAAGCGCGTGGCTGTGTGCTTGTTCGTCAGCCTATTTAAGGGCGCATTCTTTGATGCGCCTGGAGTCAGTCGATATTAAACCACCAAACCGTCAAGATGGGACGGTAGTGTAAATATAAAGTGTAAATAATAGTAAATAAGTGAAGTAGAGAAATAAATAGTATATAAGCTGAGAAGATAATTGCCTTCTTTCTTCTGGTGCTTCGCTCCGTCGCCTTGCTCCCGGGTCCAGCTGCCACAACCGGCTCTTTTTAGAGCCCTCCCATCCGAAAGAGTTCGGATCTCGATCAACCAGGCGATCGAGATCCCCCCGAGCCTTGGCCGCCAGGCAGCGTCAAGAGGACCTGCCTCCACTGATGGGACAACCATGCGTGGTTGTCTCTTCAGGTCCAATCCCACGAGGGGAGCGGACCATCAGTGGTAGTTTCCCAAGCGCTCACATCGACCCGGCCTTGGCCCCCAGGCAGACAGTCTGCGGACCTGCCTCCACTGTTTGGCAACCACCAGGGGTTGTCAAAGCCCAATCCCAGAAGGGGAAAGGGCAAGCAGTGGTTGTTTTGCCAAGCGCCGCTCCTACAGTCCAATGGCTTTTCATGGCCACAACAAGTAGTAAACGATATTTTCTTAGTTATCAAAATATGATTGGTTGAAAACATGACTTTACGAAGCCTTGTTTTGAACTTTTTGGTCTCTTAATTTAAAAATTTCGAAACCAATGCAACTTGAAGTTACACTACAATTTTTTGTTATATAAAGTACATATTATAGTTATACAGACTTTCCTGTCAGTTTTGTTGAACGTTATGATTTGAGGCGCTCAATTCTCAAACCCTGGAATCTGAAAAGCTTCTTTTTATATCAAAACTCATTATTAATTTTTTGCAGAATTTTCAAGTAACTTTTACATGAGTAAATTTAAATTTTTAAGTTTGTTTGAGAAAATTGGACATTTTGTACTGAAAAATCAACATCATTTTTGTTTCTTCTGTGAGTTGAGTTTATGAGTTGAGTTTAAGAGTTTATAAAATCTAAAAAAAAATCCGCCGAACAACTTTGTCCAAGACTGTAACTTCGTACATTATAAGGCAAAAAAGTTATAAGCTGTTTAACAGGGGCATACCTTTTGGCATTGAAAAACAATTAACTCAATTGACATCCCTGCTGGTGCTTCGCAAAGTATTGCATGGAAAGTAGTTATGGAATACCTCGCAAGGCACCCAGAAGTGATGCCAATTGAATTTATTGTTTTTCAATGCCAAAAAACGCTTTATAAGGGTTTTGTCTAATGAGAAACGAAATTTCGGTTTTCGACAAAGTTGTTCAGCAGAAAATTTTCCTTAGAGGATTTAAAAATTGGCACAAAAATCATAATCATCGGATCCACACAAGAAACAAACATGATGTTGGTTTTTCAGTACAAAATATTCAATTTTCCTATACAAACCTCAAAGTTCAAATTCACTCGCGTACCTAAACGTCACTTAAAAATTGTGCCAAAAATTATGGATGAGTTTTGGAACAAAACGGAGCTTTTTAGACCCCAGGGTTTGAGAAACTCAAAAATGACTCCAAATCGACTCAGTCTAATATACATATCGTTGTTTGGTATTAAAGGGTCAAAACAAAACACTGAAACTTGACGACACCTTGCAGCAATAGCTTATTATGTTATTATTGAGGCGCCCCAGTTTTCTATCGAATTGGGCTTGTTTTTACTCGGGAAGTGCCAAGTTCAATTCAAGAATACTTATTGAGGTTTCAGAAACTAAACTATAAATTCGGAAATTACTATCCAGATTTCAGTAAGATAAGTATTTACCTTCAAATAATCACTCAGAAACATAGTTTTGAATTCAAATTCAAACGATTAAAGAATCACGCATAACTCTTAAATATTTTAAAATAATTGGAAAATTTCCAAAATTTAATTTAAATTGCTTAATGAGCAATAGGGTGTCCCAAAATTGCATAATGTCTGAAAATCTGGTGGCTCACCCTCCAAGTGGTAGATTAGGATGTGCAGAACAAACTTTTGTATGGGGCCGACTAAAAAATGTTTAGATTAGAGGTTCCGCCAACGCGATCTTTGAAAAAAGACTACTTTCAAAATATTTGATTTAAAATAAATTCTGGGTTCAAAAGTTTTCACAAAATTATAAATTTTAAATTTTGTTCGTGTTAAATACTACACGTGAAAAATGAAAAATAAACCAAATTTGTATCAAAGTTGAAAATAAGCAAGCTATTTTCAAGAAAAAAAAAATATTTTTTTTTGGCACAAAATTTTGTATTCAACAGACCAAAATGTATACCAAGCCTAAATTATTTTTGAAACCAAAGCCATCAAAAGATGCGTTGCGCTTTGCTGAACAAAGCGTGTTGTTTCTATCATCATGTGAAAAGCTATTTACGATTTAATCCTTAATAAAAATCTCAATTAAGGATATTTTTTATTTAATTTATCAATTTGTCTTAATAAATACCTACTTAAAAATCAAAATACTTGCAAAAAAGGCTTGGATGGTTTAAGGGAGTCATCAGAAGGCCATATGCCAAATTGAAGCGGAACCAGACAACAGGGAGGGGTTGCACTGAATCTTAAGTGTGAAAGGGATTCTGAGACATAGTGTTGTGAAAAAGCATAAAAAACTGGTTTTTCATCAAACATTTTTTTCTTTACCAATCGATTGCTTGATGAAGTAGGTTTTATTAAAATTTCACCTGAACATTTCACCTGAAGACTGCAACTCGATTGGACTTAAAACAAAAAAGTTATGGCTGTTCAAAGATTGTATTATTGTAGCAAATTGTCGTTTAACACACAATGAGTATTTTTTTTTTAATATATCTTTATTAGTACCAATTCATCATTACATTTATATTACATTAATACATTAAATTAGGTGTTCAGTTCAATAATGAACTTTCAGAGCCCTATAGTTTAATAATCACTAAAATTTATTTATTCGACTTAAATTTGCTGAGCACAATCAAGCATTTTTATAAAGGAGACATCCTGTAGTGAAAAAAAAAATATTTTAAATTAAAAACTAAAGCTATCCTAAAATTAAACTAATTGTAGAGAGAGCGAATCTTTGCGATGGAAGACTGCATCGATTTGCCTCTGAAGTTGGAGATGATTTTGTTGGCCATCTCTTCGATAGATTCAATGCCTGCAATCCGATGAAGATCTTCGGTGCTGTGCCAAGGTGGAAGCCGCAAAATCATTTTCAGAACCTTGTTCTGAATCCTCTGGATGGCTTTCTTCCTCGTCGCGCAGCAGCTAGACCAAATCGGAACTGCATACATTATCGCTGGTCGGAATACCTGCTTATAAATAAGCATCTTATTCTTCAGGCACAGTCGGGATTTCCTGTTGATGAGAGAATAAAGAGATTTAGTGTATTTATTACATTTAGATTGAATATCTTCAATGTGATTCTTAAAAGAAAGATTCCGATCAAGTGTGAGTCCCAAGTACTTCACGTGATCAGACCATTCTAAAGAAACCCCATTAAAAGTTATGGAATGATTTTCATTAGGTTTTAAAAAATTTGCTCTTGGCTTATGAGGAAATAAAATAAGTTGAGTTTTGGAAGCGTTAGGAGAAATTTTCCACATTTTCAAGTAATTCAAAAAGGAATTTAAATTTTGTTGCAATCTACTGCGTACCACCCGTAAATTTCGACCTTTGGCTGAAAGCAAAGTATCGTCAGCAAATAATCTTCTACCTTTTCCTTCTGGGACATCAGGAAGATCAGAAGTAAAAATATTGTATAAAATAGGCCCAAGTATACTACCCTGAGGGACACCAGCTCTAATGGGTATCCTTTCAGAGCATGAATTTTGATAGCTTACTTGCAAAGTTCGGCTAGTCAAATAATTTTGAATAATTTTGGTGAGATATACAGGAAAATCAAATCGAGCTAATTTAGCTACTAAACCTTTGTGCCAAACACTGTCAAAAGCTTTTTCAATATCAAGAAGAGCAACACCAGTTGAATAACCCTCAGATTTGCTAGCGTTAATCATATTAGTTACACTCAAAAGTTGATGTGTAGTAGAATGTCCATGACGAAAACCAAATTGTTCATCAGGGAAAATAGAATTCTGATTAATGTGAATCATCATTCTATTCAAAATAACTCTCTCAAATAGTTTACTTAAAGATGGAAGCAAACTAAATGGTCGATAACTTGAAGGCTCTGAAGCACTTTTTCCAGGTTTCAAAATTGGAGTTACTTTGGCATTTTTCCATTTATTGGGAAAATAAGCCAAGTGAAAACATTTATTGAAGATTTTAACTAAAAAATTTAAAGTGCTTTCAGGCAACTTTTTAATAGAAAATCCCATCTTCCCCCGGGGCTTTCATATTTTTAAATTTTTTGAAAATCAATTGAGGTTCATCAATATTTGTCTCACAAGAACTTTCAAACACAATTTGCTTAGAAAGAATATCATCAAGTTCTAGGGAAATTTGAGCATCAATTGGACTTACAACGTTTAAATTAAAATCATGAGCAGACTCAAATTGTTGGGCTAGTTTTTGAGTTTTTTCTGAATTAGTTAAAAGAAGTTTATCCCCATCTTTCAAAGTAGGAATTGGCTTCTGGGGCTTTTTTGAATTCTAGTTAATTTCCAAAATGGCTTTGAGTAGGGTTTTATGTCCTCTACTGCTTTAGCAAAATTTTCATTACGAATGAAATTTAAACGACGTTTGATCTCTTTTTGAAGGTCGCAATAAATTAATTTCAAATAAGGATCCCTAGCTCGTTGAAATTGGCGTCGACGAATGTTTTTCAGTCGTATCAAAAACTGAAGATCATCATCAATTAAAGGTTGATTAAATTTATGTTTAACTTTAGGTATTGAAGCGGCTCTAGCATTGACTATTGAAGTTGTCAAATTTTCTACAGCCAAATCAATATCTTCGATTGAATTCAATGGAACGTTTACATCTAAACTACGTTCAATAAAATTCATATATCGCTCCCAGTTAGCCTTTTGAAAATTAAAAGTTGATTTTAAAGGGTTTTCAATGGGACTTTGGGATAAAGAAAAAGTTACTGGAAGGTGGTCTGAATCGAGGTCCGCATGAGTAACTAATTGACTACAATGCTCGCCTAAATCCGTTAGAACCAAATCAATTGTGGAGGGATTTCTAATTGAAGAAAAACAAGTATGCCCATTAGGATATTCAACAGTATAATAACCTGCAGAGCAGTCATTAAACAAAATATTCCCATTTGAATTTGATGAAATATTATTCCAAGATCGGTGTTTTGCATTAAAGTCACCAATAATAAAAAAATTTAGATTTATTTCTGGTGAGTTTTTGTAAATCTCCCTTCAAAAAATTTTTCTGTTCACCGCTACATTGAAAAGGCAAATATGCGGCAACAATTATAATTTTCCCCATAGAAGTTTCTAATTCAATTCCAATTGTTTCTAAGACTTTTGTATTGAAAGAAGGAAGAAGTCTAAATTTGAGACGACTATTGATGACAATAGCTACACCCCCACCTTGTCGATCAAGTCGATCATTTCGTAAAATTTTAAAGAAAGCATTGCTTTTCAAGTTATTGTCTGGCTTTAAAAAAGTTTCAGTGATGGCAGCAATATGTATGTTTTGAGTTTTCAAAAATAAAAAGAACTCGTCTTGGTTAGCCAGCAAAGATCTAGCGTTCCAATTCATAATATTTAAACATCTATTTGGATCTATGAGGGAATCGTAAAGTCATAATAATTTTGTTAGCATAATTAAAAGAAGTTTGGAAAGCTTCAAACATTGAATTTGCTTTCAACATAAGTTGCATCATTTCCATTAAATTTTGATGCAAAAATTTTAATTTTTCCCTTAGTAATCTCACCCAAATTAACAAAATTGTTAGAATCAGAAGAGGAAGGAGAAGAAAAAGTATTTGAATTTCGGGGATTTTCCCAAGCCTTCGCATGAACGTTGAGACTTGGTTTTTTCCCATTTTTATTAGTTAAACCTGAAGAGGGCAACCCATTTTCAACCACCTCTGAGAACGATAAACAACGAGTCTGTGGCGCAGAATCAGCCCAGGTAACATTAAAATCACTTCGGGTATTACCCAGCCGTGATTCCAATGTAGACCGAGGCTGACCGCGAACAGGCAGGTTGTTTGCCGGTCTGACGTGTGTAGACGAAAAAGAGGAAGGAGGAGAAGAAACTTTTCTGGAAACTTTGGGGTTTTTCCTAGAAGCAACAATTTTTGCCCTAACGGGACAATCTAGAGAATTCGAGGAATGATTACCTGCGCAATTCGCACACTTAAAAAATTCTGTTTTTGGCTTATCACCACCAAAAAGGCATTTAGATTTTTCATGATCGAATGAGCCGCAAAACATGCATCTGGCATTCATTCTACAATTTTTAGTGCCATGACAAAAAGCTAGGGTGGTCGGATTTACCGGTTTTTTTCAAATCCGGTATTTCGGTATTTGTAATTTATAAAACCGATAAAACCGGTAAAACCGGTATTTTTCAAAGTATATCGAATTCATGAAAAGATTTCATTATATTGCAGTAAAATGCTCAGAAATTTTAACGCAATAGATTTCGCAACATTTTCAATTGAAAAAGATGGTGCCTTTAAATTATCCCTTTGTCATAAATCTATCATCATCCTCATGATAATTATAATATTTATCATCGTAATAATAAAAATTATAACTTTGCTGTAAGGTTGCAGAAAATGTAGAAGTGCCATATAATTTTCAAAGGATTTTTATCTTATGCTTTGTAATACATTATTCAGATTTAAGAACAGATTTAACAGATTCAGTCAAAGTTTTAATAGTCTTTCAGGAAAATGATATGAAATTTTATATACAAAAGGATTTTTCGTTTAAAAAGGAAATGTTTATTTTACTAAAAAACAAAACTCAAAAACCCTGTTACATAGTTGTTGGTTGACTCACACAGTTACAGATTATTGTTGTCTAAAATACGGATGTTTTCTCCGCAACCTAGGTCGTGATCGCATTAAGTTTGCCTTTCCAAAATTAAAACGGACAAACAGAAATAAAAATCTATTAAAAATCCAATCAAAATTTGGCAATAAATATAGTTGTTTGGATCTGATCCATACGCTCTTTGTTGCTATATTTAAAACTGTTGCAAATTTATAAAAACTTTTTAACTGCGTTATCTAGAAATAGAAAATGCTTCAAAAGCGTTAAAAATTGGAACAACAGAGTTCCATCAATGACCTTGAAAAATTTGATAGACATATATCATACAAACATTTAAACATGTGATGAAGTGCTGACTCTGTTGAAACATTTTATGTTTAAAAGCAAAGTAGGAAGTTTCTTATCATTTTTCAACCTTTTTGGTTTGAAATTTTAAATTTGTGGAGGCTTGGCACCGCTTAGAACTATTTTGATAAGCTTGGCCTGTTTATAGATAAAACATTTTGGCATCTTTTGACCAAATTCCAGTTTTTTTTATGAAAAATACAGTGATTATTGTGAAGCAATCTAAAATTTCTTGTAGCTGTCTCTTTTTCTCTGTCATTCGACACTTGTACAGTCTTAAAATGTTGTAGAGCGTAGGTTCGATAGCTAAACTGAAACGTATAGTTTCATGAAAAAATATCATCTAAAAAAAAGATGGTAGCTTTTCAATGTTCTTTTGAACGCCACTATATCTCAAATTAAAAAAGTTATATCGACAAGGTTTAGCAATAATCAAATCTCACATAAACCTTGCAGTAAGGTTTATTGAGCTTAGATTTTGAAGCTGATTGAACAAAATTTGAATATTTGTACTCATACATATTTGGTAAAAAAAAAAACATT
The DNA here is from genome assembly GCF_029784155.1 of Uranotaenia lowii. Lineage (NCBI taxonomy): Eukaryota > Metazoa > Arthropoda > Insecta > Diptera > Culicidae > Uranotaenia > Uranotaenia lowii. The sequence goes on from NC_073692.1 coordinate 363,586,244, forward strand.
TAGCTGTGTCAATTTTAATACAATGCTAAAGAATGATGAAAAATTTACCGGAAATACCGGTTTTTTACCGTGCCAAAAGTCGGTATTTCCGGTATTGGAAAATGGACGGTTTTACCGGTTTTACCGGTTTCGGTAAAACCGGTTAGACCACCCTACAAAAAGCTTGACAACGACGACATTGCGTAATATTTTGTAAAAAATTGGTATGGGATTTACGAAAAGGTTCAAATTTTACTCGACAATGAAACATAAGACGAGCCTTTTCCAAAATTTTCAAATTATTAACCTGATCCTTTTTAAAATGGATCAAATAAAGTTCAGGAGCAAAACCAACACTACTGGTATTATTCGTGTTGGTTCTTTTCCTCATTTGAATTACTTGAATTGGAGAAAAACCTAACAAAGAATTTAATTCATCTGTGATCTCATCCGGTGTCTGATCGCCGGTGAGACCACGAAGTACAACTTTAAAAGGACGATCACCTCTAGTGTCGTACGTAAAAAATTGGTGTTTTTTTATTATTCAAATAATTTAAATTTTTTTGAAAATCATTAAAAGATTTTTTGACCCGAATGACAATTGTTAAAGGGTCTTTAATAAATATTAATAATAATTAATAATAATTAAAAGATTCCGCCAATATACGAGCAGTTCCCCTTCGACCGATCTGAAAAGAAATCTTCACATCCTTGACGGAAGTGACGATTTCTTTTCGAAAGGCATTGAAGTCAGGAATCGTGACCGTTATTGGTGGAATCTTTTCGTTTTTAAGAGTATAAGAAGAAGAAGAAGGTTTCTTAGTACTCTTATCAGAATTAAATATGAATATTTCCTCATCACCGATGTTATGAAGGACATCGAATGAATCGGAAATTTCAACTTTTTTGGCAGATAGCCCTGGATTATGTTCAGCAATCCGTTTTCTTCCGGCCCTTGAGCCGGCCGAAGACTTCCCCATGATGGAAAGAAAAGAGAAAATATGAATAAAAGAAAATGAAAATAATTTTAGCACTGAAAAGTGCTGATTGAAATACAGGTAAGTAAAAAATAAATAATGTAAAATGTTCCTGCAGGTACACAGCAACGATACGATGCTCCGGCGTACGTGTTGACGGCTCAACGGTACAGATGGAAGTGAGAACACACAATGAGTACATTTTATTTGTCGTATTACGAGCGAGGGTATTAAATATAGGTTGTGTAACGCGCAAATGTGCAACATTATGTCATGTGGAGTGGTCAACAAATAGCAGCCTTTGTAGGGCTGAGGTTTGTTACTAACTTAAAGACGGGGTTGCGAAGTTCACTTTTGGTTGGACAAAGGTTTTACGGGACTTCCAAGGAACTCATATTACGTAAAAGTTACTCAGAAACTTCCATCGCCTAAAGCATTGAAAATAGAACTTCAATGCAATTCTATGCGACATCTTCTTAAAGGTTATTATAGTGTCTGCTATGCTCGTTCTAACGAACTAATAAGATCACATCTGGAGCCTTTAGAAGCATTTTAAGCGCATATCGTACTGCATATCTGATTGTTCATTTTTAAGATCAGAGATTTAGGATATTTGATTTGGTAAATAAATAAAGTTTTTTTTTAAAAAAGCCTTCAATTTCTTTGAAAACAAAACTTATTCTATGCATTAATCAAGTAAGATAAATCTATTCAACTCCTGAGCAAATTTAATGATTTTTCTATCGATGTAAATTGTAAATCAAATTTCCAAAAGTTCAAGATATTATAATTTTGCGTTCCAAATTTGATTCTTGCAAACTCGATAAAAGTTGAGATTCAAGTTCGAAATTTTGCTCTTGAAAAACTTGCAATATTAAAAAGTTACTCAATCCACCAAGAAGCGCGCGAAGCGAAGCGAATTCTGCTCGTTAAAAATAGATTTCATAAATAAAATTGTGAGGATAATTATAGAAAAACAGTTTACAGTGCAAAGTTCCGATGCAGAAAATTGTTAAACACCCAATATTCAATAGATGAACGAATATTCCACGAAAATTCGTTAACAGTAAGTCTCACCAAACTTTAAAATACATAAACACAAAATTATAACCAACATAACCTAACACAGAAACCTAATGACAGCAGTTCAAGATAAGTCGAATTAAACTTAACTAGAAAACGCCACTTTATCGGTAAGCATCAACAAAATTCGAAGTCGATTTTCACTTATTTCGCCCAAAAATTTTAGCCCCTGGTGAAGATCCAATAAGGATCGAAACGTTGGAGAAAAAAATAGTCGTTATTACTTAAAAAATCCGAGACTGATAGCCGTTAAAAAATCCTTCAAAAAAAACCTGAATTCCAAATTTTAACTCTGATTCCGTTGGCGAATTTCAATACGATTTCTGAAATTGCAGATCAAAATTTTTAATCATGATCCAAGAAGTGAAATTTGTTTTATGGCCCTCAATCATGGATCTTTAGTTAAAATTCTTATGTGTTGGGTTTAAATCTGACTTCATTGTTTAATTTTTTTTATTTTTAATCTGACTTGTAAATCTCAATGAAAAATGATTTCGAATGATCAATCTGATTCGGAGTTCTGGATCGCCAGTTAGTAGCTTTGTTAAGTTGATATTTTTCATAAGAGTTAAGTTCAAGATTTTCGAATCTGAATGGTAAAAAAAGAGTCAGGATGGTTTCTAATTTTCTTTTTTTTCCATACTCGGAAAATTCTTATCTAAAGCTTAGTTCTTTTAGAAATGGGACACTTTCATTTGCTAATAGCTCGTTAACTAGTTATTGGATATTAAAAATTTTGACAGCATTTTGTTGCCTGTAAAAAGTACTATTCGACCTATTTTTATCAAAATTTAAAATTTACGCGTTTTTGAGATATGTACGATGTAAGAGAAAAAGAAAAAAATAATTTTGCACAGTTTCCTTTAAAGTTCGTCATTATCAAATTTATAGCTGACAAAACCGTTGATTATTCAAAGAATTACTGCGTTTTTGTGGTGGATAAGTATGCAAACACTGTCAATAATGTCCACAAAGTTCAAATCAAGCATTGGATTGAAGCACATGATCGGCAACTACGGTTGAGGATCATCAAGGAAGTCAAGTCTCATATCAGCATTTTTAATTTTCAATAAACGAAAAACTAAGGGTAGATCGCTGAAATGTCCAAAACAATTTTCTCCGATAAGCTGAAAGTGTTGCCTAGTGATGACTCATAGAAATCCAACCTCAAACAACCATTTTTTGATAGTTTCAAAGCTCTTAAGCTGTAAAACCGGTACCGAAAAAAAACGTTCAAAAATGTGGTCAAAAATAATCAAATTTGTTCATTTCGAAACAACTGTATCCACTTAAATGCTTCCAGTTTCCAGTTTCCAGAGAAGTATTGGACCAAAAAGTATCAGAAATTGAAGAAGGAGGGTGAAGCCACCTAAAATATAGATTTTACGAAGTATAAGTAGGAGAAACTGATCAATACCATGACTAAAAAAAGTGTGCGCCGGCCAATGGGAGATTCCAAGAATAAAGTAGAAATTTCTTTAACAAAATACGGTAAATATTTTTTTTCAAATTTTTCCATGAAAGATCATAACATTACCTTCTTTTTCTTCATAGAAAGTATTTGGTTCAAACGAATGGTTTTTGAGATACAGGCATTCGTAACTGTCCCATTTCTAAAAGAACTAAGCTTTAATACCATATTAGTTTTCATACAGTTTTGCACCGGTGCACTACCGGTAGTTTTTGCTATCTTCGTACTCGTTTACACGATGAGTGGTCCACTGGAAGTGCATCATAATGACGACGGTGGCACAATCTGAAAATATTCAGTGTTGCTTGCCCTTACCAATACTATCGTGAATTTTGACAAATCGTGCTTCCCGATATTAACAAATTGTATGGAAGTGAAGAGAAATTTCAGCTGTTGATGAATTTTCACAGCTTGATGTTTACATTTGGCACTATCGATATCACGCACACCAACTATAAGTGAGGGCAAAACTTGATTTATGCTCGTTTTTTGGCCGGGACGGTGCAGCACTATCGAGTGGTGAAAACGAATACGGTATAAATATTGAGAAAACATTTGAGTTTCGAAAATAACAATCTAGTTTTGAACGAAATACAAAACCATATTTTAACCAGGATTGCAGAAAAGTAGTCCATTGTTTTTCTTATTGATTCGCACAGAAAATCACTGAAAACTGGATACAGAAACCGAAAAGTAATAACAGAAATACAATTTTGATTTTAAAAATATGGAACCACCGAAACAAATAAAAATACCTTATTTATAATTTAATATTCTGTAGAGAATTTCTATCAATAAGTGACAAAAATTTTGAAACTGTAGCAGAATTCTGAACAGTTTCGAGGTTTTGGACTCAGTTTTGAATAAAGATAATTACTCATGAATAACCTTACTCAATCATTCAAATTTGATCAGGAATTTCAAATTTTGAGTGTAGATTAGAATATCTCGCTTGCTTCCGGACCTGCATGGGGAGGGGGTGTAGTTTAACACACAACCCCCCCCCCCCCCCCCCCCGTTTTAACGGCCATTTAAAAAGTGATATAATTGAGCCTTATTTTTACCCAGGGATTTTAAAATCTAATATATAAAGATGAGTTGGACTACATATTTCATCTGTATATGTATGTATATACATATATCTGTCAGTCGGTTTGTTGGTTTGTATGCACCAAAGAAAGTAAATATAAAGATACTAAACTCTTAATATTTTTCAAAGAAATTTCTAACAGACATTTCTTATTAAAAACATCATCACACTCTACTGAGGAAAAGTCAACATTTGTCACAAATTGTGTTAACTGAAAGTGCATATGAAAAATGACGTTTGACTCAAGATGCACTCTGATTTTTTTTAATCAATTTAAATATAAAACTATGGAAAAAGCACTCTGGAATAATTTGATTCAGTTTTGAAGATACATATGTATGCAACTGTCTCGTAAAATTGAGTTCCTCGCAATCAGATTACTGGATTGTAAAAAAAACATCACTTTTCACCGCTAGGCCGATAAATCGAAGTAACAAACAAAAATTACGGTGGTAAATCTCTTCATAAAAGTAAAAAAAAACTTTAATTTAATTAGAAGATAAATATAATGATAAAAATATTTACGTTCACAAAGTAATAAGGCTAAATAATCTCAACAAAGTTTAATACTCTGTACCTGTATTGAAAATCAGAAATTTAAAGTGCGATATGATAAAAACCACTGGACAAAAACAACAAATCTGGCATTATTTTTGGTCATTAATGTGTTCAATTCTACCATCCGATTTTAAGAAAATTTATTGTAAAACCGTTTAGTTCTGCGAATTCAAACAAATGATATCGAAAAATCTTTGCATTACATCATTACACTGTTCAGAATAATTTTGGGATGATTGTGTCCAAGAGTAGAAAAATATAAATAGAACTCTAATAAAATGTCTTTCATAACACTTAAATCACGTGATCTGGCGAACGTAGGGTGCCCGAGAAATTGGAGAACGTTTGCCATGGACCGAGTGAATTTTAGGAATTATGTTCGTCAAGTCATGTCGTGAGACGGAATACTATGTACCTAAATAAATAAATAATTATATGTGAATCCGTGCAAAGAGGCGTAAAATCAACTAATTACTTATATTAATAACTTATTTTTCGAAACCTAAAATTAGCTTAATAAGAATCTGAAACCCATTTTAGTCACTTTATCGGGTCTGATCAGAAAAAGCTGGAATACGAAAAAGCAAAACAACATAAAAAAAAAAACAAGTGCTGACAATATGTAGGATGTGAAAGAAAGATAACGGATATCAGCAACAAAAACAAAAGGAGAGCTATCCCAAAATAGAAACCACGAAAAACAAAACTACCCCACCTGACAAGAAGCAACGAAGAAACAAAAATAAACAAATTGAACTCACCTCGATTACTACACACTAGAAGAACTAGAAGACGAAGAACTGGAAGCAGGCCGTAAGATAGCGTGTTTGTAGATGTGTTTGTGCTTTTGTTTGCACAATTAAACCAAGTTTACATTCTATTGCCTTTCTTACAGAAAGGTATAGTTATCGGTCGATTTGGGAGATCCTTAATTATGGGTCTTAGATATACCTTTATAGGTACCTATCGAATCAGCTCGACGAGTTCAGACGATGTCAGTGTATTTGTGTGTGCATGTGTGATTTTTAGTAAACATTGTCCACACGTTTTTGCGAAACTGGGAAGTGCAATAAAAATGATTTTCGTCTTAAAAATTTTGTTTTTTTTCCCTCTTCAATGTATAAAAGAAAGAAAAAAAAACAAAATAGTTTGAAAAATAAATTTTCATAGTAAATATCAAAAAATGATCACTGTAAAAAACGAGTCCATTTGGCTTTCCATCAACACCCAGCAATCACTCATCAAGATGAGCGTTAATATGACGTCAAATTATAAATGACGTCATAGACACATACATAGAGACATTATACATAAACGATGCGTTCAAGGGAAAAAAGACACCTTTCACTCCCACGCAGAATTTCTGCTTTGCTGTGTGGAAGGAAATTAAAACTAAGGGCAGTCTAATTAATTCTTGAGTTATTTTGGTTCAACATTACGTCGAACCATCCAAAAATTTTGAAACTGAGCTTCAATTGGTATTATTTGATTATGGTTTTCACCAAGGGGTACAACCCCGAATTAATAAGTATCAGTCATGAGTACTTCACGCCAACACCGCAGGGTACGAAAGCGATTGTTACTTCGATGTTTCGCCTAACGCAAAGGTTGCTCTGCGAAGGAGATAACGACGAAGGAACGCGTGCGGGCTGACGAAACAAACCATCTCAATTTCTCTCACACGCTTATTTTTAATTAACCATTTTATAGCAATATTGTCTATTTTGAATTTTTTTTATTTAATATAATAAAAAAAAAATCAAATAATGAGATTTTGCATTGTTCTTTCAGTTCCAGTTACCGGTACAAAGCTTTGCTGTTGATTGCACCGCGCATCATATTCTTCATAAAATTATGATTATTTGCGGTAACTAAACATACTTTAGTAGTTTTCTTAGAAATACATTTTTCTTCTCTCCCAAGAATGAGCAATTTGCTCAAATTTTAATATATACCGTGCCTGCACCATATCGAGCTTTATTCGAGACGATTATTGAAACATTATTTCTTACTAAATTTTATTTTCATGTTTTTTTTTCGAACGCATTAAGACCGGAACAAAATTGAAATTCTTCATCTGTCACCCCCTTCAGTTTTCCGAAAATCTCGAAGGGGGAATAAATAAAGTGAATCGTATTTGAGTGAAAAAATTTAAAAATTCTTCGAAAACTCAAACAGTTGAAAGAGAGCAAGTCAAACTGTAGAAGATGAGAATTGTATCCCCTTGGGTAATGGAGATATTTTTTTCAAATTTACAATCCCAAATAATCTAATTTTTAAATTTGGATCAATAGAGATGGTACGCAAATACAAGCAAGCTTCTGTTCAATTTATTCCTATTTGTTAACAGTTTTGATTTTTCTATATTATCCCCCCTAGTAAATATGTTTCAACTCCAAGTGACAACAACAGGATTTCAAATTTGTTTCTGCCTAATTGAACTAAAATTTCGCTTCAAACATAAGTTTATACACCAACTCATAATTGTATTTTTTCGCCGAAGTGTGCATTCCTGCTTGGGTTTCTTTCATTTGACGCCCTTTGACGGTCTTTGACATTTCAAAATCAAAACAAAACATCGGTTGTAGTGATCGTGATTGGTTGAAATTAGCATACTGTTTTCCTTGTGTATCTACTGAAAATGAAAATTGAACCAAAAAGAATTAAGTATAAAACCAAGGGTGACAAATTGCGGATGGGATATGTTCTTCAAGTTCCTGTTCCCGGAGGAAAAAAACACCTAGAGCAAAAATGCCCAACAAAATTGCATTACGAAGTCACCCTTTGCAACGAATCTGTCAGCAACAATTATCGCAGAACCTACAGCCAAGCAGAGCGGTCTTATATTCTCCAGGGTTCAGCAATATTACGTACATGTATCCAGGCTTTGCAGATCACAGCCCGTTGGCCGAATTACCTCGTATGCCAAAACCTTCACCGCATTCAAGAAGAATCTTTCGTCTTACATCACAAAGTAAGTTAAAAGTACTTTAGATTGATTTTCCGTTTTGATCATCTTTTCACTTTGACAGCACCGTATAACTACACCTCTGGAGTTCAAACGATGTATCAATATGGAGCTAACCCATACGAAATCCCGGTCTTCGTTTATACAGTTTCTTTTTGCGCAGGCAGTTTTAGCACTTTGTGCATCAAGACGTAAATGTAGGTATTATTTTACTATTCGTCCTCAAGCCTTAAAGTTAAACCCTAGTTTTGTTCATTTTTAGCAATCACTTCTAATGGCCCAGAATTTTTTTCATCGAAGGAAGCAGTTTAGCTACTAAGTTTCGGTAAACCAGAGACATATGCAATCTATTTAAATGAAGGATAGACCAAAGAGTCCATAGTGCTTACCAATGGCCGATATCGGTACAAGTAACTAATGGTAAAAATTCATCATTCTTCATATGAAACCGTAGGTCATACATTTCGTAATAGTGGGCATTGCATAAAAAATGTCACGTCGACAGAAGATTTACTTTAAGTTTACAATAATCGAGTTCCGTATCTTTTAAATATGGACATAAAAGTATATATCTATCTGTTGCTTCCAACAGTGCACTGTACGGCTATTAACCATATATAACTTATAGCTTACCTACGAAAACAAGAGACAGTTCTACTATGTATGAAAAATTATAAAGATAAATGTCTTATTTTATAAGTTTATATAATATAATATTACATTCCATAATTCGTATGCCTTTCTCTAAATAACTTGATGAATAGCAACATTTCAAAACAGTACTCTACTTAGGGTGCTGAGAAAAACATTGTTTTCGTTATTTTACATTCGGTTTTTAAATTGATTCTGAGCGATATGTTCTTTTCATGACCGATATGCCTATGCGTGTAGACCAGCTCGACATACCATTTACTAAACTGAAAATTTCAAAAATTAACATAAATACAAATTTGATAATACATTTTACAGATCATTTGACTCGATGTTAGAATCATTGATACTCTATTCTCGCTGTCTTCACTCCAACGTTTGTTCCCAGGGCAAACGTTGAATTATTTGAAACACATGGTTGGAGACCTTTTTTTATATTGTAATCCTGAATTTTATATTCATGTTCTTAATTGACTTTGAAATATATTTTAACGATCATTGGACTCACAGTTCAAATTAAAAAATCATCATTCAGTTCAAAATAATATTAAAATAACAATATCAGATTCAAATCTGATTTTGGAATTGTAATTCGAAGTTTTGAATTCAAATTCTGGTTTAAGATTCCAAATGTACATATTTCTGATAAAAAATAGAATAATTGAGGCCCTCAGGATCAGAGGGGTGCAAGTGCCAAAATCATCAGTTTTGAGTTAAGTATACCTAACGGTGCAAAACTCAGATTTTTTATAATTTTTTAACACTTGTTTGAGTGAATTAAAAATGCTCGAATTCGAAAAATATATGAGAACCCGAGCTTTTTCCCAACTTTGAAGCGCATTTTCTCGAAACTGTCATTTAGGCACCTCTACCCCTCTGATCCCAAGCGCCTCAATTTGAATTTAGAATTTACCTCTACATATTATAATGTCATGGGGTTAATTCATGAGATTTTATGATTTTATACTAAAATGAACGGGTTTCAAATTACAGATTCTGTTTTTAGAATTATATTTTTGTTTCCTATCTTTTCTAGCTGTAGCTTCAGAATCAGATTCAAATGATTTTCAAATGGTGCAGTCTAATCGAATCCGTTGATAATTTCAATAGATTAATTATTTTTAATTTTGTGTCAATATCAGTTGCCCAATCTATAACAGGTTTTGATGAACGGAGCTTTAAGCTCGCGGGGATAGAGAAGCTACTTTGTACGTCTCGCAAGTCTCAATCAAGCTTTGCAGTCCGGATTTATAATGTTTCGGACAGATATCACATGCTCGCGTATGTCGGCAATGTTGCGGGCAGTAAACTGAAACTGTACAGCGATCACTTATGCAACATGTTGTCATATAGTCTGTAGATCTGTAAATCTCTAGTCTCGTCGGGGTGAATAATGCTCGTTTGCCCCTGGTCCGCTGTATGGCCGAAAATTGCCACTGCTACTCCTTTCCCTAGTTAATACTTACTAGGCTTCGGGTGGCTGGTGGCAATGGTGGTTACAGTTGAGGCTCATTTTTGGTGCGGCCGACGACCGCGCAGTTAGAACAGGTGTGTCTGACTGTGTTGTTGTGGCTTGCTAACAACTCCTAACGGAGGTAAAATAGAAAGCATTAGAATGTTCCAACTGGATGCGGTCCGGGTGGATGCTCAATGGTGCCGTGAAGACGATTGATGCGTGATCACGCTGCCAGGGATTCACAGGTTGATGAGAGTTCAGGATGCCGCGTCACGATTTGACGTGGCTAGGCAGGCTGTCTGCTGGCAGTAAAGAAACGACTGCATGACTCTGATGAAATGCTGGACGACCTAATCCATTTGACCTTTGGATTGAGTTGTGTAGTGTGTGGCGGGAGTTTGATATAATATCATGAGAGAATTATTCTCTAACATTGTTACAACAGAAACAACTTTCTAAGAGCGCAATTTCCATTCAAAGTAACATTTGCATTAGTCGTTGAAATCGTATGTTTTTATAAACTGTTTTATATTTACATACCTACATTTTAAAAATTTCTTTGTACATTGTATACATCATTGAATTGGAAATTCAAAACCGTTTTGTTCATATTACCATTCGATTTTTTTGCTGCATGAACATACAGTTTTATCGGCAGTATGATAAGAGGGTTTGTAATCAGGAACAAAGCTCAGTTTCAAAATTTAATTTCAGATAACAGATTCAGGATTCAGATTTAGAATTTATGTTCAGAATGTAGATTCAGAATAAAATAAAACTTGTTTCCTGCAATTGTTTGCTTCTTACTTCTTACTCTGTTAAAGAATTTAGTTCATATTTACAATTTAGAATCGGGATTGAAAATTCAGAACTCCAATTAGATGCAGACTTATAATTCTAAGTCACAGTTAAAATTCAAAAACCATCCTTCAGTCCCGAATTTATATTAAAATGCATGATTTGAATTCCAAATGCATTTCAGTCATTTAGCATCGGAACTAAAATTTCGATTATCCGAATTCTCCCCCTTTGGCAATTTTTGAAATTTTAAAGTCAATTTTTGACAAAAACAGTTTATAAAAAACACCACTTTGGTTGATTTTCGTGAGCAAAAAGTAGTTTCTCGTATTTCTCGTATCGAATCAAGTACTAGATTTGCCCTTTTGAAATGTTACGCGAGATTTGCAAACAACTTCAATCACCCACTCTTTCAAGCAAAAGCATGAATACATGCTAGAGCGAAAGCTATTTTATTTGGGAAGCAAGAAGGAGATAACACCGAAACAAATCAAGGCATAGAAAATCGCATCGACTTTGAGAAAACGGAGTCTGGCGTGCGGAAAGGAAAATAGAAATAACAAAACAAATCTTGTTAAGTTGGCAGCTCCACCTGCATAACCTAATTAAACAGTTGGTATTTTCTAGCCGTGCTCCACCGATTGGCCACCAGTAACAAGCTGTTCGAAATTGAAAAAAAAAACAGCCAGACAGGCAATTGCCCAAAGTCTACAGAAAAGGGATTGAAACCGTGAGTATTTCTTGGAACCAAACCAGTTATATTTATTCCTGAACGGAAACTCTTTTTCTGACAGGACCCCTTTTTTGATCGGCCTATTTTGAGCTCTCGAGATTCACCAGTGACCTTGTGCACTTCCGGTTCCGATATCCGAGAGGGCAACTCGCCACTTCCCTGTTGGCTGAAAGCACATTCAGACGCCGCTACCTAGTGCTTCGGCGGACAAGCAGCCAACCAAGGAAAGCAAGTTTCGGCGCCCTCTTCCGGAGGACACATGTTCGTGCCGATCTAAAGGGGTGAGTCATTCGAAAACCTTCCGAAGTCCAATAGGGCCACCGCCTTTTATCAGCTGAGGACACATTTGCCGGTTTTTTCGTGTCTACTGGTGGTCAAAGACGTTTTTCGAAGTCCCTTTTGTGGGATTAGCCAACTGCAGGAGGACAGTTTCTTTTCCCTAGGATCGATGCGGTGGTTCGGAGTACGAGAAGGGGTCACCGGTGCGGAAATACCCTCTCAACCGCTTGGCCAACAGATGACAAGGGAATGGAGCACCAGAGAAAGTCCACAAAATGGACAGGAACATCGAACGTCCTTCGGGCGCGCTGAAGTGCGCGGAATTGCAGCTGTTGTCAGCTGTATCACGCGTGCTAAAATTGCATGGTGGTGTCCAGTGTCAATGCATGAAAGCAGTGTGGAGGACTGGATAGGTCTGTCGTACTCAACGGCGGAAGTAACAGCCCACCCGAAGGGATTGTTCGAGGCTCAAGCAAGGTCTGCCAGCACCTAATAAACGCCTGGAAGGTATGCAACCGGAGAGCCGAAGCATCTAAGCAGAACCAAATGTAAGTCGCTAACTTTTATTAATGTTTGGGGAGAAAATGGCACCTATTGATTGAAGTTAATCAACACTTAAGTGGCCCATAGACTACACAAATGGCCTGTACAAATTTGATAATTCCACGACGATTGTTTGATCTATGCTCGCCCACACACTATACAAACATATTTCACGCGAACACAAACGATTGCTGGCGAAAACAGCAACAGCAACAAAAAAAACCCTCTTCACCCCGGCTGGGAGGATGATTTGTACAAAATATTTCGATCCCGACCGATTTTACTCCAACTGCTTGGGCGCTCATTCAAGCAGTGTCATACACTATGCAAATCGTGCTCACAGTGACAAAATTTCATCGAATTTCATCGCATTTGTACAAATGTTGTGTAGTCTGTGGCCCGCTTTATGCTCGCTAAAGCTTGTTGATATTATTTTGTGGCACCGACCAAACCAACCGTTGTTACACATCATTTCTAAATTTTTCAACGTAAACATATATTTATGTCAGCAGTAAAATAAGATGATTTATAATCGGAAGATAAAGATGAACTTAACATTTCATGTAATATTTAATTTGATATAACACTCGGTATGATACATTACATACCGACACAAAATTAGCACATACATTGCCCATATCATGCAATCTCAAAAAGGTTTAATAATTTAGATTTGGGTTTTTAATAACATGAAACCATTTAACATTACATTATCAAGCATGAAATTCAAACTCAATTTAAAGAAACTTATTTTATCGTGTTGTTTCGTGTTTTTCGTTTTCGTGTTCTTTCGCGCAAAATCCAACGGCCGCATTTTTGGATAGAAAAGTGCATCCACGCGATCTGAATCTGATTTGGTCCGTGTATTATCGCAAGGCTTAAACCTGATCAACGAATGTGCATTACGTATCGATTACAAACGGCAGTGGCTGGGGAAACTCGTGCTCCAATTCTACACCACATCAAGCAGTGCATGCTGGACCGCTTCGTCTAAGACTGAGCCATTGGTAACCGGAAGCAAAAAGACCAGTCAACTTTCACTTGCAGTCTTTTTGCTGATACAGTTTAAAACGGTAAGTTTTATTGAATTTTAATCAGCAGTTCTATGCTTAACGTATTCCGAACCGCGGGACAGAAAGATTATACACAGAACATAAAAAGAAAAAAATGCTTTCATGTATTTAGTAAGGTTGAATCAGTCTTAGCTTTTAATGTTTTAACACTTAACAGTAATATTTTTATCACATGTGAAATTAAATCGTCTGAATCAAAGTTATCGGAAGATTTTCTTCAATTCAACCACGGTAAAAGAAAAGCTCAGATTCCGCTATTTCAATCGAAAACGTTTACTGAAAAAGGTAGTAAGTTACTGTTGAAAAACCGGTATCCGAACTTTTCTTATATTGTGGTTGAATTAAAGGGAATTTTTCGATTGCTTTCATCTCAGTAGGCCTAATCACATATTACAACTATGTTCATTATTGATTTATTTTAAGAAGCTTTTTTAAAATTTTATGGCACTTGCTCTGATTATCATGACAGTTAGAAAGAAATCAACTTTAAGGTCGAGAGTTTCCTTCAAATCTCAATCAATTAAGCCAGGTTTTTTAGTTTGTCTGTAATTTGTTATCAGTCTCATACAACAAAACTGATGGCCTCGGTCAATCACGGAGTAGCAACCATTGGCGATGTGGAACACGTTCTACTGAGCCATACCTGCGATTTTGGAATCCTAAATGCATTTAATTTGATAATGATAATCATAATGATAAAATAAAACTTGAATAAAAAATGCTAAATAAATCTAACGAAATTGATCTATTATGATCTATTACTTACAACTATGAAAAAGCATTTCGGGTTCAACGATTTAAGGTGGATGTGAGTAGTCAATCAAGCCAAGCTAAGCTAATTTGTTATCAGTCTCATACAACTTCACCTTTATTGGTCCAGATTAATATTTTATGTAAGGTTTAAAATATTTTGGTGCGTTTACATTACGTCGTTTTGAATAGCTACGTTAAATATATTGTTCCAAACATTTGCAGCTTATTTTAGATACGTCAATTTACAAGGATTTTTAATTACGTCATACAATGATAATTCTTAATCTATCAACCAATATGTTTATTCTTTTAATTTTTTTTCGACAAATATTTCTAATTTGTTTTATGAAGATTGTTTGGAATGGATAGCTTATCGGTGGCTTTATTTTCTAAACAATTGTTAGCTATTTTGTTTATTACAATTTCCAAAAAACTAAAAACGAAGTGAAACTAAAATGGGTGATTAGGAAATTGTAGAGAAATCAATATGTATTTGCAGTTTCAGATTTAGATTCAGTATTCAGATTCAAAATTAGATTTTGGTTTAAGTTTCTTAGGACTTCAAATTCAGAATAAAGATGCAGATTTCAGGTTAGATAAGATTCAGAACTCTTATCCAGATTCAGAAGAAAAGTGATTTTGTTTTGTTTTGCAATTGTTTGCTCAACTTAATATTGTGAAACGGATTCAGAATAAAATTTCTAAATTATATAGATATACAATTCCGAATTGGGATTCGAAATTCAGCATCAATGGAATTCAATTTATATGCAGACTCACAATTCAGAATCACAGTTCAAACTGTTCAAATTTAAAACGTTTTTTCAGATTTTAGATTTGAAAATTAAATTCGCGATTTCAATTTAAGGTTACAGTGTGTAAATACTTATGCAACTATGAAATAGTTAGCCCTTACTTCTCAGTAAGGTATAAAATAAAAATACTCACAAAGGCATTGAATTTTTTACTTCTAGCTCTTGACTTTTCCAAAAATTCTACAACATGACAAGCCCTGGAAAGTATGTCCGTGCCCTTAGATTCAGTTCTTCCTCTGAAAACGATGTTGAAGAACTAATGTCGACCACCAGGTTTGACATGATATCAGAGACAGGTAGCGAATCCGGTAGTCGCATGTTGTAAGTAAAGTTTAAATAAGTTGTTGTTCTTATAATCATATGCAATTATATTCGGCAGAACACGAGTTGATTCTCAATGTTCCAGCTATGGTGAATCTTTCTTTTTGAATAGTGTGTTGGAAACAGTTGAAATTGAGAATCAGGATCCGAGTATTCAGACCAACTCAGAGCATGGGAAATCTGATAGGCATGTATCATCGATTGGTGGAACAGCATCTTTGGAAACACTTTCAAACCGAACACGTCAGGCTTCTCACAACTCCATGGATCGATTTGGAAAATTGCTATTTGACCTTGTTGATGCCTATCGCTATGGACAACAGCATACAACGTCAAATCGAAATGTTGCACTGGAAAAAAGCCGATTGCCTCCGAACCAACCCAGCGAATTTCATCAGACTGAGATACAGCAACAGACCCTCGTAAATGCATCAACCGTGCCTTCACTTATCCGTTGGGACCAAGTTAAGCGTTTTCCAGAAAATATACCTGCTAACAAAATGTGGGAGTCCTGGTGTCGTTTTATCAAAAATTTTACTATGGCCGCATCTCTTGGTAACGCGCATGACCCTACACAACGTGCACAGCTTTTATATATTTCGCTCAGTGAGCAACTGCAAAACATAGTTAACGCTTTCAACCTTATGCCGGACTTGACGACTTTATCTTGTTACAATGATTTCGTCAAAAACATTGAGCGTCACTTGCTTTCAATGACCGACACGACAGCTGCGCATGAGGCGTTTCAAGTTATGCGTCAAGGTAGGAAAGAATCGATGGTGACTTTTTACTCGAGACTTGTCGAGAAAGTACGTTTGTGCGGTTACAATCTTGAGGATCAGCAGAAATTTGTTCGAATACAATTGCTCAAAGGGATGACGAATAGGGAAGTAGCGCGTATGGCGCGGATTTGCGGATACGACATCAATGTTGTCGTTCAAGCCGCAACGCGTGAAGAAGCAGTTAACCTCGATGCAGGTCCTTCTGGAAGTGCGTTTGCAGTGAGCCGAAAACCAATATCCAAGGAAGTTTCTCGATTGAAACGAAGAAGCCTGTTTCAGAGAAGTTCGACTGCTAAAACTATGTCATCTCAAAGCTATTCCAGGGATAATCCCAACTCCGGAAGACGTAGTCGTTGTTCCAGATGTAATTTCATGAATCATCGGAACAAGCAATGTCCTGCCATCAAAGAACAGTGTTTGAAATGTAAAGAATATGGTCACTACGAAAGTGTTTGTCGAGCCGATCGTTTTCGACCAATTTGAGCTTATATCGATAAACAGACTGTAAGACAGAAAAAAAGAAGAGGTATGAACCATGTGTAAATTAAAATCAAATACATATGCACTTTCTTTGCATAACATTAACCTACTACATTACGTCGTTTTTTATAACTAAGTTAAAAGTAATGTTCCAAATATTAACAGCATTTGTTCTGTCAGTTTACAAGGATTTTTTATTTCCGACATTGATTGCTTATAGTGGTTCTTATATTTATTGTTTTACATTAAGTCTGCTGAAGAATTTTATTGATATAACCAATATTAATGAACCAAATTCTTCCCCAGTTCCAAAGGGATCATTCAGAGGACATCTATTTTAGTTAAGTTTCGAAACAACTTATTACCAGGACATCAATGATACTACTTGCTCACTTCGAATTGCAATATGAGATCATGAGTGCTGTTATTCTTTAACAACAACCAATATGTTTATTCTTTGAATTTGTTTTGACAAATATTTTGATTCGTTTCATCATCATTGTTTGGAACGGATAGCTTATCGGTTGCTCTCTTATCTATATTATAGGTTTTTATAAACAAATAATAATTTGATTTCAGTAGATGTACACATTGGTTTCAAAAAATATTGATCAACATTTGAAAGGCAATCGGATTCTAATATATGGACCAATTCCTTGCACATTTATTTTAAATATTTCTTTAGTAAAGATTTTTTTTGCAATGTTCAAAAACACATAAAACTTATTTTTTGCAAATTGTATTTATAAAATATGTTGCAATGTTCTTAGTTTCCTTTAACAAATGTTTTCACGACTACAATGTTTAAGCGTTCAATTCAATTTCATTTTTATATGTTAACAATTTTTTTCAAGAGCTTAATTTTATTTCAGGTGTATGCACAACATGAACACTCTACGTGGCTTTTTGAAAAAGTCAGTATCTGAAACAAAGCCTTCTTTTGAAAAAAAAAGAAGATAAAACTCGAACTGGGCCAGAAACTGATCAAACGAAAATTGATGCGAGCAAACCCAAGAAACGTAGCGTTCGAACTATTAAAAACTCTCTGGATGACAGCAAAAAATCAAACCAAGATTTGAAGACAACTAAAACACCTAAGAAGCAAAAAAGAAATGTTTCAATTGATTCGATTCTTAATGAATTTTTTGAAATTACTTTTATTTATTTATTTATTTATTTATTTATTTAACTATTTATTTATTTATTTAATTATTTATTTATTTATTTATTTATTAATTTATTTATTTATTTATTTATTTATTTATTTATTGATACTTGTAAAGTAAGAAAAAATCCTTATCAATTATTGCAATCGCTTTTCAAAAAGCTGACTAATCTTATTATAAAAACTTAAGTAAAATTATAGCTTATACGCAAGAACAAACATACTAAATGTCTTTTCATCATAAAAAAATCTCTTTGTTGATCAAAACCAATGTTAAGCGTAAAGATGCGAGTTTGAGATGAAATCAAATAAAAATAGCAATAATAACACAAAATCAATATTTTAACACAATTTTCTTTGTTTTTGAGAAAAAAAATCCTTCCAATTACTATGGGAATTCTTTTGGATAGGCTCGTCTATAGGTACATTTACTATTTTTAAATATTTTCATGATTATGTATTGTAGTAAGACAGTAATATACACAAAAAAGGCTTCAAAGACTGGCCTTTCGATTTTTTGTTTCGTAGTCAGGAACAATGATTGCTTATAAATAAATATCATTTTAGGATGTTGTTTCGATGAAGCAAATGATTGAAATGAAAATTTAAACGTGCAATTTGTTTTTGAAGTTCATTTCCATTTTTGAATTTTATTCAACCTATTCGAGATTTTGCGTTTTTTTTTCCAAACACGCGCTAGGAACATTACTGGAAAGGTAACTTGACTTCGTTTATTATAATTTTTTTTTAAATCAAAACTTTTAATTGACTATGAATATGAATGATTTCTTATTTTTACCAATATAAATTTTCTTTTTCATTCAGTAGTTAATTCGAAATAAATCGTAGCTCTGAGTTTATCTTTAAGTTTTTATTGATTGTAATGAAAATTCTTGTTATTTTATAGAACTCGAAAAGGTTTACTGAAGAAGATAGTTTCTATCGAAATTCCGGTATCTGAACGTTTCATTTACCGTGGTTGAATTAAAAGGAATCTTTCGATTGCTTTGATTGAGTCTTAGAAGTCCTTTTTATCATTTATCGTTTGATATTTTCATTTAACAAAAATCATTTACAAGGACGATTTTGGCAAACATCGTGGCCTAAAATGGTTAATCATGAGAATTGTACACCGCATTCAATTCATTATTTATGAAAACAAACATGTTCTGGATCTGTAAGAAAGGCTCTAATCCACTGTTAAGTGTATTAAATCGGGTTTTTTTTAATTGAATCATTCATAGATGATTCCTATTGGTTTTTTTTCTTCTTATTAATGAGAACACTTTCTGATTGTTTTTCACTGATTGGATAATTTCACTCACTGGGTCGAGGTCACTCCTCCGATTTAGACACTACTTTTTAGACGCATGAATGGGAGAGGGTGGTGATTTTTTCAGATATTTCCGCCCTCTTGGGGTTCACTGAACTTTTATCGGGAGTAATTTATACCTTTTCGTGGCTCTAATTCGTCACCATCAGCACAGGGAATGGGTGTGAATTTTATCGGACTCACTTTTTTGGGGAGGATGAGAGATGCCGCTCCCAGACTAGACAGCTTCCGCCAAAGAATTGTGGCAAAAGGTCTAATGTCGCATTTACATCTTCTGCTGGTTCCACTCATGCAACGCATTTCCCATTTCGGGAGCCCCGGGTTCTTCGAGAGCTAATACTATGGGGGACATTTTGAACAATTTGAAAACACACAAATCCCGGATTTTATCCGGGGACGATTTTGCTCCGAAGGACACAATATTATGAGACAACAAAATATGACACCTTCACTTTCTGCTGGCGACACCGCGATTCGATTGCTTTTTTCCGGAACACAACACGTTGGATTTATGGCGTTCTAGAGGACGCCTGCTGAATTGCTTGCGGATTTCCGAAACTACAATTTCATCGGGGAGACCGAAACTTTGTTTTCCACACAATTATAATTAAAATCACAACACGCACCGAGAGCTAACACACGAGAAACGTCGCGTATCCCCAACACGGAATCGTCCACTTGTGACACTTTACAGTTCAGAATGATTGCGACCCGACGAAAGTTTTGCTGGCAGCAGCGATGTAATAAACCTTCACACAATTATTATGCCAGAGCCTGTTTTTGGGTTTGTCGAGGGAATCAAAACGGAAAACCGGAGCGGAGGGGATAAAGTTTATATTCCGCCGTCAAAGAACGTCAAAAAAGAAGATGAAGGAAGGAAATTTCACGCGTTCCTTCTCAATCCCAATGGGAAGATTTTGTCTTTGGTTTTCATTCACACTTGCAGCATTCTGGCGGATCCCGGGACTCTGTTCTGCATGTTTTGCTACCATTATTGTTGCTGTCTCTATCTTTCGCAAGCCGAAGTCGCGCACTGTTTATTTGGGTGCGTGTACAAGTGTAGGTGTGTTAACGCAATTTGACAGCTTTTCGCGAGCATTTCCAGTTGGAAGCGTTCAATGAGAAGTCAAATCCAATTGGAAAGTGTTTGAGTTTACGTTCACATGATAGACCCGTTACTTTTTAGGGCTTGGTTGCCAAAGTTATAGAATTTCGAAATACTTTTTTAGAAAACCTTTTTGAATAATAATGACTTTATATTTTTTTTAAATATCAATAATTAAAATAATTTGTAGCTTAAATATTAATGATAAAAAAGCCAATTTCATGCGTTTGGTTCAGATGGATTTTTTTAATTTAAAAACCCCGAAAAAATGACGCAAGACAAAAAATTAACAATAAATTGATTGTAATATTGATTTTATATCCTGATGTGAAATAACAAAATTTATAAGTGAAATTTTAATTTATAAGTCAAAGAATCGTTTATAAACGATAAATTACCTATTTTGGCAACAAAAATTCCTTTAAAAAAACGAGTATTGTAACGAGTTGCGTACACAATTTTATGCAAATTCGGGAAATTTCCTTCAAAACCCATTAATTGAGCTGCTAGAAGCAAATCTCGAAAAATGTGTCCGAAAAATTGATGATAAAGTAGATCTTCGACTAGACTTCTGCAACTAAGTTAAGTTCACTTTTTAACACCGAATTGCAAAAAATATAATTTTAATAACAAAAATTTTGACGGTTGGCACCACTTTTTCAACGGGAAACGCGAACAGACACACGTCAAAAGTGTACGAGTATCAGAAATAACGGTTCGAAACGGTGGGTGTTAACGCAAGTGAGGACACATAGAAGGTTTGAGTTTAAGGTGGCGTTATATGCTATGACTGCTATGAACGGTGTTATTTCACTCGGGCGTTATTGCAATTGAAAAAAATGATGAACATCAAATCTTTAAAAAGGAACCTCTGCTGAAAATCAGTTAGTTGAATTCAAAATCCGAATAAAAGTTTTGAATTGCACTGAAGATGCTGCGAAGAGAACATACACGCCTAACTCATTCATCCCTTTTCGTCCGATCCGGCTCTCCATTCTGTTCAAGCTGCAACTCACAAAACATCATCATAGTAACACATTAGGGTGGCTCTTATTTTCCAACTTCGTTGAAACCTATCTGCCATCCCAATCCCCAATATTGATCCAATCGAAGATGAAAAAAAAATCTGACACAGTTTTAGCTCATTCGGATAACTCTAAGGCGACCTTAAAAGACCATTAAAATTTTATGGAACTTAGATCAAATTTGTATGAAAAAAAAAATGAAAAAGAGTGTTAAACCACACAAACTTTAGTGCGTCTAAATTTTAACAATTTTAAATTGAAAACAACTTTGTAGAACATTTTGAAGCATTTTGACGCACATGAAAAAAAAACTTCCGAAATTTAAGTGTTGCCTTTTCTTTTTTTCTTCCTGTTACCTTTCCATTGATTTTATATGTAAAATCAATGGAAAAGGTAACAGGAAAATCAGAATAATATTTAACCACTTCTATAAATTGTTTGATATCTTCGATATTGTCTTTTTGTTTTATAATATTGCGAATATTGGTAAACCTTTTAGAATTAAAAAACTATAGTGCTGCCAGATATTAAATATTACTGTTAGATAAGAAACAATTCTTCTTCTTCTGTTGAAAACTTATCTAAAATAATAATTGGTGCTGCGAATGATGCGATTCCTAAAACAACTGATAATACTTCGTCAAAGTTTGCATACTGGTTGTCAGATCATATAGGCGATCTAATAAAACAAAAGAAAAAAACACTTAAGAAACTTCGAATGGTAGTCCTTCTTGGATATTAGCTTATGATGCATTTCGCAAGGCTCGTTATGAAGCAAAAAAAAGCTGTTGAGAAAGCGAAAAAGGTTTTTTGGGAAGCATTTGCTGCTTCATTTAGCCCTTCGACAACCATTTCCACTATTTGGGAAAATTTTTCGAAGCTCACTGGTCGTAAATCAATCCGAAATTGTCGAATCCTTTGCTTCGAAGTTTGAACAGAATTTCATATTCGCCGATGATGTTCTAGAGACTCATTCAGAAATAGAAGGATTATCTATAACA
This sequence comes from Uranotaenia lowii, assembly GCF_029784155.1. Taxonomy (NCBI): domain Eukaryota; kingdom Metazoa; phylum Arthropoda; class Insecta; order Diptera; family Culicidae; genus Uranotaenia; species Uranotaenia lowii. Next base: position 363,608,683 of record NC_073692.1, read on the forward strand.
TATATAGAAGCAAATCCAAGACTGTGATTTTTCAATGGAAGAATTATTATTTGCCCTAAATTGTGTGAGAGGCAAATCAGTCGGACCTGATAATATTCCCTATGAAATGCTCCAACATCTTCCTCTTGCCGCAAAATGTCTAGTGCTAGAAATTTTCAATAACCAATGGCAGCTTGGACATTTTCCTGAATCTTTTCCGATACATAAACCTGGACAACCTTTTGGAACATTAACCAGTTTACGTCCGATTTCTCTTACATCTTGCCTTAGTAAGATATATGAAAGGATGATAGACCGTCGAATCCGAAATTACATTGAAGAAAACCAATTACTTCATGAAAATCAGCATTTCGTAAAGGATTTGGCACAAAAACTTATTTTAGTACTTTGACCGATATAATAGCTGCTCACAGGCAAAAAGGATTATGCACTGCGATAGTCCAGCTAGATTTAGAGAAGGCTTATGATCGTAATTGGCATCCAGCAATCATAAATGCAGCCAGACTTGTGAAATTGGGACAAAGATCTATTGGAGTTATACTCAACTTTCTAAAAACCAGAATATTTCGTGTCAAATCTAGACGGAAACCGATGCACGGTAATGGTCCTCATCGATTTCTCCCTGGCCTTTCCCTTTAGAAGCGTTTTTCGGGCATTCTGAGCTTAATTTGGGATCACAACTTTAAAATGCGATTTCTGGCCTTTAGAAGCCGTTTTTCGGGATTCTGAGCTTAATTTGGGATCACAACTTTAAAATGCGATTTCTGGCCTTTAGAAGCGTTTTTTCGACATTCTGAGCGTAATTTGGGATCACAACTTTAAAATGCGATTTCTGGCCTTTAGAAGCGTTTTTCGGGCATTCTGAGCTTAATTTGGGATCACAACTTTAAAATGCGATTTCTGGCCTTTAGAAGCCGTTTTTCGGGATTCTGAGCTTAATTTGGGATCACAACTTTAAAATGCGATTTCTGGCCTTTAGAAGCGTTTTTTCGACATTCTGAGCGTAATTTGGGATCACAACTTTAAAATGCGATTTCTGGCCTTTAGAAGCGCTTTTTCGACATTCTGAGCGTAATTTGGGATCATAACTTTAAAATGCGATTTCTGGCCTTTAGAAGCGTTTTTCGGGCATTCTGAGCTTAATTTGGGATCACAACTTTAAAATGCGATTTCTGGCCTTTAGAAGCGTTTTTCGGGCATTCTGAGCTTAATTTGGGATCACAACTTTAAAATGCGATTTCTGGCCTTTAGAAGCGTTTTTCGGGCATTCTGAGCTTAATTTGGGATCACAACTTTAAAGTGCGATTTCTGGCCTTTAGAAGCGTTTTTCGGGCATTCTGAGCTTAATTTGGGATCACAACTTTAAAATGCGATTTCTGGCCTTTAGAAGCCGTTTTTCGGGATTCTGAGCTTAATTTGGGATCACAACTTTAAAATGCGATTTCTGGCCTTTAGAAGCGTTTTTCGGGCATTCTGAGCTTAATTTGGGATCACAACTTTAAAATGCGATTTCTGGCCTTTAGAAGCGTTTTTCGGGCATTCTGAGCTTAATTTGGGATCACAACTTTAAAATGCGATTTCTGGCCTTTAGAAACGTTTTTCGGGCATTCTGAGCTTAATTTGGGATCACAACTTTAAAATGCGATTTCTGGCCTTTAGAAACGTTTTTCGGGCATTCTGAGCTTAATTTGGGATCACAACTTTAAAATGCGATTTCTGGCCTTTAGAAGCGTTTTTCGGGCATTCTGAGCTTAATTTGGGATCACAACTTTAAAATGCGATTTCTGGCCTTTAGAAGCCGTTTTTCGGGCATTCTGAGCTTAATTTGGGATCACAACTTTAAAATGCGATTTCTGGCCTTTAGAAGCCGTTTTTCGGGATTCTGAGCTTAATTTGGGATCACAACTTTAAAATGCGATTTCTGGCCTTTAGAAGCGTTTTTTCGACATTCTGAGCGTAATTTGGGATCACAACTTTAAAATGCGATTTCTGGCCTTTGGAAGCGTTTTTCGGGCATTCTGAGCTTAATTTGGGATCACAACTTTAAAATGCGATTTCTGGCCTTTAGAAACGTTTTTCGGGCATTCTGAGCTTAATTTGGGATCACAACTTTAAAATGCGATTTCTGGCCTTTAGAAGCGTTTTTCGGGCATTCTGAGCTTAATTTGGGATCACAACTTTAAAATGCGATTTCTGGCCTTTAGAAGCCGTTTTTCGGGCATTCTGAGCTTAATTTGGGATCACAACTTTAAAATGCGATTTCTGGCCTTTAGAAGCCGTTTTTCGGGATTCTGAGCTTAATTTGGGATCACAACTTTAAAATGCGATTTCTGGCCTTTAGAAGCGTTTTTTCGACATTCTGAGCGTAATTTGGGATCACAACTTTAAAATGCGATTTCTGGCCTTTAGAAGCGTTTTTCGGGCATTCTGAGCTTAATTTGGGATCACAACTTTAAAATGCGATTTCTGGCCTTTAGAAACGTTTTTCGGGCATTCTGAGCTTAATTTGGGATCACAACTTTAAAATGCGATTTCTGGCCTTTAGAAGCGTTTTTTCGACATTCTGAGCGTAATTTGGGATCACAACTTTAAAATGCGATTTCTGGCCTTTAGAAGCGTTTTTCGGGCATTCTGAGCTTAATTTGGGATCACAACTTTAAAATGCGATTTCTGGCTTTTGGAAGCGTTTTTCGACATTCTGAGCTTAATTTGGGATCACAACTTTAAAATGCGATTTCTGGCCTTTAGAAGCGTTTTTCGGGCATTCTGAGCTTAATTTGGGATCACAACTTTAAAATGCGATTTCTGGCCTTTAGAAGCGTTTTTCGACATTCTGAGCTTAATTTGGGATCACAACTTTAAAATGCGATTTCTGGCCTTTAGAAGCCGTTTTTCGGGATTCTGAGCTTAATTTGGGATCACAACTTTAAAATGCGATTTCTGGCCTTTAGAAGCGTTTTTCGGGCATTCTGAGCTTAATTTGGGATCACAACTTTAAAATGCGATTTGCCTTTAGAAGCGTTTTTCGGGCATTCTGAGCTTAATTTGGGATCACAACTTTAAAATGCGATTTCTGGCCTTTAGAAGCGTTTTTTCGACATTCTGAGCTTAATTTGGGATCACAACTTTAAAATGCGATTTCTGGCCTTTAGAAGCCGTTTTTCGGGATTCTGAGCTTAATTTGGGATCACAACTTTAAAATGCGATTTCTGGCCTTTAGAAGCCGTTTTTCGGGATTCTGAGCTTAATTTGGGATCACAACTTTAAAATGCGATTTCTGGCCTTTAGAAGCGTTTTTCAGGCATTCTGAGCTTAATTTGGGATCACAACTTTAAAATGCGATTTGCCTTTAGAAGCGTTTTTCGGTCATTCTGAGCTTAATTTGGGATCACAACTTTAAAATGCGATTTCTGGCCTTTAGAAGCGTTTTTCGGGCATTCTGAGCTTAATTTGGGATCACAACTTTAAAATGCGATTTCTGGCCTTTAGAAACGTTTTTCGGGCATTCTGAGCTTAATTTGGGATCACAACTTTAAAATGCGATTTCTGGCCTTTAGAAGCGTTTTTTCGACATTCTGAGCGTAATTTGGGATCACAACTTTAAAATGCGATTTCTGGCCTTTAGAAGCGTTTTTCGGGCATTCTGAGCTTAATTTGGGATCACAACTTTAAAATGCGATTTCTGGCCTTTAGAAGCGTTTTTCGGGCATTCTGAGCTTAATTTGGGATCACAACTTTAAAATGCGATTTCTGGCCTTTGGAAGCGTTTTTCGACATTCTGAGCTTAATTTGGGATCACAACTTTAAAATGCGATTTCTGGCCTTTAGAAGCGTTTTTCGGGCATTCTGAGCTTAATTTGGGATCACAACTTTAAAATGCGATTTCTGGCCTTTAGAAGCGTTTTTCGACATTCTGAGCTTAATTTGGGATCACAACTTTAAAATGCGATTTCTGGCCTTTAGAAGCCGTTTTTCGGGATTCTGAGCTTAATTTGGGATCACAACTTTAAAATGCGATTTCTGGCCTTTAGAAGCGTTTTTAGGGCATTCTGAGCTTAATTTGGGATCACAACTTTAAAATGCGATTTGCCTTTAGAAGCGTTTTTCGGTCATTCTGAGCTTAATTTGGGATCACAACTTTAAAATGCGATTTCTGGCCTTTAGAAGCGTTTTTCGGGCATTCTGAGCATAATTTGGGATCACAACTTTAAAATGCGATTTCTGGCCTTTGGAAGCGTTTATCGACATTCTGAGCTTAATTTGGGATCACAACTTTAAAATGCGATTTCTGGCCTTTAGAAGCGTTTTTCGGGCATTCTGAGCTTAATTTGGGATCACAACTTTAAAATGCGATTTCTGGCCTTTAGAAGCGTTTTTCGACATTCTGAGCTTAATTTGGGATCACAACTTTAAAATGCGATTTCTGGCCTTTAGAAGCCGTTTTTCGGGATTCTGAGCTTAATTTGGGATCACAACTTTAAAATGCGATTTCTGGCCTTTAGAAGCGTTTTTCGGGCATTCTGAGCTTAATTTGGGATCACAACTTTAAAATGCGATTTGCCTTTAGAAGCGTTTTTCGGTCATTCTGAGCTTAATTTGGGATCACAACTTTAAAATGCGATTTCTGGCCTTTAGAAGCGTTTTTCGGGCATTCTGAGCTTAATTTGGGATCACAACTTTAAAATGCGATTTCTGGCCTTTAGAAGCGTTTTTCGGGCATTCTGAGCTTAATTTGGGATCACAACTTTAAAATGCGATTTCTGGCCTTTAGAAGCGTTTTTTCGACATTCTGAGCGTAATTTGGGATCACAACTTTAAAATGCGATTTCTGGCCTTTAGAAGCGTTTTTCGGGCATTCTGAGCTTAATTTGGGATCACAACTTTAAAATGCGATTTCTGGCCTTTAGAAGCCGTTTTTCGGGATTCTGAGCTTAATTTGGGATCACAACTTTAAAATGCGATTTCTGGCCTTTAGAAACGTTTTTCGGGCATTCTGAGCTTAATTTGGGATCACAACTTTAAAATGCGATTTCTGGCCTTTAGAAGCGTTTTTTCGACATTCTGAGCGTAATTTGGGATCACAACTTTAAAATGCGATTTGCCTTTAGAAGCGTTTTTCGGTCATTCTGAGCTTAATTTGGGATCACAACTTTAAAATGCGATTTCTGGCCTTTAGAAGCGTTTTTCGGGCATTCTGAGCTTAATTTGGGATCACAACTTTAAAATGCGATTTCTGGCCTTTGGAAGCGTTTTTCGACATTCTGAGCTTAATTTGGGATCACAACTTTAAAATGCGATTTCTGGCCTTTAGAAGCGTTTTTCGGGCATTCTGAGCTTAATTTGGGATCACAACTTTAAAATGCGATTTCTGGCCTTTAGAAGCGTTTTTCGACATTCTGAGCTTAATTTGGGATCACAACTTTAAAATGCGATTTCTGGCCTTTAGAAGCCGTTTTTCGGGATTCTGAGCTTAATTTGGGATCACAACTTTAAAATGCGATTTCTGGCCTTTAGAAGCGTTTTTCGGGCATTCTGAGCTTAATTTGGGATCACAACTTTAAAATGCGATTTGCCTTTAGAAGCGTTTTTCGGTCATTCTGAGCTTAATTTGGGATCACAACTTTAAAATGCGATTTCTGGCCTTTAGAAGCGTTTTTCGACATTCTGAGCTTAATTTGGGATCACAACTTTAAAATGCGATTTCTGGCCTTTAGAAGCCGTTTTTCGGGATTCTGAGCTTAATTTGGGATCACAACTTTAAAATGCGATTTCTGGCCTTTAGAAGCGTTTTTCGGGCATTCTGAGCTTAATTTGGGATCACAACTTTAAAATGCGATTTGCCTTTAGAAGCGTTTTTCGGTCATTCTGAGCTTAATTTGGGATCACAACTTTAAAATGCGATTTCTGGCCTTTAGAAGCGTTTTTCGGGCATTCTGAGCTTAATTTGGGATCACAACTTTAAAATGCGATTTCTGGCCTTTAGAAACGTTTTTCGGGCATTCTGAGCTTAATTTGGGATCACAACTTTAAAATGCGATTTCTGGCCTTTAGAAGCGTTTTTTCGACATTCTGAGCGTAATTTGGGATCACAACTTTAAAATGCGATTTGCCTTTAGAAGCGTTTTTCGGTCATTCTGAGCTTAATTTGGGATCACAACTTTAAAATGCGATTTCTGGCCTTTAGAAGCGTTTTTCGACATTCTGAGCTTAATTTGGGATCACAACTTTAAAATGCGATTTCTGGCCTTTAGAAGCCGTTTTTCGGGATTCTGAGCTTAATTTGGGATCACAACTTTAAAATGCGATTTCTGGCCTTTAGAAGCGTTTTTCGGGCATTCTGAGCTTAATTTGGGATCACAACTTTAAAATGCGATTTGCCTTTAGAAGCGTTTTTCGGTCATTCTGAGCTTAATTTGGGATCACAACTTTAAAATGCGATTTCTGGCCTTTAGAAGCGTTTTTCGGGCATTCTGAGCTTAATTTGGGATCACAACTTTAAAATGCGATTTCTGGCCTTTAGAAACGTTTTTCGGGCATTCTGAGCTTAATTTGGGATCACAACTTTAAAATGCGATTTCTGGCCTTTAGAAGCGTTTTTTCGACATTCTGAGCGTAATTTGGGATCACAACTTTAAAATGCGATTTGCCTTTAGAAGCGTTTTTCGGTCATTCTGAGCTTAATTTGGGATCACAACTTTAAAATGCGATTTCTGGCCTTTAGAAGCGTTTTTCGGGCATTCTGAGCTTAATTTGGGATCACAACTTTAAAATGCGATTTCTGGCCTTTAGAAACGTTTTTCGGGCATTCTGAGCTTAATTTGGGATCACAACTTTAAAATGCGATTTCTGGCCTTTAGAAGCGTTTTTTCGACATTCTGAGCGTAATTTGGGATCACAACTTTAAAATGCGATTTCTGGCCTTTAGAAGCGTTTTTCGGGCATTCTGAGCTTAATTTGGGATCACAACTTTAAAATGCGATTTCTGGCCTTTAGAAGCGTTTTTCGGGCATTCTGAGCTTAATTTGGGATCACAACTTTAAAATGCGATTTCTGGCCTTTGGAAGCGTTTTTCGACATTCTGAGCTTAATTTGGGATCACAACTTTAAAATGCGATTTCTGGCCTTTAGAAGCGTTTTTCGGGCATTCTGAGCTTAATTTGGGATCACAACTTTAAAATGCGATTTCTGGCCTTTAGAAGCGTTTTTCGACATTCTGAGCTTAATTTGGGATCACAACTTTAAAATGCGATTTCTGGCCTTTAGAAGCCGTTTTTCGGGATTCTGAGCTTAATTTGGGATCACAACTTTAAAATGCGATTTCTGGCCTTTAGAAGCGTTTTTCGGGCATTCTGAGCTTAATTTGGGATCACAACTTTAAAATGCGATTTGCCTTTAGAAGCGTTTTTCGGTCATTCTGAGCTTAATTTGGGATCACAACTTTAAAATGCGATTTCTGGCCTTTAGAAACGTTTTTCGGGCATTCTGAGCTTAATTTGGGATCACAACTTTAAAATGCGATTTCTGGCCTTTAGAAGCGTTTTTTCGACATTCTGAGCGTAATTTGGGATCACAACTTTAAAATGCGATTTGCCTTTAGAAGCGTTTTTCGGTCATTCTGAGCTTAATTTGGGATCACAACTTTAAAATGCGATTTCTGGCCTTTAGAAGCGTTTTTCGGGCATTCTGAGCTTAATTTGGGATCACAACTTTAAAATGCGATTTCTGGCCTTTGGAAGCGTTTTTCGACATTCTGAGCTTAATTTGGGATCACAACTTTAAAATGCGATTTCTGGCCTTTAGAAGCGTTTTTCGGGCATTCTGAGCTTAATTTGGGATCACAACTTTAAAATGCGATTTCTGGCCTTTAGAAGCGTTTTTCGACATTCTGAGCTTAATTTGGGATCACAACTTTAAAATGCGATTTCTGGCCTTTAGAAGCCGTTTTTCGGGATTCTGAGCTTAATTTGGGATCACAACTTTAAAATGCGATTTCTGGCCTTTAGAAGCGTTTTTCGGGCATTCTGAGCTTAATTTGGGATCACAACTTTAAAATGCGATTTGCCTTTAGAAGCGTTTTTCGGTCATTCTGAGCTTAATTTGGGATCACAACTTTAAAATGCGATTTCTGGCCTTTAGAAGCGTTTTTCGGGCATTCTGAGCTTAATTTGGGATCACAACTTTAAAATGCGATTTCTGGCCTTTAGAAACGTTTTTCGGGCATTCTGAGCTTAATTTGGGATCACAACTTTAAAATGCGATTTCTGGCCTTTAGAAGCGTTTTTTCGACATTCTGAGCGTAATTTGGGATCACAACTTTAAAATGCGATTTCTGGCCTTTAGAAGCGTTTTTCGGGCATTCTGAGCTTAATTTGGGATCACAACTTTAAAATGCGATTTCTGGCCTTTAGAAGCCGTTTTTCGGGATTCTGAGCTTAATTTGGGATCACAACTTTAAAATGCGATTTCTGGCCTTTAGAAACGTTTTTCGGGCATTCTGAGCTTAATTTGGGATCACAACTTTAAAATGCGATTTCTGGCCTTTAGAAACGTTTTTCGGGCATTCTGAGCTTAATTTGGGATCACAACTTTAAAATGCGATTTGCCTTTAGAAGCGTTTTTCGGTCATTCTGAGCTTAATTTGGGATCACAACTTTAAAATGCGATTTCTGGCCTTTAGAAGCGTTTTTCGGTCATTCTGAGCTTAATTTGGGATCACAACTTTAAAATGCGATTTCTGGCCTTTGGAAGCGTTTTTCGACATTCTGAGCTTAATTTGGGATCACAACTTTAAAATGCGATTTCTGGCCTTTAGAAGCGTTTTTCGGGCATTCTGAGCTTAATTTGGGATCACAACTTTAAAATGCGATTTCTGGCCTTTAGAAGCGTTTTTCGACATTCTGAGCTTAATTTGGGATCACAACTTTAAAATGCGATTTCTGGCCTTTAGAAGCCGTTTTTCGGGATTCTGAGCTTAATTTGGGATCACAACTTTAAAATGCGATTTCTGGCCTTTAGAAGCGTTTTTCGGGCATTCTGAGCTTAATTTGGGATCACAACTTTAAAATGCGATTTGCCTTTAGGAGCGTTTTTCGGTCATTCTGAGCTTAATTTGGGATCACAACTTTAAAATGCGATTTCTGGCCTTTAGAAGCGTTTTTCGGGCATTCTGAGCTTAATTTGGGATCACAACTTTAAAATGCGATTTCTGGCCTTTAGAAACGTTTTTCGGGCATTCTGAGCTTAATTTGGGATCACAACTTTAAAATGCGATTTCTGGCCTTTAGAAGCGTTTTTTCGACATTCTGAGCGTAATTTGGGATCACAACTTTAAAATGCGATTTCTGGCCTTTAGAAGCGTTTTTCGGGCATTCTGAGCTTAATTTGGGATCACAACTTTAAAATGCGATTTCTGGCCTTTAGAAGCCGTTTTTCGGGATTCTGAGCTTAATTTGGGATCACAACTTTAAAATGCGATTTCTGGCCTTTAGAAACGTTTTTCGGGCATTCTGAGCTTAATTTGGGATCACAACTTTAAAATGCGATTTCTGGCCTTTAGAAGCGTTTTTTCGACATTCTGAGCGTAATTTGGGATCACAACTTTAAAATGCGATTTGCCTTTAGAAGCGTTTTTCGGTCATTCTGAGCTTAATTTGGGATCACAACTTTAAAATGCGATTTCTGGCCTTTAGAAGCGTTTTTCGGGCATTCTGAGCTTAATTTGGGATCACAACTTTAAAATGCGATTTCTGGCCTTTGGAAGCGTTTTTCGACATTCTGAGCTTAATTTGGGATCACAACTTTAAAATGCGATTTCTGGCCTTTAGAAGCGTTTTTCGGGCATTCTGAGCTTAATTTGGGATCACAACTTTAAAATGCGATTTCTGGCCTTTAGAAGCGTTTTTCGGGCATTCTGAGCTTAATTTGGGATCACAACTTTAAAATGCGATTTCTGGCCTTTAGAAGCGTTTTTTCGACATTCTGAGCGTAATTTGGGATCACAACTTTAAAATGCGATTTCTGGCCTTTAGAAGCGTTTTTCGGGCATTCTGAGCTTAATTTGGGATCACAACTTTAAAATGCGATTTCTGGCCTTTAGAAACGTTTTTCGGGCATTCTGAGCTTAATTTGGGATCACAACTTTAAAATGCGATTTCTGGCCTTTAGAAGCGTTTTTTCGACATTCTGAGCGTAATTTGGGATCACAACTTTAAAATGCGATTTCTGGCCTTTAGAAGCGTTTTTCGGGCATTCTGAGCTTAATTTGGGATCACAACTTTAAAATGCGATTTCTGGCCTTTAGAAACGTTTTTCGGGCATTCTGAGCTTAATTTGGGATCACAACTTTAAAATGCGATTTCTGGCCTTTAGAAGCGTTTTTCGGGCATTCTGAGCTTAATTTGGGATCACAACTTTAAAATGCGATTTCTGGCCTTTAGAAGCGTTTTTCGGGCATTCTGAGCTTAATTTGGGATCACAACTTTAAAATGCGATTTCTGGCCTTTAGAAACGTTTTTCGGGCATTCTGAGCTTAATTTGGGATCACAACTTTAAAATGCGATTTCTGGCCTTTGGAAGCGTTTTTCGACATTCTGAGCTTAATTTGGGATCACAACTTTAAAATGCGATTTCTGGCCTTTAGAAGCGTTTTTCGGGCATTCTGAGCTTAATTTGGGATCACAACTTTAAAATGCGATTTCTGGCCTTTAGAAGCGTTTTTCGACATTCTGAGCTTAATTTGGGATCACAACTTTAAAATGCGATTTCTGGCCTTTAGAAGCCGTTTTTCGGGCATTCTGAGCTTAATTTGGGATCACAACTTTAAAATGCGATTTCTGGCCTTTAGAAGCGTTTTTCGGGCATTCTGAGCTTAATTTGGGATCACAACTTTAAAATGCGATTTGCCTTTAGAAGCGTTTTTCGGTCATTCTGAGCTTAATTTGGGATCACAACTTTAAAATGCGATTTCTGGCCTTTAGAAGCGTTTTTCGGGCATTCTGAGCTTAATTTGGGATCACAACTTTAAAATGCGATTTCTGGCCTTTAGAAACGTTTTTCGGGCATTCTGAGCTTAATTTGGGATCACAACTTTAAAATGCGATTTCTGGCCTTTAGAAGCGTTTTTTCGACATTCTGAGCTTAATTTGGGATCACAACTTTAAAATGCGATTTCTGGCCTTTAGAAGCGTTTTTCGGGCATTCTGAGCTTAATTTGGGATCACAACTTTAAAATGCGATTTCTGGCCTTTAGAAGCGTTTTTTCGACATTCTGAGCGTAATTTGGGATCACAACTTTAAAATGCGATTTCTGGCCTTTAGAAGCGTTTTTCGGGCATTCTGAGCTTAATTTGGGATCACAACTTTAAAATGCGATTTCTGGCCTTTAGAAACGTTTTTCGGGCATTCTGAGCTTAATTTGGGATCACAACTTTAAAATGCGATTTCTGGCCTTTAGAAGCGTTTTTTCGACATTCTGAGCGTAATTTGGGATCACAACTTTAAAATGCGATTTCTGGCCTTTAGAAGCGTTTTTCGGGCATTCTGAGCTTAATTTGGGATCACAACTTTAAAATGCGATTTCTGGCCTTTAGAAACGTTTTTCGGGCATTCTGAGCTTAATTTGGGATCACAACTTTAAAATGCGATTTCTGGCCTTTAGAAGCGTTTTTCGGGCATTCTGAGCTTAATTTGGGATCACAACTTTAAAATGCGATTTCTGGCCTTTAGAAGCGTTTTTCGGGCATTCTGAGCTTAATTTGGGATCACAACTTTAAAATGCGATTTCTGGCCTTTAGAAACGTTTTTCGGGCATTCTGAGCTTAATTTGGGATCACAACTTTAAAATGCGATTTCTGGCCTTTAGAAGCGTTTTTTCGACATTCTGAGCGTAATTTGGGATCACAACTTTAAAATGCGATTTCTGGCCTTTAGAAGCGTTTTTCGGGCATTCTGAGCTTAATTTGGGATCACAACTTTAAAATGCGATTTCTGGCCTTTAGAAGCCGTTTTTCGGGATTCTGAGCTTAATTTGGGATCACAACTTTAAAATGCGATTTCTGGCCTTTAGAAGCGTTTTTCGGGCATTCTGAGCTTAATTTGGGATCACAACTTTAAAATGCGATTTCTGGTCTTTAGAAGCGTTTTTCGGGCATTCTGAGCTTAATTTGGGATCACAACTTTAAAATGCGATTTCTGGCCTTTAGAAGCGTTTTTCGACATTCTGAGCTTAATTTGGGATCACAACTTTAAAATGCGATTTCTGGCCTTTAGAAGCGTTTTTTCGACATTCTGAGCGTAATTTGGGATCACAACTTTAAAATGCGATTTCTGGCCTTTAGAAGCGTTTTTCGGGCATTCTGAGCTTAATTTGGGATCACAACTTTAAAATGCGATTTCTGGCCTTTAGAAGCGTTTTTCGGGCATTCTGAGCTTAATTTGGGATCACAACTTTAAAATGCGATTTCTGGCCTTTAGAAACGTTTTTCGGGCATTCTGAGCTTAATTTGGGATCACAACTTTAAAATGCGATTTCTGGCCTTTAGAAGCGTTTTTTCGACATTCTGAGCGTAATTTGGGATCACAACTTTAAAATGCGATTTCTGGCCTTTAGAAGCGTTTTTCGGGCATTCTGAGCTTAATTTGGGATCACAACTTTAAAATGCGATTTCTGGCCTTTAGAAGCGTTTTTTCGACATTCTGAGCGTAATTTGGGATCACAACTTTAAAATGCGATTTCTGGCCTTTAGAAGCGTTTTTCGGGCATTCTGAGCTTAATTTGGGATCACAACTTTAAAATGCGATTTCTGGCCTTTAGAAGCGTTTTTCGACATTCTGAGCTTAATTTGGGATCACAACTTTAAAATGCGATTTCTGGCCTTTAGAAGCGTTTTTCGGGCATTCTGAGCTTAATTTGGGATCACAACTTTAAAATGCGATTTCTGGCCTTTAGAAGCGTTTTTCGACATTCTGAGCTTAATTTGGGATCACAACTTTAAAATGCGATTTCTGGCCTTTAGAAGCGTTTTTCGGGCATTCTGAGCTTAATTTGGGATCACAACTTTAAAATGCGATTTCTGGCCTTTAGAAGCGTTTTTTCGACATTCTGAGCGTAATTTGGGATCACAACTTTAAAATGCGATTTCTGGCCTTTAGAAGCGTTTTTCGGGCATTCTGAGCTTAATTTGGGATCACAACTTTAAAATGCGATTTCTGGCCTTTAGAAACGTTTTTCGGGCATTCTGAGCTTAATTTGGGATCACAACTTTAAAATGCGATTTCTGGCCTTTAGAAGCGTTTTTTCGACATTCTGAGCGTAATTTGGGATCACAACTTTAAAATGCGATTTCTGGCCTTTAGAAGCGTTTTTCGGGCATTCTGAGCTTAATTTGGGATCACAACTTTAAAATGCGATTTCTGGCCTTTAGAAGCGTTTTTCGACATTCTGAGCTTAATTTGGGATCACAACTTTAAAATGCGATTTCTGGCCTTTAGAAGCGTTTTTCGGGCATTCTGAGCTTAATTTGGGATCACAACTTTAAAATGCGATTTCTGGCCTTTAGAAGCGTTTTTCGACATTCTGAGCTTAATTTGGGATCACAACTTTAAAATGCGATTTCTGGCCTTTAGAAGCGTTTTTCGGGCATTCTGAGCTTAATTTGGGATCACAACTTTAAAATGCGATTTCTGGCCTTTAGAAGCGTTTTTCGACATTCTGAGCTTAATTTGGGATCACAACTTTAAAATGCGATTTCTGGCCTTTAGAAGCCGTTTTTCGGGATTCTGAGCTTAATTTGGGATCACAACTTTAAAATGCGATTTCTGGCCTTTAGAAACGTTTTTCGGGCATTCTGAGCTTAATTTGGGATCACAACTTTAAAATGCGATTTCTGGCCTTTAGAAGCGTTTTTTCGACATTCTGAGCGTAATTTGGGATCACAACTTTAAAATGCGATTTCTGGCCTTTAGAAGCGTTTTTCGGGCATTCTGAGCTTAATTTGGGATCACAACTTTAAAATGCGATTTCTGGCCTTTAGAAGCCGTTTTTCGGGATTCTGAGCTTAATTTGGGATCACAACTTTAAAATGCGATTTCTGGCCTTTAGAAGCGTTTTTCGGGCATTCTGAGCTTAATTTGGGATCACAACTTTAAAATGCGATTTCTGGCCTTTAGAAACGTTTTTCGGGCATTCTGAGCTTAATTTGGGATCACAACTTTAAAATGCGATTTCTGGCCTTTAGAAGCGTTTTTTCGACATTCTGAGCGTAATTTGGGATCACAACTTTAAAATGCGATTTCTGGCCTTTAGAAGCGTTTTTCGGGCATTCTGAGCTTAATTTGGGATCACAACTTTAAAATGCGATTTCTGGCCTTTAGAAGCCGTTTTTCGGGATTCTGAGCTTAATTTGGGATCACAACTTTAAAATGCGATTTCTGGCCTTTAGAAGCGTTTTTCGGGCATTCTGAGCTTAATTTGGGATCACAACTTTAAAATGCGATTTCTGGCCTTTAGAAGCGTTTTTTCGACATTCTGAGCGTAATTTGGGATCACAACTTTAAAATGCGATTTCTGGCCTTTAGAAGCGTTTTTCGACATTCTGAGCTTAATTTGGGATCACAACTTTAAAATGCGATTTGCCTTTAGAAGCGTTTTTCGGTCATTCTGAGCTTAATTTGGGATCACAACTTTAAAATGCGATTTCTGGCCTTTAGAAGCGTTTTTCGGGCATTCTGAGCTTAATTTGGGATCACAACTTTAAAATGCGATTTCTGGCCTTTAGAAACGTTTTTCGGGCATTCTGAGCTTAATTTGGGATCACAACTTTAAAATGCGATTTCTGGCCTTTAGAAGCGTTTTTTCGACATTCTGAGCGTAATTTGGGATCACAACTTTAAAATGCGATTTCTGGCCTTTAGAAGCGTTTTTCGGGCATTCTGAGCTTAATTTGGGATCACAACTTTAAAATGCGATTTCTGGCCTTTAGAAGCGTTTTTTCGACATTCTGAGCGTAATTTGGGATCACAACTTTAAAATGCGATTTCTGGCCTTTAGAAGCGTTTTTCGGGCATTCTGAGCTTAATTTGGGATCACAACTTTAAAATGCGATTTCTGGCGTTTAGAAGCGTTTTTCGGGCATTCTGAGCTTAATTTGGGATCACAACTTTAAAATGCGATTTCTGGCCTTTAGAAGCGTTTTTCGGGCATTCTGAGCTTAATTTGGGATCACAACTTTAAAATGCGATTTCTGGCCTTTAGAAACGTTTTTCGGGCATTCTGAGCTTAATTTGGGATCACAACTTTAAAATGCGATTTCTGGCCTTTAGAAGCCGTTTTTCGGGATTCTGAGCTTAATTTGGGATCACAACTTTAAAATGCGATTTCTGGCCTTTAGAAGCGTTTTTCGGGCATTCTGAGCTTAATTTGGGATCACAACTTTAAAATGCGATTTCTGGCCTTTAGAAGCGTTTTTCGGGCATTCTGAGCTTAATTTGGGATCACAACTTTAAAATGCGATTTCTGGCCTTTAGAAGCGTTTTTTCGACATTCTGAGCGTAATTTGGGATCACAACTTTAAAATGCGATTTCTGGCCTTTAGAAGCGTTTTTCGGGCATTCTGAGCTTAATTTGGGATCACAACTTTAAAATGCGATTTCTGGCCTTTAGAAACGTTTTTCGGGCATTCTGAGCTTAATTTGGGATCACAACTTTAAAATGCGATTTCTTGCCTTTAGAAGCGTTTTTCGACATTCTGAGCGTAATTTGGGATCACAACTTTAAAATGCGATTTCTGGCCTTTAGAAGCGTTTTTCGGGCATTCTGAGCTTAATTTGGGATCACAACTTTAAAATGCGATTTCTGGCCTTTAGAAGCCGTTTTTCGGGATTCTGAGCTTAATTTGGGATCACAACTTTAAAATGCGATTTCTGGCCTTTAGAAGCGTTTTTCGGGCATTCTGAGCTTAATTTGGGATCACAACTTTAAAATGCGATTTCTGGCCTTTAGAAGCGTTTTTTCGACATTCTGAGCGTAATTTGGGATCACAACTTTAAAATGCGATTTCTGGCCTTTAGAAGCGTTTTTCGGGCATTCTGAGCTTAATTTGGGATCACAACTTTAAAATGCGATTTCTGGCCTTTAGAAACGTTTTTCGGGCATTCTGAGCTTAATTTGGGATCACAACTTTAAAATGCGATTTCTGGCCTTTAGAAGCGTTTTTTCGACATTCTGAGCGTAATTTGGGATCACAACTTTAAAATGCGATTTCTGGCCTTTAGAAGCGTTTTTCGGGCATTCTGAGCTTAATTTGGGATCACAACTTTAAAATGCGATTTCTGGCCTTTAGAAGCGTTTTTCGACATTCTGAGCGTAATTTGGGATCACAACTTTAAAATGCGATTTCTGGCCTTTAGAAGCGTTTTTCGGGCATTCTGAGCGTAATTTGGGATCACAACTTTAAAATGCGATTTCTGGCCTTTAGAAGCGTTTTTCGGGCATTCTGAGCTTAATTTGGGATCACAACTTTAAAATGCGATTTCTGGCCTTTAGAAGCGTTTTTTCGACATTCTGAGCGTAATTTGGGATCACAACTTTAAAATGCGATTTCTGGCCTTTAGAAGCGTTTTTCGGGCATTCTGAGCTTAATTTGGGATCACAACTTTAAAATGCGATTTGCCTTTAGAAGCGTTTTTCGGGCATTCTGAGCTTAATTTGGGATCACAACTTTAAAATGCGATTTCTGGCCTTTAGAAGCGTTTTTTCGACATTCTGAGCTTAATTTGGGATCACAACATTAAAATGCGATTTCTGGCCTTTAGAAGCGTTTTTCAGGCATTCTGAGCTTAATTTGGGATCACAACTTTAAAATGCGATTTCTGGCCTTTAGAAGCGTTTTTTCGACATTCTGAGCGTAATTTGGGATCACAACTTTAAAATGCGATTTCTGGCCTTTAGAAGCCGTTTTTCGGGATTCTGAGCTTAATTTGGGATCACAACTTTAAAATGCGATTTCTGGCCTTTAGAAGCGTTTTTCGGGCATTCTGAGCTTAATTTGGGATCACAACTTTAAAATGCGATTTCTGGCCTTTAGAAGCGTTTTTCGGGCATTCTGAGCTTAATTTGGGATCACAACTTTAAAATGCGATTTCTGGCCTTTAGAAGCGTTTTTCGACATTCTGAGCTTAATTTGGGATCACAACTTTAAAATGCGATTTCTGGCCTTTAGAAGCCGTTTTTCGGGATTCTGAGCTTAATTTGGGATCACAACTTTAAAATGCGATTTCTGGCCTTTAGAAGCGTTTTTCGGGCATTCTGAGCTTAATTTGGGATCACAACTTTAAAATGCGATTTGCCTTTAGAAGCGTTTTTCGGGCATTCTGAGCTTAATTTGGGATCACAACTTTAAAATGCGATTTCTGGCCTTTAGAAGCGTTTTTTCGACATTCTGAGCTTAATTTGGGATCACAACATTAAAATGCGATTTCTGGCCTTTAGAAGCGTTTTTCAGGCATTCTGAGCTTAATTTGGGATCACAACTTTAAAATGCGATTTCTGGCCTTTAGAAGCGTTTTTCGGGCATTCTGAGCTTAATTTGGGATCACAACTTTAAAATGCGATTTCTGGCCTTTAGAAGCGTTTTTTCGACATTCTGAGCGTAATTTGGGATCACAACTTTAAAATGCGATTTCTGGCCTTTAGAAGCGTTTTTCGGGCATTCTGAGCTTAATTTGGGATCACAACTTTAAAATGCGATTTCTGGCCTTTAGAAGCCGTTTTTCGGGATTCTGAGCTTAATTTGGGATCACAACTTTAAAATGCGATTTCTGGCCTTTAGAAGCGTTTTTCGGGCATTCTGAGCTTAATTTGGGATCACAACTTTAAAATGCGATTTCTGGCCTTTAGAAGCGTTTTTTCGACATTCTGAGCGTAATTTGGGATCACAACTTTAAAATGCGATTTCTGGCCTTTAGAAGCGTTTTTCGGGCATTCTGAGCTTAATTTGGGATCACAACTTTAAAATGCGATTTCTGGCCTTTAGAAACGTTTTTCGGGCATTCTGAGCTTAATTTGGGATCACAACTTTAAAATGCGATTTCTGGCCTTTAGAAGCGTTTTTTCGACATTCTGAGCGTAATTTGGGATCACAACTTTAAAATGCGATTTCTGGCCTTTAGAAGCGTTTTTCGGGCATTCTGAGCTTAATTTGGGATCACAACTTTAAAATGCGATTTCTGGCCTTTAGAAGCCGTTTTTCGGGATTCTGAGCTTAATTTGGGATCACAACTTTAAAATGCGATTTCTGGCCTTTAGAAGCGTTTTTCGGGCATTCTGAGCTTAATTTGGGATCACAACTTTAAAATGCGATTTCTGGCCTTTAGAAGCGTTTTTTCGACATTCTGAGCGTAATTTGGGATCACAACTTTAAAATGCGATTTCTGGCCTTTAGAAGCGTTTTTCGGGCATTCTGAGCTTAATTTGGGATCACAACTTTAAAATGCGATTTCTGGCCTTTAGAAGCGTTTTTCGGGCATTCTGAGCTTAATTTGGGATCACAACTTTAAAATGCGATTTCTGGCCTTTAGAAGCGTTTTTTCGACATTCTGAGCGTAATTTGGGATCACAACTTTAAAATGCGATTTCTGGCCTTTAGAAGCGTTTTTCGGGCATTCTGAGCTTAATTTGGGATCACAACTTTAAAATGCGATTTCTGGCCTTTAGAAGCCGTTTTTCGGGATTCTGAGCTTAATTTGGGATCACAACTTTAAAATGCGATTTCTGGCCTTTAGAAGCGTTTTTCGGGCATTCTGAGCTTAATTTGGGATCACAACTTTAAAATGCGATTTCTGGCCTTTAGAAGCGTTTTTTCGACATTCTGAGCGTAATTTGGGATCACAACTTTAAAATGCGATTTCTGGCCTTTAGAAGCGTTTTTCGGGCATTCTGAGCTTAATTTGGGATCACAACTTTAAAATGCGATTTCTGGCCTTTAGAAGCCGTTTTTCGGGATTCTGAGCTTAATTTGGGATCACAACTTTAAAATGCGATTTCTGGCCTTTAGAAGCGTTTTTCGGGCATTCTGAGCTTAATTTGGGATCACAACTTTAAAATGCGATTTCTGGCCTTTAGAAGCGTTTTTTCGACATTCTGAGCGTAATTTGGGATCACAACTTTAAAATGCGATTTCTGGCCTTTAGAAGCGTTTTTCGGGCATTCTGAGCTTAATTTGGGATCACAACTTTAAAATGCGATTTCTGGCCTTTAGAAACGTTTTTCGGGCATTCTGAGCTTAATTTGGGATCACAGCTTTAAAATGCGATTTCTGGCCTTTAGAAGCGTTTTTTCGACATTCTGAGCGTAATTTGGGATCATAACTTTAAAATGCGATTTCTGGCCTTTAGAAGCGTTTTTCGGGCATTCTGAGCTTAATTTGGGATCACAACTTTAAAATGCGATTTCTGGCCTTTAGAAACGTTTTTCGGGCATTCTGAGCTTAATTTGGGATCACAACTTTAAAATGCGATTTCTGGCCTTTAGAAGCGTTTTTCGACATTCTGAGCGTAATTTGGGATCACAACTTTAAAATGCGATTTCTGGCCTTTAGAAGCGTTTTTCGGGCATTCTGAGCTTAATTTGGGATCACAACTTTAAAATGCGATTTGCCTTTAGAAGCGTTTTTCGGGCATTCTGAGCTTAATTTGGGATCACAACTTTAAAATGCGATTTCTGGCCTTTAGAAGCGTTTTTTCGACATTCTGAGCTTAATTTGGGATCACAACTTTAAAATGCGATTTCTGGCCTTTAGAAGCGTTTTTCGACATTCTGAGCTTAATTTGGGATCACAACTTTAAAATGCGATTTCTGGCCTTTAGAAGCCGTTTTTCGGGATTCTGAGCTTAATTTGGGATCACAACTTTAAAATGCGATTTCTGGCCTTTAGAAGCGTTTTCGGGCATTCTGAGCTTAATTTGGGATCACAACTTTAAAATGCGATTTGCCTTTAGAAGCGTTTTTCGGGCATTCTGAGCTTAATTTGGGATCACAACTTTAAAATGCGATTTCTGGCCTTTAGAAGCGTTTTTCGACATTCTGAGCTTAATTTGGGATCACAACTTTAAAATGCGATTTCTGGCCTTTAGAAGCGTTTTTCGGGCATTCTGAGCTTAATTTGGGATCACAACTTTAAAATGCGATTTCTGGCCTTTAGAAGCGTTTTTTCGACATTCTGAGCTTAATTTGGGATCACAACTTTAAAATGCGATTTCTGGCCTTTAGAAGCGTTTTTTCGACATTCTGAGCTTAATTTGGGATCACAACTTTAAAATGCGATTTCTGGCCTTTAGAAGCGTTTTTCGGGCATTCTGAGCTTAATTTGGGATCACAACTTTAAAATGCGATTTCTGGCCTTTAGAAGCGTTTTTTCGACATTCTGAGCGTAATTTGGGATCACAACTTTAAAATGCGATTTCTGGCCTTTAGAAGCCGTTTTTCGGGATTCTGAGCTTAATTTGGGATCACAACTTTAAAATGCGATTTCTGGCCTTTAGAAGCGTTTTTTCGACATTCTGAGCGTAATTTGGGATCACAACTTTAAAATGCGATTTCTGGCCTTTAGAAGCGTTTTTTCGACATTCTGAGCTTAATTTGGGATCACAACTTTAAAATGCGATTTCTGGCCTTTAGAAGCGTTTTTCGGGCATTCTGAGCTTAATTTGGGATCACAACTTTAAAATGCGATTTCTGGCCTTTAGAAGCGTTTTTCGGGCATTCTGAGCTTAATTTGGGATCACAACTTTAAAATGCGATTTCTGGCCTTTAGAAGCGTTTTTTCGACATTCTGAGCGTAATTTGGGATCACAACTTTAAAATGCGATTTCTGGCCTTTAGAAGCGTTTTTCGGGCATTCTGAGCTTAATTTGGGATCACAACTTTAAAATGCGATTTCTGGCCTTTAGAAGCGTTTTTTCGGGCATTCTGAGCTTAATTTGGGATCACAACTTTAAAATGCGATTTCTGGCCTTTAGAAGCGTTTTTCGGGCATTCTGAGCTTAATTTGGGATCACAACTTTAAAATGCGATTTCTGGCCTTTAGAAGCGTTTTTCGGGCATTCTGAGCTTAATTTGGGATCACAACTTTAAAATGCGATTTCTGGCCTTTAGAAGCGTTTTTCGGGCATTCTGAGCTTAATTTGGGATCACAACTTTAAAATGCGATTTCTGGCCTTTAGAAGCGTTTTTTCGACATTCTGAGCGTAATTTGGGATCACAACTTTAAAATGCGATTTCTGGCCTTTAGAAGCGTTTTTCGGGCATTCTGAGCTTAATTTGGGATCACAACTTTAAAATGCGATTTCTGGCCTTTAGAAGCCGTTTTTTCGGGATTCTGAGCTTAATTTGGGATCACAACTTTAAAATGCGATTTCTGGCCTTTAGAAGCGTTTTTCGGGCATTCTGAGCTTAATTTGGGATCACAACTTTAAAATGCGATTTCTGGCATTTAGAAGCGTTTTTTCGACATTCTGAGCGTAATTTGGGATCACAACTTTAAAATGCGATTTCTGGCCTTTAGAAGCGTTTTTCGGGCATTCTGAGCTTAATTTGGGATCACAACTTTAAAATGCGATTTCTGGCCTTTAGAAGCCGTTTTTCGGGATTCTGAGCTTAATTTGGGATCACAACTTTAAAATGCGATTTCTGGCCTTTAGAAGCGTTTTTCGGGCATTCTGAGCTTAATTTGGGATCACAACTTTAAAATGCGATTTCTGGCCTTTAGAAGCGTTTTTTCGACATTCTGAGCGTAATTTGGGATCACAACTTTAAAATGCGATTTCTGGCCTTTAGAAGCGTTTTTCGGGCATTCTGAGCTTAATTTGGGATCACAACTTTAAAATGCGATTTCTGGCCTTTAGAAGCCGTTTTTCGGGATTCTGAGCTTAATTTGGGATCACAACTTTAAAATGCAATTTCTGGCCTTTAGAAGCGTTTTTCGGGCATTCTGAGCTTAATTTGGGATCACAACTTTAAAATGCGATTTCTGGCCTTTAGAAGCGTTTTTTCGACATTCTGAGCGTAATTTGGGATCACAACTTTAAAATGCGATTTCTGGCCTTTAGAAGCGTTTTTCGGGCATTCTGAGCTTAATTTGGGATCACAACTTTAAAATGCGATTTCTGGCCTTTAGAAGCCGTTTTTTCGGGATTCTGAGCTTAATTTGGGATCACAACTTTAAAATGCGATTTCTGGCCTTTAGAAGCGTTTTTCGGGCATTCTGAGCTTAATTTGGGATCACAACTTTAAAATGCGATTTCTGGCCTTTAGAAGCGTTTTTTCGACATTCTGAGCGTAATTTGGGATCACAACTTTAAAATGCGATTTCTGGCCTTTAGAAGCGTTTTTCGGGCATTCTGAGCTTAATTTGGGATCACAACTTTAAAATGCGATTTCTGGCCTTTAGAAGCCGTTTTTCGGGCATTCTGAGCTTAATTTGGGATCACAACTTTAAAATGCGAATTTCTGGCCTTTAGAAGCGTTTTTCGGGCATTCTGAGCTTAATTTGGGATCACAACTTTAAAATGCGATTTCTGGCCTTTAGAAGCGTTTTTTCGACATTCTGAGCGTAATTTGGGATCACAACTTTAAAATGCGATTTCTGGCCTTTAGAAGCGTTTTTCGGGCATTCTGAGCTTAATTTGGGATCACAACTTTAAAATGCGATTTCTGGCCTTTAGAAGCGTTTTTTCGGGCATTCTGAGCTTAATTTGGGATCACAACTTTAAAATGCGATTTCTGGCCTTTAGAAGCGTTTTTCGGGCATTCTGAGCTTAATTTGGGATCACAACTTTAAAATGCGATTTCTGGCCTTTAGAAGCGTTTTTTCGACATTCTGAGCTTAATTTGGGATCACAACTTTAAAATGCGATTTCTGGCCTTTAGAAGCGTTTTTTCGGGCATTCTGAGCTTAATTTGGGATCACAACTTTAAAATGCGATTTCTGGCCTTTAGAAGCGTTTTTCGGGCATTCTGAGCTTAATTTGGGATCACAACTTTAAAATGCGATTTCTGGCCTTTAGAAGCGTTTTTCGGGCATTCTGAGCTTAATTTGGGATCACAACTTTAAAATGCGATTTCTGGCCTTTAGAAGCGTTTTTTCGACATTCTGAGCGTAATTTGGGATCACAACTTTAAAATGCGATTTCTGGCCTTTAGAAGCGTTTTTCGGGCATTCTGAGCTTAATTTGGGATCACAACTTTAAAATGCGATTTCTGGCCTTTAGAAGCGTTTTTCGGGCATTCTGAGCTTAATTTGGGATCACAACTTTAAAATGCGATTTCTGGCCTTTAGAAGCGTTTTTCGACATTCTGAGCGTAATTTGGGATCACAACTTTAAAATGCGATTTCTGGCCTTTAGAAGCGTTTTTCGGGCATTCTGAGCTTAATTTGGGATCACAACTTTAAAATGCGATTTCTGGCCTTTAGAAGCGTTTTTCGGGCATTCTGAGCTTAATTTGGGATCACAACTTTAAAATGCGATTTCTGGCCTTTAGAAGCGTTTTTTCGACATTCTGAGCGTAATTTGGGATCACAACTTTAAAATGCGATTTCTGGCCTTTAGAAGCGTTTTTCGGGCATTCTGAGCTTAATTTGGGATCACAACTTTAAAATGCGATTTCTGGCCTTTAGAAGCGTTTTTCGGGCATTCTGAGCTTAATTTGGGATCACAACTTTAAAATGCGATTTCTGGCCTTTAGAAGCGTTTTTTCGACATTCTGAGCGTAATTTGGGATCACAACTTTAAAATGCGATTTCTGGCCTTTAGAAGCGTTTTTCGGGCATTCTGAGCTTAATTTGGGATCACAACTTTAAAATGCGATTTCTGGCCTTTAGAAGCGTTTTTCGGGCATTCTGAGCTTAATTTGGGATCACAACTTTAAAATGCGATTTCTGGCCTTTAGAAGCGTTTTTTCGGACATTCTGAGCGTAATTTGGGATCACAACTTTAAAATGCGATTTCTGGCCTTTAGAAGCGTTTTTCGGGCATTCTGAGCTTAATTTGGGATCACAACTTTAAAATGCGATTTCTGGCCTTTAGAAGCGTTTTTTCGGGCATTCTGAGCTTAATTTGGGATCACAACTTTAAAATGCGATTTCTGGCCTTTAGAAGCGTTTTTTCGACATTCTGAGCGTAATTTGGGATCACAACTTTAAAATGCGATTTCTGGCCTTTAGAAGCGTTTTTCGGGCATTCTGAGCTTAATTTGGGATCACAACTTTAAAATGCGATTTCTGGCCTTTAGAAGCGTTTTTCGGGCATTCTGAGCTTAATTTGGGATCACAACTTTAAAATGCGATTTCTGGCCTTTAGAAGCGTTTTTTCGACATTCTGAGCGTAATTTGGGATCACAACTTTAAAATGCGATTTCTGGCCTTTAGAAGCGTTTTTCGGGCATTCTGAGCTTAATTTGGGATCACAACTTTAAAATGCGATTTCTGGCCTTTAGAAGCGTTTTTCGGGCATTCTGAGCTTAATTTGGGATCACAACTTTAAAATGCGATTTCTGGCCTTTAGAAGCGTTTTTCGGACATTCTGAGCGTAATTTGGGATCACAACTTTAAAATGCGATTTCTGGCCTTTAGAAGCGTTTTTCGGGCATTCTGAGCTTAATTTGGGATCACAACTTTAAAATGCGATTTCTGGCCTTTAGAAGCGTTTTTCGGGCATTCTGAGCTTAATTTGGGATCACAACTTTAAAATGCGATTTCTGGCCTTTAGAAGCGTTTTTTCGACATTCTGAGCGTAATTTGGGATCACAACTTTAAAATGCGATTTCTGGCCTTTAGAAGCGTTTTTCGGGCATTCTGAGCTTAATTTGGGATCACAACTTTAAAATGCGATTTCTGGCCTTTAGAAGCGTTTTTCGGGCATTCTGAGCTTAATTTGGGATCACAACTTTAAAATGCGATTTCTGGCCTTTAGAAGCGTTTTTTTCGACATTCTGAGCGTAATTTGGGATCACAACTTTAAAATGCGATTTCTGGCCTTTAGAAGCGTTTTTCGGGCATTCTGAGCTTAATTTGGGATCACAACTTTAAAATGCGATTTCTGGCCTTTAGAAGCGTTTTTCGGGCATTCTGAGCTTAATTTGGGATCACAACTTTAAAATGCGATTTCTGGCCTTTAGAAGCGTTTTTTCGACATTCTGAGCGTAATTTGGGATCACAACTTTAAAATGCGATTTCTGGCCTTTAGAAGCGTTTTTCGGGCATTCTGAGCTTAATTTGGGATCACAACTTTAAAATGCGATTTCTGGCCTTTAGAAGCGTTTTTCGGGCATTCTGAGCTTAATTTGGGATCACAACTTTAAAATGCGATTTCTGGCCTTTAGAAGCGTTTTTTCGACATTCTGAGCGTAATTTGGGATCACAACTTTAAAATGCGATTTCTGGCCTTTAGAAGCGTTTTTCGGGCATTCTGAGCTTAATTTGGGATCACAACTTTAAAATGCGATTTCTGGCCTTTAGAAGCGTTTTTTCGGGCATTCTGAGCTTAATTTGGGATCACAACTTTAAAATGCGATTTCTGGCCTTTAGAAGCGTTTTTCGACATTCTGAGCTTAATTTGGGATCACAACTTTAAAATGCGATTTCTGGCCTTTAGAAGCGTTTTTCGGCATTCTGAGCTTAATTTGGGATCACAACTTTAAAATGCGATTTCTGGCCTTTAGAAGCGTTTTTCGGGCATTCTGAGCTTAATTTGGGATCACAACTTTAAAATGCGATTTCTGGCCTTTAGAAGCGTTTTTCGGGCATTCTGAGCTTAATTTGGGATCACAACTTTAAAATGCGATTTCTGGCCTTTAGAAGCGTTTTTCGGGCATTCTGAGCTTAATTTGGGATCACAACTTTAAAATGCGATTTCTGGCCTTTAGAAGCGTTTTTTCGGCATTCTGAGCTTAATTTGGGATCACAACTTTAAAATGCGATTTCTGGCCTTTAGAAGCGTTTTTCGGGCATTCTGAGCTTAATTTGGGATCACAACTTTAAAATGCGATTTCTGGCCTTTAGAAGCGTTTTTCGGGCATTCTGAGCTTAATTTGGGATCACAACTTTAAAATGCGATTTCTGGCCTTTAGAAGCGTTTTTTCGACATTCTGAGCGTAATTTGGGATCACAACTTTAAAATGCGATTTCTGGCCTTTAGAAGCGTTTTTCGGGCATTCTGAGCTTAATTTGGGATCACAACTTTAAAATGCGATTTCTGGCCTTTAGAAGCGTTTTTCGGGCATTCTGAGCTTAATTTGGGATCACAACTTTAAAATGCGATTTCTGGCCTTTAGAAGCGTTTTTTCGACATTCTGAGCGTAATTTGGGATCACAACTTTAAAATGCGATTTCTGGCCTTTAGAAGCGTTTTTCGGGCATTCTGAGCTTAATTTGGGATCACAACTTTAAAATGCGATTTCTGGCCTTTAGAAGCGTTTTTTCGGGCATTCTGAGCTTAATTTGGGATCACAACTTTAAAATGCGATTTCTGGCCTTTAGAAGCGTTTTTTCGACATTCTGAGCTTAATTTGGGATCACAACTTTAAAATGCGATTTCTGGCCTTTAGAAGCGTTTTTCGGGCATTCTGAGCTTAATTTGGGATCACAACTTTAAAATGCGATTTCTGGCCTTTAGAAGCGTTTTTTCGACATTCTGAGCGTAATTTGGGATCACAACTTTAAAATGCGATTTCTGGCCTTTAGAAGCGTTTTTCGGGCATTCTGAGCTTAATTTGGGATCACAACTTTAAAATGCGATTTCTGGCCTTTAGAAGCGTTTTTCGGGCATTCTGAGCTTAATTTGGGATCACAACTTTAAAATGCGATTTCTGGCCTTTAGAAGCGTTTTTTCGACATTCTGAGCGTAATTTGGGATCACAACTTTAAAATGCGATTTCTGGCCTTTAGAAGCGTTTTTCGGGCATTCTGAGCTTAATTTGGGATCACAACTTTAAAATGCGATTTCTGGCCTTTAGAAGCGTTTTTTCGACATTCTGAGCTTAATTTGGGATCACAACTTTAAAATGCGATTTCTGGCCTTTAGAAGCGTTTTTTCGGACATTCTGAGCTTAATTTGGGATCACAACTTTAAAATGCGATTTCTGGCCTTTAGAAGCGTTTTTCGGGCATTCTGAGCTTAATTTGGGATCACAACTTTAAAATGCGATTTCTGGCCTTTAGAAGCGTTTTTTCGACATTCTGAGCTTAATTTGGGATCACAACTTTAAAATGCGATTTCTGGCCTTTAGAAGCGTTTTTTCGGGCATTCTGAGCTTAATTTGGGATCACAACTTTAAAATGCGATTTCTGGCCTTTAGAAGCGTTTTTTCGACATTCTGAGCTTAATTTGGGATCACAACTTTAAAATGCGATTTCTGGCCTTTAGAAGCGTTTTTTTCGGCATTCTGAGCTTAATTTGGGATCACAACTTTAAAATGCGATTTCTGGCCTTTAGAAGCGTTTTTCGGGCATTCTGAGCTTAATTTGGGATCACAACTTTAAAATGCGATTTCTGGCCTTTAGAAGCGTTTTTTCGGGCATTCTGAGCTTAATTTGGGATCACAACTTTAAAATGCGATTTCTGGCCTTTAGAAGCGTTTTTTCGGCATTCTGAGCGTAATTTGGGATCACAACTTTAAAATGCGATTTCTGGCCTTTAGAAGCGTTTTTTCGGGCATTCTGAGCGTAATTTGGGATCACAACTTTAAAATGCGATTTCTGGCCTTTAGAAGCGTTTTTCGGGCATTCTGAGCTTAATTTGGGATCACAACTTTAAAATGCGATTTCTGGCCTTTAGAAGCGTTTTTTCGACATTCTGAGCGTAATTTGGGATCACAACTTTAAAATGCGATTTCTGGCCTTTAGAAGCGTTTTTCGGGCATTAC